>NC_091950.1:350936307-351536307 GCF_031021105.1 Erythrolamprus reginae
AATGACAAATGACGTCATCTGGTGGGAAAAAACTGTGGTATAGGGGAAAAACCCGCAAAGTATTTTTTAATTAATATTTTTGAAAAACTGTGGTATAGACTTTTCGCGAAGTTTGAACCCGCGAAAATCGAGGGAACACTGTATAGCAAAAGTTTCCAGGCACTACAAAGAAATGGATGACATTCTGTTTCCTAATTTCTAGAATTAAAATCATATGACATGTATATTGGAGTAAGATTAGAATAAAATTAGAAGCTGTCTATTAAAGTACCATATTTTTCGGAGTATAAGACATATCGGAGTATAAGATGCACCTTAGTTTTGGGGGAGGAAAGTAGGTAAAAAATAATCTGCGTACCAGGTATTCATCTAGCTAGTCTTTAGTCTGGTCAGCTTCAGCATGTTAGTTTGCTGGGTTTGAGCCCATATGCTCGCTTTTTATCCCCTGGTTAGGGATAAAAAGCAGTTTCTGAAACACTTTACTTCTTTCTCTCTTCAGAGAGAAACAATGAGAAAATCAGGCAAAGGAACGAGCGCTTTCCTTAGCAAAGCACAAAACATTGCTTCACTTGTTAGGGCTGAAAAAAAATACAGAATATCGTTTGCTAGCAAAGCACGGAATATCGTGTTAGCACCTCATTAGGGCTAAAAAAAAGCTTAGTAAAAGCTACATTTGGAGTATAAGATGCACCCGAAATTTCAGCCTCTTTTGGGGGTGCAAAGTTGTATCTTATACTCTAAAAAATACAGCAAGTGAAGTTTTTCATATTATTGCATCATTTAGTAATGTTGGAAGTCACAAGAAGGAAGCTATAATAGAAGTTCCATTCCATTCCAGTGCGTCTCTATTTCTGCAAGGGGAAGGGCAGCTCCAGAGAGAAACTTTGCACAAACAGCTCTCACCTGCAAAAGTCTGCCCTGCATGTTAGTAATATGATGGATCATAACTAGATGTGGGTTCCTACCGGTGTTGTAGTCTGGTAGTGACCCACTGATTGCACAATTTGCGCACGACAGCTCCGGTGCTGTCTTTGCAAATCTGTGCACGGCGCCATTTTATTTTTACTAATTTTTGGCTATTTTTTGCTTCTGCACATGTGTGGAAGCAAAATCGCATGAGGGGATGTGTGTGTGTGCGAAACATTGCAACGTGCACGCAGCGCTCCAGTATGGAGTTAAGAGGAACCTGCCCCTGATCATAACACACTTAAGATTTTGGTTCTTTCTCTGCAGCCTGGAAAAACTGCAGCTTTTATGTTCCATTTGATAGGAAAAAAACCTGCCACTTCATTTGAATGTGGAGGTCTAATATTTCGTAGTCTACTCATACTGCATTGAAATGGATCATTTTGAACTAGCGAGCTGGTGACCGATGGTGATAACCAATCCTCCATATGTGTTTCTTGAAAAATGGCTCCCCTCCCTTTATTTTCAGGTTATGGTGCCCAGTTTGGATGATATTCAGCAAGCCCTCAACCGTATGATTCAGTTGACCTTGGATGTAAGCCGTGGTGTGGCTCACTGGGGACAGCATCAATTGTTAAAATCCAACCACCAGGGGGAAAGCAATGTTCCTGCATCACCTAGCATATTAGGGAAACTATCAAAAAAAGAAGAAAGTAAGATCCTGTTTCTCTTTTTTCCTCCTTTAAAAATATTGCTTCTAAAATTTTAGCCTTGTTTTAACTACCCAGAAGAGAGTCACAGTGGAATTCTAAGCATGCTTTTTGAGACATAAATCCCTATACCAGTGATTACGAACCTATGGCACGGGTGCCACAGGCGGCATGTGGAGCCACATCTGCTGGCACCCCAGCCATGGCCCTAGCTCAGCTCCAATATGCATGTGTGTGCCGGCCAGCTGATTTTTGGCTCGCACAGAGGCTCGGTGTGTGTGTGTGTTTTTGGCTTCCAGAGACCCTCCGGAGGGATGGGGAGGGCATTTTTATCCTTTCCTGGCTCCAGGGAAATCTTTGGAGCCTTGGGAGAGTGAAACACCAGCCTGCTGGGCCCACCAGAAGTTGGGAAACAGGCCATTTCCAGCCTCCAGAGGGCTTCCAGGAGGTAGGAAAGCTGTTTTCACCCACCCCAGGCATTGAATTATGGGTGTGGGCACTCGTGCATATGTGATAGCGCGCATGCACACTTTTTCGGCACCTGAGGGGGAAAAGGTTCACCATCACTGCCCTATACTGTATATTGAATGAAGTTGGCTTTCTTCAATAGAAATATAGAGTCGAACTGCATTTTATTTCTGTTACACTAAATTATAAAAGCATAATAGAAATGAGTTTTATCAACTAGCCACCATCCAGTTATTTTAAATTATTTCTCTAAAAAGTTCTCACAGATTCAGAATTATAGGAGTTTGTCTAGCACATTTGGATACCACTAGGTTTGAGAACTAGCGAGTATGATGTAGCTGCTATAAGAGAGTAATTTGAATGGTTCCTTATAACTCCAGAGCCAAGGAATGTTGAGCTAAAACGGGACTGGATAAGTTGCTTGGAATTTCCTACAACTGTTAGACAGGCAGCAAATAAATGTAATAATAAATAAATAAAATATGTCTGTGGATATCATTGCCCTTGAAGTTTCAGTATTAGCTTTACATTAGGAGTCTTGTCTTCAATATGGAGGGGAAGGAGTCTCTCTCCATCACCTATTTAAAAAAGAAATTGCTTTCCTTTATGTGTATTTTTAATAATGTTTCATTAGTACTGAAATACTTTTCTGATTAATATTTTATTTAAATGAAAAACATTATAATACTCTAACATCATATTACTGTATTGACATACTGGTATGCCTTAGGCAAATATAACACTGTAAGAATAATCATTTTAAATAATTAAAACCCCTTTTTGACTGGTATTTTCATTTTAAAAAATTAAGGACTGTGTATGTGTGCGTGTCTGTGTGTGTGTGTGTGAGAGAGAGAGAGAGAGAGAGAGAGTGTGTGTGTGAGAGAGAGAGAGAGAGAGAGAGAGAGAGAGAGAGAGAGAGAGAGAGAGAGAGAGAGACTATCCCTATCTTTCAGTTTAAATAGTCCTAACCAGAGAATCAGCTTAGTATTCAGTAAATATTGTTTAAAAATAAATGAACTGTGATGGGTACAGCTTCCTAGCACTCACCAACCATTTTAATTCTTCTCATTTAAAAATATGGAAACATTTCACTAGACGTTTTCAACTATGGAAACTCCTTTTATAGTTTGGTGATCAATTTTAGTTAGCAGCGAGTATATAGGTATGAATAGATGAATCTTGTCTCCTGCCAATGAAATCCACAATATTCCACAGAGGTGGGACTACTGCATTCCTTTCTGGGAAATATGTAATCTCATCAAGCTTATCAAGGAGATTTTTCTATTGCAGTATTTTGCTGATTTCCTGACTGTGACCAATGAAACTAAAATTATATAAAACAAATAAATGTTTATATTTCATATTTTATATCTTTACCCTTGTGGGTTTTTTAAAATCAAAATGTGATGTGAATATACCATACTACAGATAAATAAATTGTCAAGGTTCCAGGTAGCATCCAAATTAAATCAGAATCCAAAGTACTCCTCAAAGTTCCAATTTATTGCCGGAGCCATCCTGGTATCTACACTGGGAAACCTGAATCTAAGCTTCCTACCCAGCTGAACGTTCATCTCTCTTATCCCCCACCCACAAATGTGTCACGTTGCCAACTCAGATTGTGCCAGTGTGGCAATTCCTCTTTTCGCTTCCACCAGGTGGGTGGGCATAGGATGGCCTTGAACCACTCAACAGAATGCTTTGTGGCTGTATATGTTCCCTCATGAAAATCACTTCTCCCAAATTCCCATAAACATCAGGCCTCCTAGAGATAGTGTGGCAAGCTGTTAATTTATTACCAACTTCTGCACTGGCTTGATATAAATTCTATTGCAGTGAAGAAAAAATAAACTTTCATGAAGAAGACACACATAATTCACATAGTGAATGCCTGTCAGTCAGTCTGTCTGTCATCTGTCTGTCTGTCTGTCTGTCTGTCTGTCTGTCTGTCTGTCTGTCTGTCTGTCTGTCTGTCTGTCTGTCTGTCTATCTATCTATCTATCTATCTATCTATCTATCTATCTATCTCCCACCCACCCACCCACCCACCCACCCACCCACCCACCCACCCACCCACCCACCCACCTATCTATCTATCTATCTATCTATCTATCTATCTATCTATCTATCTATCGGTAAGTAACGTGAAATATTTATACGGTATGTTAATTTTTTTCCAGAAATGCTGGAGGATCAATATCCTGCTAGAAAGCTGAGAAATTTTTATCCGGGTGTGGCAGAACATAAGGATATATCCAAATTAGTTGTCCTTCTGTCCTCAGCAGTCAATTCCGTAAGGAAAGCTGCAAGTGAAGCATTGCAAGACTTTCAAAAGTATAAAGCTCTGTGGACAGAAGATAGGGACGCTAAAGTTCAGGTAATGCCCACTTTGGAATCTTTGCTATGATTTTAAAGTTCTGTGAAAGATAAATAACATAATTCATGTTGGATCGTGCAAAGATGAGGCTGGTAGTCGAAGAACAGGTAACTCAAGTTTATTGGAGTACAAACTGATACAACAACACTGGACAAACCCTGAACTGAGCAACGAATGGCCATGCCTGGCAGCTATATATATCTTCTGCTGCCAGGCTGGGCTAACCAATCCATGCTCTGGGATTTTCCAGCCGAGGGAAAGGAACGCCCAGAGATACCCGGCTGTTGCCGGGACATAACAATTCAGTTTAAGGAAATTGCAAAGCAGTTGTAAATCAGCATTTTCAGCCTTAGCAGTGAGCTTGCTATCCAATAATAGCAATAGCACTTAGACTTATATAGTGCTTCACAGTGCTTTACAGCCCTCTGTAAATGGTTTACAGAATCAGCATATTGCCCCCAACAATCTGGGTCCTCATTTTACCAACCTCGGAATTGATTCATTCAGTCATTTATTAAGGACCTTTCCTGGTGTTTTTCCATCTTTTTGAAAGCCAGTTTTGTCATTGCTTTGACATTGAATGCACATATACTGTAGCATCTGCTGGGGAAGAAGGGTAAGGGTAGAACATTTTTAACATTTTAAATTTTTAATGGGAAAGACAATTAATCAGGCCTATAATAATAATAATAATAATAATAATAATAATAATAATAATAATAATAATAATAATACTGTTTCCTCTAGTCTCATAAGGATAATGAGCTGGGGGCTGCCATCAACCCTGTTAAAGAGTTTTTGTACACAGTAGTTATCTCTTTGTAACATTCAGAGTCCCTAATAAAGTCAAAGAACCAACTTTGCCAACTGCTGTAGGGCTGCACTGCATTACAGTACAGAGCAATAGACTGGCTGTGCTGCATTATAGTACAGAGCTATAGACCAGCTGCACAGTAGCCTTCAGCAGCCAAAACAAGTTCCTGGATATTCTGGGAATGGGAATGGGGAGACATTGTCACAAGGGAGACAATGGAGAAGAGCGTAGGAATATATCCACAGCCACAAGGAAATCTGTTGTTTATGGTTTATCTATAGCAATTCAAAGCATGTGACCTAGTAGAAAAGACCAGAATTGAAATGATACATTGCCTAAGTTAATTCTAGTTAAATAAACAATATTAATGGTTTCAATTCTTCACAGCAATTTTTGGCCAATAATCCATCTCTGACTGAGATAAGATCAGAAATTCTTCATTATGCTACCTTTGAACAGGAAATAGAAGATTTAAAACCAACAGTTTCTGTTGGCCCCATTGAACTTAATACAGGTATGAAATGGTGTAAGAGGCTGCAATGTTTGGAAAAGCATCTAACAATTAGAAGACAGAAATATTTGCATAGATCAAATTAGCAGAAAAGGGTGCGATAGTATATCTCTTTAAATAATATACATTTGTTAATTTTATGTGCACAGCTGTATCAATATAATTCTCTGTCCAATTTATACTTTAAAAATGTAAAGACAATAATTAATGAAAAGTTGGGCACAGCAATATTAAACGAAATCAATAAAAATAGCAAAAATAGCAATAAATATTATAAATATCACAAAGAATTCCATTAATTCCAGTCATTTTAGAAAAGAATCAGTTTTGCGTGTATAATTCCCAATCTCTCTTTCAATCTCTGTACATCATGAAAACTAACATATGATTGTACAGAATGTATATCAGCTATTCCAAACAATTATAGAGAGGAGAGTATGGACTTAGCTTGTTCTTTCAAGTTTGACAAACCGCTACTAAGAATGTAAAAACTAAGCATAGAGACTTGGATGTTTTAAAATATTTTGAATTTGAGAGCTTAGGATTTTCAACTCGCATTTCTCAACATTTAATCTTTTGGGGCAAAAATATTTCAGGGATTTGATGTTCAAACAATAGAAACCCAAAGCTCTTTACGCATGCAAAACTAGCAGCATAACTATTTCAGGCCCAGATGATGTTTTAAATTTCCTGACAGTACAGTTCTGTTTTAGAGCAGTTAGTACAATTCATTTAAGAATGAGGCATTCACACATCAATAGCTTGGCATATGCAGTATGACAATTTTTCAACAGGGCCGATGAAATTAGCTCTTTCGATTGAAGCAAAAGCATGGAAAATGTTGCTCTGTCGCTATTTAAATGAAGAATACAAGAAAAAAATGCAAGACATGATAAGTTTTATAACGGAGTATCTGAAAAAATTATCTCGACCAATTCGAGATTTGGATGATGTCCGTTTTGCTATGGAAGCTCTTGCCAATATACGTGATAAAGAAATAGAAATGGATATGATAATGGGACCCATTGAAGTAAGTTCCCTAAAAGCAAGAATCTCATTGAAACAAGTTTTTAAAAAAACAAACAAACCAAGAGTGCTGAAGAGTGTGAATTGTGTGATTCCGATTTTGTTTTAGGAAGCCTACACAATTTTATATAGATTTGAAGTTGAAGTAACAAAGGAAGAATCAGAAGGTGTTGATACATTACGGTATTCTTTTAATAAGCTTCAAAGCAAAGCAGTAAGTATATTAAAATAGCCTATTATATTACAATAACTTACTGTATGAATGTAAATTCACAATATACAAAGTAAATGATATTATATTTACTATACAGTGATCCCTCGAGTTTCGCGTCCTCGAGCATCGCGAAAGGGCTATATCGCGAGTTTTCAACCCGGAAGTAAACTCCACCATCTGCGCATGCGTGCCCTTTTTTTCTATGGCCACGCATGCGTAGATGGTGGAGTTTCCCCAGCTGGGGTCCGCTTCCCAGCTGGGAAGCGATAAGAGCAACGGGGTGGGCGGGGGAAGGCCGGGCGGCGCGCGCGCGGGGTCCGCTTCCCAGCTGGGAAGCAATAAGAGCAACGGGGGCGGGCGGGGGGAAGGGCGGGCGGCGCGCGCGCGAGGTCCGCTTCCCAGCTGGGAAGCAATGAGAGCAACGGGGTGGGTGGGGGGAAGGCCCGGGCGGCGCGCGCGCGAGGTCCGCTTCCCAGCTGGGAAGCAATGAGAGCAACGGGATGGGTGGGGGGAAGGCCGGGCGGCGCGCGCGCGAGGTCCGCTTCCCAGCTGGGAAGCAATGAGAGCAACGGGGTGGGTGGGGGAAGGCCGGGGCGGCGCGCGCGCGAGGTCCGCTTCCCAGCTGGGAAGCAATGAGAGCAACGGGATGGGTGGGGGAAGGCCGGGCGGCGCACGCGCGAGGTCCGCTTCCCAGCTGGGAAGCAATGAGAGCAACGGGATGGGTGGGGGAAGGCCGGGCGGCGCGCGCGCGAGGTCCGCTTCCCAGCTGGGAAGCAATGAGAGCAACGGGGGTGGGTGGGGGAAGGCCGGGCGGCGCGCGCGCGCGAGGTCCGCTTCCCAGCTGGGAAGCAATGAGAGCAACGGGGTGGGTGGGGGAAGGCCGGGCGGCGCGCGCGCGAGGTCCGCTTCCCAGCTGGGAAGCAATGAGAGCAACGGGGTGGGTGGGGGAAGGCCGGGCGGCGCGCGCGCGAGGTCCGCTTCCCAGCTGGGAAGCAATGAGAGCAACGGGATGGGTGGGGGAAGGCCGGGCGGCGCGCGCGCGAGGTCCGCTTCCCAGCTGGGAAGCAATGAGAGCAACGGGGTGGGTGGGGGGAAGGCCGGGCGGCGCGCGCGCGAGGTCCGCTTCCCAGCTGGGAAGCAATGAGAGCAACGGGATGGGTGGGGGAAGGCCGGGCGGCGCGCGCGCGAGGTCCGCTTCCCAGCTGGGAAGCAATGAGAGCAACGGGGTGGGCGGGGGAAGGCCGGGCGGTGCGCGCGTGGGGGCCGCTTCCCAGCTGGGAAGCAGCGAGAGCAACGGGGTGGGCGGGCGAAGGCCGGGCAGCACGCGCGCGGACAAGCGGCAGCAGCGAGGCGGCGGGGAAACCCCAATCTTCGGCTCCTCGCTGCTGCGGTGGAAGTAAAAACACCATCTGCGCATGCGCAGATGGTGTTTTTACTTCCGCACCGCTACTTCGCGAAAAATCGATCATCGCTTGGGGTCCTGGAACGGAACCCTCGCGATGATCGAGGGACCACTGTAATAGCAATAGTCCAGGTATATGGATCTCCACAAAATTCCACGACTACCTACTAATTTTTATTCTTTCAGGAAATTATATAATAGCCAATACATTTGCCCAAATCTATACCTTAACTTCATAGCCTCAGCATATTAATTAATTCCATTTATATAATCCTCCAAGATTTTCAGTTTTATTTATTTTTTAATTCCCAAATGCTTTTTCCGCCTTAAATCTTGCCAATAGGTATATACTGGATCATTTCTGTTCTCACAGTTCTGCATTTAAATAAAATTAATAAAAAATCCACCGAGTCTCTAGATTTGGGAAAATATATATAAAACTATAATCATAACCATTTTTCATTCTTATTACAGATATTTATTTCTATTTCAGGCTAGTGTTCAGGATGAACTAATTCAAGTCCAGCCCAAGTTTAAGGGTCAGCTACTGGAGGCAGTTGAGGTTTTCCGTGATGATGTGTCAAATTATGAAGTAGCATATGAGATGGTAATTTGATTTATATGGTGATTGTGAAGAAACTACAGCTGGTTGTTTTTAGCCAAAAATTATTTACTTCTAGCGATTTAAAATACTAAATTGTTAATGCTTGAAATCTAATTACTTTAAGACTAACACTCAACCTTATAGATGAAAGAAAATGTAATGCAACAATAATAACTTACTAATTTATTAATAATTCCAATGACTTACACTGACCTAACTGAAATAACAAGCAGCAATATACAAAGATTCATTAAAAATGTAAACATTAAATATTTCTGTGCCTAACAAGAATTTTGAGGACCAAAGTTGTTAAAGTCAAATGCAGAGAGCTGGAAATCAGAATGATTCGTTACCATAACAAAGAACAAGAGACATCTGTTCTTCCCAGTCCAGAATGGGAAGATCTTAGGTCTTAATAGATAGCATGAGTGGAAGGTCAGTGTTGTGTTCATTAAAAACTGATATGAATGAAGTAATCAAATTTAAAAAAAGAAAAGCTTTTGATATTGTTGTTTCACAAAAAAATGAAATAAATATAATGGGCATGCATAAGTGCACCAGCGTGCCTTCTGTCCCCTGTCCTAATGTTTCTCTTTTACTAGTATCATGTATATAAATATTATTATATCTTTGTATACCACCATACGTACTTGACAAAACAAATTAAATAAATAAATAAATGGAATAAATATGTAAGGAAAATAATTATACCTGTATAATTAAGCTTTGAAGTGCAGTGATACCTCGTCTTATGAACTTAATTTGTTCCGTGACCAGGTTCGTAAGTAGAAAAGTTCATAAGATGAAGCAATTTTCCCCATAGGAATCAACGTAAAAGCAAATAATGTGTGCAATCCCATCCCAAAAGTCACCCCTTTTGTCTTGTGCTGCTGGGAATCCCTGCCTCCGGACTTCCGTTGCCAGCTGAAGCGCTGGGATTCCCCTGAGCCTCCCCTTGCTGGGACTCAATGCAGTGCCGGCAAAAATGAAGGGAATCCTAGCGAGGGGAGCCTCAGGAGAATCCCAGAAATGCAAGAATGGGCGCTTTGGCTGGCAACAGAAGTCCAGAGGTGGGATTACGCAGTGAGGGGAGGCTCATAGGAATCCCAGCACTTCGGCTGGCAACAGAAGTCCGGAGGTGGGGCATCCCAGCGGCAGCGGTTCGGGTTCATAAAGTGAAAATAGTTCAGAAGACGAGGCAAAAAAATCTTAAACACCGGGTTCGTATCACGAAAAGTTCGTATGAAGTGGGGTTCGTAAGACGAAGTATCACTGTACTTCAAGTTTAATTCTCAAACTATACTTTGGAACATGTTATACTGTACAACCTGTACTGCTTCTGTCAAATATTAGTTAAAGTAGTTACAATCTTGCTCTAGATCACATATTTGCTCTGAAGAATTAAATCCTAAGTGCTACACACTTGTAACAACTACAGAAATAATATAAAGCAGTGGTCACCAACTGGTGGTCCGCAAGAAAAGTTTGGTGGTCTACAGAAAAATTATTTGCATTTTTTATATTGCACTAAATCAGGGGTCCTCAAATTACGGCCCGTAGTCCAGAACCGTGCAATGAATGCTTGTGTTGCTGTAGACACTTTTCTCCTTCAGGGTCAGAGGGGCGTAGAAATTCTGACTTGGGCTCTGTTTCAGCCTCCTGGTGCAGGGCTTTGGTGAAGGGTGGCAGGAAGCGCTGCTGGCGGCAAAGAGCTAGAGGGCCTTGTTTCAATGGGACTGCATCATGACCTGGAACTGATTAACCATCTCAGCCTGCTGAGCCTCCAGACACCAGTAACTGGCCTTGCACTCCTGCAGGTCTTCCCTCTGCTTGTGGAAGCTTATGCTCGTAGTCCTCAGTGAGCTGCTTCTGCTGAGCCTCATTCTGAGTCAGATCCGATTTGCCAACTCTCATGGTGGCTGCTTAGCTCCAACCACTGCTTCCTGTTGAGGCATTAAGGAGCTTGGGCAGGCGGGCGAGGAGTGGTGAGAAGGGGAGGGGAAAGTAGAGGCCATTGAGGCAGGGGTGGGCTGCTGCCCGGACGGGGTGGAACGCAGTGGGGTAGTGAAAATGGAGCTCCACCCCAGAGCACCCAATTTGCACTGAAAGTTTAAAGAAAATGCAGAGCATCCTGCATAAGCCATGCCCATAGTGTGGTAGTAAAAATTTTGGTAGCCCTTCACTGTATCAAGGTACCCCTAATGGGAGTGACATCGAGTTGACCACAGCCATCTAGTCACATGATCACCTAGCCAGGCCCACCCAGCTGGTCATTAGACAGATCATATTAGTGGTCTGCGGGATTTAAAATTATGAATTTAGGTATAATTAGTTTTGATATATTTTGTGTGTTTTAGGAAGGACCAATGGTTCCAAATACACCACCTCAAGAAGCTAGCAATAGATTACAGATATTTCAGGTAAAATTTTGAATGTTAAATTGAGTAGCAAAATTAGTTTTTTCAAAAGGGAATTATTTCAATTTATATTATACTGAATGTTGCTTTTGAAAAGTCGGTTTTATCTTGGAAGCTATAAAACTATTAATGCACTTTTTAAAGTAAAAGATAACATTTTATGCAGCTGAATTGAGAACCTTGAGAACATTTTTATATATTATATATTCTGAAGTTACAATAATCTTAGTTGTTTTTTTGTCTGATTTGTTCCATTTGAGCAATTACAAGCTAACTAGGCATATCTCCATTTAATAAAAGTATTGCAGCAAATCTGACAGTTAGTACATGAGTAGATTTATTACTAAATATATTTTGTTTTCTTCCATTTATTCCAGTATCTATTCAGTCATATACTTGATACTTTATTTTCTATTATAATAATTTTGTGGATCATCTTTTACATGGCATATGGAGCCATTGGGTTAGCCTGAATCTTGCATAGCTATTTAACTTTGTGAAGTATAAGATCTTCTACTAGACAACAGGATAGCCAAATAGGTACCCCATTAGCATGGAGGTTTGGGGTATAATTTTATTCCTCTATAGAGGGATGCTGTTTTCTCTTTTTATGTATACATGTATTCAGGCAAATGTACAATGTTTCATCCTTCTTACTCCCTTCACCAAACATTACAGTATAGGCTAGTTTTCAGAATTATACAATATAAGTCTGGATTATAAAGATCCCCTCGTCCAATCCTTACTACAGCACTCTTCACAGATGGCTATTAATGGCACTACTAGAACAGTATTTCCCAACCTTGGCCCCTTGAAGATATTTGGAATTCAACTCCCAGAATTCCCCAGCCAGTGAATGCTGGCTGGGGAATTCTGGGAGTTGAAGTCCAGATATCTTCAAGGGGCCAAGGTTGGGAAACACTGTACTAGAATATTCCTGACAGATAACTATCCACATTCTGTTGATACATCTTTTCAGTCTTAATTTTACCATAGAATATCTGATGAAATTAATGCAGTCTCACATTACATGGGAAGCTATTTTTCAAGTCCCCTTTTCTTCTTTTAAAATTTCATTTCTAATCAATGATTTTTTCCCCTTGGGCTTTCACTGTTTTGTTCCCACTTTTCTTTCCTTTGTTCCAAATCTCAAGCAGCTGCTAATTTATTCTTTAAAAATAGTTTAGAATCCAAATTTTTAATTTTCTTTTACTTGTAATCTGGCCAATCTCTCTCAGGTTCCAACACTTCATCCAAACACCACTCCTGCTTAAAATCTTAGTCTGGTTGCCCCATCATTGAACAATGTCTGCCATCCCCACCATAGAAACATAGAAGACTGACGGCAGAAAAAGACCTCATGGTCCATCTAGTCTGCCCTTATACTATTTACTGTATTTTATCTTAAGATGGATATATGTTTATCCCAGGCATGTTTAAATTCAGTTACTGTGGATTTACCAACCACGTCTGCTGGAAGTTTATTCCAAGGATCTACTACTCTTTCAGTGAAATAATATTTCCTCACGTTGCTTTTGATCTTTCCCCCAACTAACTTCAGATTGTGTCCCCTTGTTCTTGTGTTCACTTTCCTATTAAAAACACTTCCCTCCTGAACCTTATTTAACCCTTTAACATATTTAAATGTTTCGATCATGTCCCCCCTTTTCCTTCTGTCCTCCAGACTATACAGACTGAGTTCACTAAGTCTTTCCTGATACGTTTTATGCTTAAGACCTTCCACCATTCTTGTAGCCCGTTCAATTTTGTCAATATCTTTTTGTAGGTGAGATCTCCAGAACTGAACACAGTATTCCAAATGTGGTCTCACCAGCGCTCTATATAAGGGGATCACAATCTCCCTCTTCCTGCTTGTTATACCTCTAGCTATGCAGCCAAGCATCCTACTTGCTTTTCCTACTGCCCGACCACACTGCTCACCCATTTTGAGACTGTCAGAAATCACTACCCCTAAATCCTTCTCTTCTGAAGTTTTTGCTAACACCACTGGTTTGAATAGATTGTTTCTAACCTGCCAAGGAGTTTGCTTTGTTCCCTGTGATCCTCTTAAACACCTCTTCTTATTAATCATCCCTTCAGGACAGCTCCAGTCCCAAAACCCCTGACAGCAATTTGTCTGGCTGGGTTTTCTTCAGATCTACGCTACTTTCCCAACCTGTCTCACCGTGACACATTCAGTTCTCCCAGCTGAATTGTTATATTTGAGATGTACTACTGATGATAAGTAAGATATATACAATGGATGTGAATATCCATATGGTGGCAGGACTTGTCAACCCTTTATTCTCATAAAGTAAAGAGGTATCATTGAATCTCCAGCTAGAATGGGGAAAGGAGTGAAGAGATTGACAAGCTTCCTACAGGGCAAGATGTGATGCAGACCTGACATCTACCCATCCACTCCAATCCCTGAAGTCTTTGTCTGGCTGTTCCCCAAAACAGGGACAAGGAACCAGAATGGCATTGTGAACTGATCAGAATTACTTCTTTATTGTTGCTAACCTATTACAAGAATCTAACCAGACTCACTGCATTTTCTTGAGAACATCCAGAAGAAGATAAAGGGGCGAGCATAAGTGCACTAGTGTGCCTTCTGTCCCCTGTCCAATTGTCTCTCCTATATTTTATATATCTTTTCTCCCATCCATATATCCCTCTTCTACTCTTTATTGATGTATTCTATTCTCATATCTCTTCTTCTATCCCTTCCCTGATATTTACTACTACATGTTTTTATTATTCTCCTTAACTTTCAATTTGTATTGGACAAAATAGATAGATAGATAGATAGATAGATAGATAGATAGATAGATAGATAGATAGATAGATAGATAGATAGATAGATAGATACTTCAGGAAGTGTGTGTGTGTGTGTGTGTGTGTGTGTGTGTGTGTGTGTGTGTGTAAGATTTGTGTCACTTTTTACTGTGCAAATAGTCTCAACTCACCAGCCTCTTCACATACACACATTATAGCTGGAGATTCTATCCCAGGACAATAGGTCTAGTTAGACATTAGGGGGAAGAGCACTAGAGAATTCCAGGGCCCTAGACTGGAACATAAAACCATGCTTGGAGAAGGCAGTAATACACCACTTAAAGAACATTGCCAAGTAAATGTCATGGTTGTGTCCATGTAGTCAACAGGAATTGAGCTTATGCCTTATTTGATGGCACATATATTTGTATAGGGCAAATTTTGAATAAATTTGTGTTATGGTTAGATTTGTATAAGAGTGAGTGGACGCATCTATTTTTCATTTGGTTCTCCATATCACTGACATTTAGCTATCAAAATGTTAGGTAAAAAAAGGGGGTAAAGATTATTTATGAATGATCTAAACTCTTAATTCTTACATATAAATATATTTATTTATTAGGCAAACTTTGATGAACTCTGGAGAAAATTTATTACATATTCATCCGGTGAGCAGCTATTTGGATTGTCTGTCACAGACTATGAAATTTTGCATAAAATCAGGTAACTGTGGAAAATTGTTATACCTGCTGGAATTGTTAAGGTTTTACTAAAACACAAGACTGGAAAAAATATACTTGCACAAAATTGTAACTACTTTAGAGTGCTTTATACTGGAGTTCCAATATGGTTTTCAAAACTGTGCATCTCCCAATCATAAACAGGGGGGAAATCAATGATTATGGGACCAACTTTGTGTAAAAGTAAATATGGCATCAGAATAAAAAAAACCTGACGAATATCTGTGATAACAGAAAACAACTGTTAAGGGGATATATGGAAAAACTAAGTAGGAAAAGCACACAAAGCATCGTTTTTATAATTCTTTATAACCTCTTAGCAGTGATGCTTCTCCAGGTCAGTATTTTTCAACCTCAGCAAATTTAAAATGTGTGGACTTCAGTTCCTCAGGCTATACATCTTAAGATTGTTGAAGTTGAGAAACAGTGAACTAGGTTACATGATCAATGTGCATGAAGGGAAACATAAGGGGCGAGTACAAGTGCACTAGAGTGCCTTCCGTCCCCTGTCCTATTGCTCTCCTATATCTCCTATGCCTTTCTTCTATTCCTATATCTCTTCTTCTATTCTTTCATCGATATGTTCTATTACTATACCTTCTTTCCTATTATTTCTTAGATATATTTTACTATGAGTATCTCCTCTATAACCTTCATCATGTATTTTACTATGTGTATATAGATATATACCCACTAAAACCTCATTGTGTATTGGACAAAATAAATAAATTAAATAAATAAATAAATAAATAAATAAATAAATAAATAAGAGCGGACGGCAAAATTTTGAGTCCCTATCCAACTTCTCCAATATTTTTTCCTGATATTTTTCCCTGCAGTCAGTTTTCAAGCAATGTCTTTTCTTTTATTGCCTTCTTATCCAAAAGTTTAATCACTTTCTGGTTAGTTTTCTTACAGTTTTCTTGATAATAGACAGATAGATGTCAGACTTGGTCAAGAACAGACTTGGGCAAGGGGCGGTCCACGGGCCGCATCCGGCCCGCCCGCTGTCTGTGACCGGCCCACCCGCTATCTGTGACCAATCCGCGGAGGTTGGAGTCCGCTCCTGTGCAAGGATGAAAGAGCTCACCGCGCCTGCCAGGACCCCTCCGGTTCCTGCTTTCCTGATGAGGAAAGCAGGAACTGGAGGAGTCCTGGCAGACGCGGTGAGCTCTTTCATCCTCGCACTGGAGCAGACCCCGACCTCCTACCGAGAGCGGTCCAGCACAAAAACCACACAAACACTACAGCACAGTGACTGTGGTGCACCGTGTTGCTATAAAGAAAACAATTAGGGGTCTGTAGAGTGGATCTGGGTGTTTGGGTCAGGCCAGGGTCTGGGTCTTTACAGTATTGGGTAGAACTGAGTTAATTATATTAGTCTGGCCCTCTCAAACCATCCCAATTTCTCATGCGGCCCCATGGCAAAATTAATTGCCCACCCCTGGTCAAGAATAATGTGGCACAATACAATTGTAGTTCTTTATTTGGTTATACACAATGGAGAGAATCTTGCCAGACTAAACTCTTACTACTCCTACCCTAATGGATATCCCTTTGCAGATTCTAGGGAGTGGCTTCCTCTTCTGCTTTCTCCTTCAGCTCTGGGCTATGCTGCCCCTTGTCTCATCTTCCTCCTTCCTGGGAAACTGCCGTTTCATTGTAGTCCATCACATCAGCTCCATGTCCATACGCACCACCTCTCATAATAGGATGGATGGCAAGAGTCTAATGCTTTTTTTCTCAATTTTTTCCAACATTCCCTTGTTTGCAAGAGTAAAAGTAGGCTAAAGAGAACCATTGCTTAATTGGAATTCTATCTGCCATTCTAGCGATATTATCAAATTGAAAGTTTATGTTCTGTGAATTGAGGGTTTATTTTTTAATCTTTCCCTGTGCTTCTCTTTGATATATAGCATATTCCCTTCCTTCCTTCCTTCCTTCCTTCCTTCCTCCCTCCCTCCCTCCCTCCCTCCCTCCCTCCCTCCCCCCCCTCCCTTCCTCCCCCCCTCCCTTCCTTCTTTGCCTGCCTGCCTGCCTTCCACTAGAACAGGGGTAGGGAACGTTGGCTCTTCTGTGACACGTGGACTTCAACTCCCAGAATTCCTGAGCTAGCATGATTGGCTAAGGAATTCTGGGAGTTGAAGTCCACAAGTCATAGAAGAGCCAACGTTCCCTACCCCTGCACTAGAATCTCAATAGCATGTAGTCTGAGTTCTCCTGGTTTGTGATCTCAGATGCAGCTGATAGGAATGCCACCTAGATTAACTACTGATGAAGAGCTGCCTTATTGTGTTTTTGGGAAATCAAGAACAATTTGCTTATCAAATTTATTTATTTTTTTTCAATTTTTTTATTATTTTTTTCATAAAAACAAACAAATACATACAAACAATAAACATAAAGTGGGGGTATATTCCCCCCGCTTCTTTTGAAAGTATACATTCAAATATAGAAAAAGAATACATAGTTAAATATATGTTAATTATTATAGTGAAAAAAAGTTAATAAATTTGAGTTAAAGTTTTACAAATCTTGATATGAGTATTAAGTAGGGTTAGTATAACATAATTACCAAAAAATACCTTTAATATAATCTTAATTACTATAGTAAAATAATGTCAAACCTTCAATTCAAACAATAAAGCTAAATTCAACTATTATACATCTTGGTATATTGCTTATACTTATACATACATACACTACTATATCATAATCGTCAAAAAGTCCTTTTAAACTAATATTAGTATTATTATCACCTAGGTAAAAACTAATACAAAAAAAAGAACAACTAAAGATATATCTTATTTTTTCTTATCTATCCATTTATAGACATTGTTCCATGTTTCATAAAATTTAGTATCCTCTTGATCGTTTAATCTTCTTGTCATCATATCCATTTCAGCGCAATCTAATATTTTACCTATAACCTCTTCTTCCTTGGGGATTTCCTCCCCTTTCCAATTTTGCGCATATATTATTCTAGCCGCAGTTAATATGTGTATAATTAAATAAAAGATTTCTTTCTTATAGGTCTGATTTGTAACACCTAGTAAATAAAATTCCGGGGTATTATCTATATCTTGCTTTATTATTTCTTTTAATATTTTTCCAATCATTTTCCAATATATTTTTGCTTTACCACATGTCCACCATTGATGATAGTAAGTTCCTATATCCTTCTTACATTTCCAGCATATTGGGGATGTTTTAGGAAACATTTTTGCTATCCTATTTGGTGGAAGGTGCCATCTATAAAACATTTTGATTTGATTTTCTTTTAGGGAAACTGATTTAGTCATTTTCCAATTATTAATCCATACTTTCTCCCATGTGTCTATATCTATTTCCTTACCAATATTTCTACACCATCTTATCATAGTATCTTTTAAAGTCAACTCTATATTTTTATGAGCAATAAGTAGTTTATATATTTTCCCTATCATTTTTGTTGAATTGATGGTGATTAAAGTAGTTAAAGGATTTTTACTTTTATTAAAAATGTAAAGAGTTTTGTCCTTCTGATATCTGGATCGGATCTGGGCATAGTGCCACCAATCTATTATTATCCCTTCTTCTTGTAATTCAATTCTAGATTTAAGCTTCATCTGATCATTTAATAGTTCTTTATATCTATAAGTTATTTTCCTATCCTTTATAGACTTTGGATGTATTATTGCTTCTAAAGGAGCTAGCCAGTCTGGGATACTTAAAAAATGATTTTTCTTTATGTCTTTCCATACTTCTAATAAGTATTTCCTCAACGTATGCCTTTTAAAATATGAATGGTTTTTGTCCTTGTCATACCATAAAAATGCGTGCCATCCAAGCATTAAATCATGTCCTTCTAGGTCAAGTATTCTTTTGTTATCTAAAGTTATCCAATCTCTAAGCCATGTTAATGCAGCGGCCTGATAGTATAGTTTCCAATTTGGAAGGCCAAATCCGCCTCTTTCTTTAATATCTTCTAAACAATTCATTTTTATCCTTGCTTTTTTACCTTGCCATATAAATTTTTTAACTAAGTTTGTTAGAGTTTTTAAAAAAATACCCCCTGGGTTTATTGGTATTGTCTGGAAAAGAAATAAGACCTTGGGTAAGATGTTCATCTTGATTGTTGCAATTCTTCCTAAGAAAGATATTTTCAAATTATTCCACATTGCTAAGTCATTTTTAATTTCTGCTAATAATTTCATATAATTATCATTTTTTAATGTTATTGTTTTCGCTGTTAAATTTATTCCTAAATATTTTACCTTTTTTACGATCTTTATTCCAGAAATACTTTCTAATTTCGTTTCTAGTATTTTATTCATGTTTTTAGTCAAGTAATGTGTTTTGCTTTTGTTTATCTTTAAACCTGCTACATTTCCATATTGTTCAATGGTTTGTAATAAAGTAGGAACTGTTGTAATCGGCTCTTCAATTATAAACATTAGATCGTCTGCAAAGGCCTGGAGTTTGTAGGTTTCATCTCCTACGGTTAAACCTTTTATTTTGGGGTCCGCTCTTATTTTAATTAATAAGGTTTCAAGGGTCATAATAAATAGCAATGGTGATATAGGACATCCTTGGCGAACTCCCTTATTTATGTCAAGTATTGGTAATTGACTGTTATTCAATATTATATTCGTTGTTTGTTTTGAATATATGGTATCTATTAGGTTAACAAATTTTGGGCCAAATCTCATTTTATTTAATTGCATTTTTATAAATATCCAATTAACGTTGTCAAAGGCTTTTTGAGCGTCCAAAAACATTAAAGATGCCGTCTTGTCTGGGTGTTGTTCATAGTACTCTAGTATATTTATTACAGTTCTAATATTGTTTTTAATTTGTCTCCCTGGAAGAAACCCATTTTGGTCTTGGTGTATTATACCATTTATAACTCTTTTAAGTCTCTCTGCATAAATGGCGATAAAAATCTTATAATCTACATTTAATAGTGATATAGGCCTATAATTTTTAATCTTTTCTGGTTCTGTACCCTGTTTATGTATTAAGGTTGTCAGTGATTCTGACCAAGATTTGGGAATTTTCCCCTCCAGTCTACATAAATTAAAAGTTTCTAACATATGGTTTCTTATTGTTTCGTTGTCTATCTTGTACCATTCTGCAGGTATGGCATCTGGGCCTGTAGCCTTGTTGTTTTTCTGTTTTTTAATTGTTGTTAAGAGTTCCTCCATTGTTATTGGTCCGTCCATGGTGGCCTGTTGATCTTCTGTTATTTGTGGTAGATTTGAAGCCTCTAAATAGTTAAAAACTTCATCTTCGATAACATGAGCTTTAGCATATAATTCTTTATAAAAATTATAAACAATGTCTGCCTTGCCTTCTGTGTCATATTTTATTTTACCATCTTTATCTTCTAATTTTTGGATTAATTTTGATTGACTCTGTTTTCTAAGTTTGTACGCTAGCCATCTGCCAGGTTTATTTGCATGTTCAAAATAATGTTGCTTTGCTCTTTTGATCTTTTCAGTTAGTTGGTTTTGTTCTATAACTCTAATTTTATGTTTAATTACGTTTATTTCTGTCTTTAGATCTCTGTTCTTAGTATGTTGCTGCGATAGGGATTCTAATTGTTTTAGTTCGTTTGTTAATTGTAAATACTCTAATTTCTTTTCCTTATTGTGTTTTGCTGTGTAAGATATTGTTAAACCCCTTATATACGCTTTAGCTGTATCCCATAAGTTCTGTGGAGTAGTGTCTGATGTTTTATTAATTTCAAAAAATATTTTTAATTCCTTTTCAATCCAATCCTTATATTTCTTATCATTTAATATATACCTATTCATCCGCCAGTTGTTCTGTTTATTGTTCATCGTCATATAGACCACTATTGGGTTGTGATCAGCCCATGTATTAACGTCTATCTCGACCTCTCTTATTTGTTCTGCCACCGTTTTTGGTGCCCATAACATGTCAATTCTCGTCCAAATTTTGTGAGGATTGGAGTAAAAGGTAAATTGCCTTTTGTGAGGGTGTCTTTCCCTCCAAATGTCGCTTAGTAGTAATTCCGCTTTCATTTTTTGAAAAGTACTAGGTAACAAATTTCTTCTTGTTTTTTTACCTTTTCCCCTTTTTTTATTACCTCCCCCTCCTGAGTGGTCTAATTGTCTATTCGCGATAGCATTGAAATCACCTATTATCAATACATTGTCAATAGCTAAATCTATTATTGTTTGGTGTAAATTTTTATAAAATGTCATTTGGTCTTCATTGGGAGCATAAATAGAAACAACCACTAGAGGTCTAGGTTCAATATCTACTTGTACAATCAATATCCTACCCTCTTTATCCTTATATATTTGGTCTCCTATCTCACAAGGAGAGTCTCTGGGCAGTGCATAAAAAACAAATAAACAAACAAGCCAGAAAAGTATATTAAAACAATCATAATAGCATAAAATAATAGGGACTACAAGATCATAAAAAGGAAGATTTTAGTTTTATCATAGGGAATTGGTGAAATCAGTTCAGATCCTTTTTCAGCCATGATGCTCTACTATGGTTTTAGAATGTCTCAAGCTAACCACTCTCAAAATCTTCCTATGCTATGAAATGTCTCCAGAAGGTTAGTGAAGCACATCCACAGAATCCTGAATTTGAATCAGTTATTATTTATTATTTAGACTTTTATGCTATACTTCTTACCGAATTGCCTATACTTTTCTAATCACATTGTGCTCTAAGCCAAAAGAATGCTACCATAAAAGTTTTACTATTATTAATCTTGTCCTTTTTTCTCGCACAGGAAAGAGTTGAGTTTACTTCAGAAATTATATGGTTTGTATGATACCGTGATGAACAATATAAGTGGCTATTATGAAATTCTTTGGGGAGATGTTGATATTGAAAAAATCAATGCTGAACTTTCGGAGTTTCAAAACAGGTGAGATTGTTTCCTATATAAACATCTGTACTCAACTTTTTTGACTTTAAGACTAATTTCTGATAATTCTGTCCCAGTGATGGCAAACTTTTTTTACCTTGGGTGCCAAAAGTGTGTGTGTGCATGCGCTCTAGTGCACATGTGCATGCCCACACCCATAATTCAATGGTACCCATGCCTGGCCCCTGCACATATATGTGTGACACTCCCATGCTGCCCCACCCCTGCCCATGCAAACACAACCTCCCTGTGCTCCCCCACGCATGCGTGCATGATCCCTCCCCACATCCCATTTTTGGCCTAGCAGGCCTCCCTGAAGTGGGCCCAGTATTTGCCCTTCTCAAGCTCCAGAAGCTTTCCTGGAGCCTGGATAGGGCAAAAACGGCCTCCCCTGCCCCCCAAGGCCTCTGGAGGCCAGAAATGACCCATTTCTCAACTTCCAGTGGGTCCAATAGTCCTGTTTTTGACCTCCCCAGGCTCCAGAGGTTTTCTTGCAGCCTGGGGAGGGCAATAACATCCTTCCATGCTCCCCAGAGGCCCTCTGGTGACTAAAAACACTCTCCCAGAGCCTCGATGTGAGCCCTGTACTTACCTGGCATCCAAAATGGGCCATGTGGAGACTCCTTGAAGGGGAGGGGCAGTCCAAAAATCATCCGGGCAGTGCCCGCATGCACGCAACAGCCCACAGATATGGTTCCATAGGTTTGCCATCATGGCCAAATCCTATCCCACAATAGATTTATTCATGTCAAAGGCTAACATTGGAACCACTTACAGAATCCCTTCTGAGGTTCTCTAAATAAAGCAACAGATAGTTCAAACTGAGAGAAATCGCCTATTTGAATGGGAAGAGTAGCCTGCAGTCACTGAGAGAGTTCAGCTGTTGTTGCTACTGTGTTTCCCTGAAAATAATAGTCCCCATAATAAGGCCTATCAGGCTTTTCAGTGCATATGCTGAAATAAGCTTCCCCCAAGTAAGCCGTCCTCCCCCCAACTACTTTCCAAGGAAAGGGGGTAAATGCTTGGAACCGCTCTTTTTGTGGCTGGCACATTTTTGGGCAGGAGAGAGAGACAGAAAGCAAGTGAGGGATAGGTGTGCACATACCCCACGGGACTTGGCTCCTTTGTGCTCTGCCTCCAGCAATGTTTGTTTGTTTGTTTGTTTGTTTGTTTGTTTGTTTGTTTGTTTGTTTGTTCGTTCGTTCGTTCATTCATTCATTCATTCATTCATTTATTTATTTATTTATTAGATTTGCATGCCCCCCCCTCTCCGTAGACTCGGGGCGGCTCAGAACAGCAATAAAACAATTCATGACAAATCTAATAATTTAATAACATTTTTAAAAACCCGTTATTAAGCAGACATACACACAAACATACCATATATAAATTGTATAGGCCCGGGGGAGATATCACAATTCCCCCATGCCTGATGGCAAAGGTGGATTTTAAGGGGTTTACAAAAGGTAAGGAGGGTAGGGGCAGTTCTAATCTCCGGGGGGAGCTGGTTCCAGAGAGTCGGGGCCGCCACAGAGAAGGCTCTTCCCCTGGGACCCACCAAATGACATTGTTTAGTCGACGGGATCCAGAGAAGGCCAACTCTGTGGGACCTAATCGGTCGCTGGGATTCATGCGGCAGAAGAGATATTCTGGTCCGATGCTATGAAGGGCTTTATAGGTCATAACCAACACTTTTGAAATGCACTCCTGCCTGTGAGGAAGAGGAGGTGAGCCTTGATCCCTGCCTTGCTGCCTCCTCACAGGCAGAAGCACCTTTCAAAATGTCACCAGAGACAGAGCCCAGAGGAGCCGAGCCAGTCCTGCGGGGTGTGCGCAAACCCACCTCTCGCTTGTTCTCTCTCTCTGAGGAACATGGTGCTCTCAGGTAGGACACATGTCTTGCAGCCCACCCCACCTTCCATCCCTAAATTCTGCACCACTGTGAGACATGTATCCTACCTGGGACTTGAAGCTCTGTAGCATTCCTCAATGTGGTGTCCAGAGAAGTCCATTGTAAAAGAAAACTTCTAAAAGAAAATGCAAGTTTGAGAAGTTTTCTTTTACAATGAGCTTCCCTGGACACAACACCAAGGAACACGACGGACCTACAAGTCCCAGTTAGGATGTGCATCTTGTGGCCTGCCCCACCTCACCTCGCCTCAACTGCTATCTCCAAATTGTATCCCACTGTGAGACACGCATCTTACTTGGGACTTGTAGCTCCATCGCATTACTCGGTGGTATGTCCATGGAAGCCCATCGTAAAAGAAAACTTCTTGCGAGTTCGAGAATTTTGATTTTAAAAGGAAACCTCTTGTGAGTTCAATCAAACTTCTCAAACTCACAAGAAGTTTTCTTGTACAATGGGCTTCGCTGGACACAACGTTGAGGAATGTGATAGAACTATAAGTGTCAGGTAGGACGCGGCCCAACACATCCCACCTGCCAGAAATGAGTCTCTTTGGGATTCATCACATCACTGCCTCATGGAGTAGGATTCTGCAAGGCTTGTTGTGAGGTTAGACGTACAAGTGGCAGGACAGCAGCTGTGCCAGTGTGATGAAGTTCGCAGCAGTCCTGCAGTTCATGCATGCCATGGCACAACAAGCCTTGCAGAGTTTTGCTCCATGAAGCAGTGGCGGTGGCTAGTTGTTTGGCCGGTACCAAGAACAGGGAGAGGAGGCAGCGGTGATGGGACATACAGTCCCACATTCGCCGCCAACTGCGTCACCAAAATAATAACCCTCCTGACAATCAAGTCAGGGCCATACTTCAGGGGAGGGGAGTATTTCAAAAGAAAATAAGATCCTGTCTTATTTTTAGGAAAACGTGGTATATACATTTCTGTAGGCTAAATCTGCCCTCCTTTAAGTGGCAATGCACAAAGCTGTAATTTTTAAGGAACGCTTTCAGATTATTTCATACGGGATTTCATTTTTATTCAGGTAGTTGCCCCACTTTCTCTTCATTCTTCCTTTTTTCTTTTTAGAATAGTATTTTTATTCCTTTTTTTCCCAATGAAAGATGCCGCAAGCTACCTAAAGGGCTTAAAGACTGGCAAGCATATTTGGATCTTAAAAAACGAATAGATGATTTCAGTGAGTCTTGTCCACTGCTGGAAATGATGACCAACAAGGCTATGAAACTAAGACACTGGAACCGGATTTCTGAAACAACTGGGCACCCATTTGATGTGGAATCTGATTCCTTTTGCCTTCGGAATATCATGGAAGCCCCACTTCTCAAGCATAAGGATGATATTGAGGTATCCTTCCCTATTGGTGCATTTTATATTTAATATCAGGAAACATACTTTTAACGCTTTTATCTGCTGAGGTTTTTTTTTACAATAGGTGATTTTAATATTTTTCAATGTTTTTATGTTATAAGCTGCCCAGAGTTATTGGATATAAGATGGGCAGCAAACAAATTATATAAATAAATAAACACATAGACAAACACAAACACACAGGCTAAATACATGTGTGTATAGAAGGAAGATAAAACATAATGTAATTGTGCATTATCCTAATAGGAAATAGGTTACAATGAAGATTTTATTTCCATTTAAACATTTATAGGTGTCATATATTTTAATATTTGAACCCAGTGATTGATTTGAACGACCCAAAACATGTGAATTCCTAAAATGACATATTCTTTTAGCATAATATTTTCCTGTACTGATAGAATGAATGGGACTGTCAGATAGAATGCTTTTGCTTCTTTGCACTTTTGCTGTGAGTCACTAGAACTGTTGATATTGTATCTTACATAATATCCTAATGATTGAGCTTAATGCAAAAAGACTTCAATAACAATAGGAAGAAAAACTGCCACCATTGTTAGTACAACAAAAAGGGCAAAAAATGAAGGCAAAAATATTGAGCAGAAGGGTTTTCTTGAAACTCACCTCCTGCCTCAATGAAGCCTATATTTTAACGTATAATGTTAATGTTTTAAGTTCTCCTAAGAGCTTAACTATATCAACATGTCAAGTTTTCTACATGCATGTTTTGTGCAGATATCCATGTTATGTGCTCATTCATTTATTTATTTGTTTGTCAAGCATATATAAAATTGAAGAAAAAGTATAAACATGAATATGTATGTGAATACATAAAACATATAAACATGGTTATGTATATATGAGATGGTTATGAATACATGGGGACATTAGGACAGGGATAGTAGGCACATTGGTGCACTTATGCACATCCCTTGCAGACCTCTTAGGAATGGGGTGAGGTCAATTGTAGACAATCTACAGTTAAAGTTTTGGGTGTTGGAGAAAGAAGCCAAAGGTGGGTTCTACTTACCTTCCCCACCGATTTTCATCGCGACAGAAGTACATGTTTTGCACAAATCCAACAGAAGTGCACCTCAGGAATGTCTGTGCAGTATATTTTTAAAAAAATAATTGACCTTGACTTTCTAGAGATCAGGTTTAAAGTGTAAAAACTCAATTTATGACTTCAGCATCCTTCCTTTTATTGGCTTTTCTTGTTTTTATTGACCTGGGGTCACCAGGTGTCAAGCAGAGAAATGGGAGGGAATATGGAATGTTAGCTTCTCCTCCACCCCCAAGGGCTTCTTGGTATTTTCATTGGCCTATATAAGCAAATGCTTATTTCCCTAGCGATACCTCTTTAGTTAATTAGTATTTTCCTCCAATTAAAGATGGTGCTTCTTCTGTCACAGCATTTTTCATAAAAGAAAGTTTGGGGTTTTTTTGCCATGTGTTTATAACTTGCTTTAAAGATACATGCACTTGTGTTTTGCACAGTTTAAGGGTATTTTTCCCCCCCGGGACAGGACATCTGTATATCTGCTATTAAAGAGAAGGATATTGAAGCTAAGCTGGCACAAGTAGTGGATAGCTGGGCATATCAGGTCTTGAGCTTTTCAGCATTCAAAGGAAGAGGAGAACTCCTTCTCAAGGGAACAGAATCTTCTGAAATTATTACAATGATGGAGGACAGCTTAATGGTCCTGGGTTCTCTGCTGAGTAACAGGTAATCATCAAAACATTAATTATTTCTACTGATATGTTTTCATTATTGAGGAACTGCCTCTTGTTTCCAAGATAGGAAGGCTGGCACAGTCGACATTAGCCATACTGACTATTTGTTTAGAAAATGAAGAAAGGGAGGCTGAATTTAATCTTGTATCTTTGCAAACAGATGCTCAGGTGCTATCAAAGCTGACAGCAATTACTGCAAAGTTACTGAAGGCACGTGCCTCTCCAACCTATCAAAGACACTGAGAGTGTGTTGCTGCATGAGGTTTTTGTAACCCCTTCAGGGTAAAGGCAACTGGACTTTGTTTTTTCTTGAAGATGTTTCGTTTTTCATCTTTTTGGGGGGGGGGGCGACATCTTTGAGACCACCTTTGACCTGGATGAATGAGAATGCCCATAGATGGAATTTCACTATTAACACTGCTAGCTTTAGGGCCAATTATTTTTTTACATTTGAATTATTATTAAGACTGCACTGCCCTTCTCTTTTGTTCTCTTTTGCACAGATGTTCATATTTCTGTCTTACTACCAGAGGCTAAAACAATTATTAATTGAGAAACATACATCCTGAAATTATTCTTTGCCTCCTCTTTTTAGATACAATGCACCATTTAAAAAAGATATTCAAAACTGGGTGTTCAAACTCAGTACCTCCAGTGATATAATTGAAGAATGGTTGATTGTCCAAAACCTTTGGGTTTACCTTGAAGCTGTTTTTGTAGGTGGGGATATCGCCAAGCAGTTACCCCAGGTAAATCAATAGGCAAATCAGCTACTGCTGAACTGTGCAAATATTTAAACTTAAACATATCTAGCCTGGACTTAAGAATGACCTCTGAGTCTCATTCAATTGTATATGGATTTATTCTACTTAGGAAGCAAAACGCTTTCAAAACATTGATAAATCATGGATAAAAATAATGCAGCGAGCACATGAAAATCCCAATGTAGTTAGCTGTTGTGTTGGAGATGAAACTATGGGACAACTTTTACCACATTTGCATGAGCAATTGGAAGTATGCCAGAAGTCACTTACAGGGTAAAAAAAATTGCTAAAAACATTTTCAATGCTGCAAAAAAGGTGGCATTGTTAAATTACTACCATAATTTAACAATGCATTTTTATTTTTATGTTATTAAACTGCCTCTTATTCTAGTAGTATTCTGAATTACATTTTTGGAGGAGAATTTTAAGAATATTTTTATTTTAAGAGAGAATATTAACATTTTAGATGAATATGTAGCATGCATAGCTAATTGCAAATTTATGAATTTAAACTTGTGCATGTGATTTCGGTTTCTTTCTTTTCATTTTTTAAAATGTTGAAAAGTAATTAAAAGTAGTTGCAAAATAAAATAGTATCGTTACCATTATCTCTTGGAAGTAAAAGTTTTGCATATTTAATTCACTGGTAATATGTATTTAAAAGGAGCAAAAAGAATAAAAGAGCACTAGATTTATAACAGCAAACTCAGGATTCTCATCTGTACTTCATTTTTAATTGTGTTTGATTTTCTGCTGCAAGTTGTGTTTGAAGAGTCTGAAGCAAAATGAAGCAAACATCCAATTGTATTATATACACTTAATAAAAGAAAGTTATATGAAGATAACAGAAAAAAGCAATAAAGAAATTTGAATAGGGAAAGCAAAGACGTTGGCTCTTAGAGTTCACACAGCTTCACACAGTTAAAAAATTTAGCTGAAAACTCAAAATATTTGTATGTATATATAAATACAGTCTTGGTTGAAAAAACACATTCATAAAAGAGAAGAATGGTTGTTTTTCTGAAATATTCTTCTTTTCTTACTAAAGGTATTTGGAGAAAAAAAGATTGCTCTTTCCTAGATTCTTTTTTATTTCTGATCCTGCCCTTCTGGAGATACTTGGACAGGCTAGTGATTCTCATACTATTCAGGTAGGTTACAAGTGTTATATAGGTATGTATGTATGTATGTATGTATGTATGTATGTATGTATGTATGTATGTATGTATGTAACATGTTTTTGCTGAATTTGAAAATGAAGGGAGACTTGCAGCCTTGTTGTAGCCTCATCAGCTAGCCATACCCTCACTGGGATTTGAATATATATGGATAATTATTTATTGTAAGATAAATCTTCAATGAATATTGAATTATGTCAGAATATTTATTAGTATAAACTGCTTATATTACAATTCTTCAGTTCTACATATTTTCCTTTAACATGAGCTTATTTATAAGAATAGCTAATTTAAATGATAATTATATTGTTCTAATTGGTCTTACTTTTCTTTTAGCCACATCTCCCTGGTTTATCTGACAATATAAATGAAGTAGAATTCCATCCAAAGGATTATGATCGCATTATGACAGTTGTATCAAGAGAAGGAGAAAAAATCCCTGTAATGTTTTACTTTGTTAAATTAATATCATTTTAATTTTAAAAATAGTTATTTCATGCTCCAAAATTCTCCTGAATGAAAAAGAAACTCATGTTGCTTTGCACAAACCAATATAAAACAAAAATTCTTATTAAGTTACCATAGGTATAAATAATCTCCTTTCCATTATAAGATTTGCCAAAGCATGATTCAACTTTTATTCAAAATGGAGAATTCGATGTTTTAAAGTGATTTAACTATCTTTTAATGACTCTCATTCAGGTGGTATGGAGTAGAATTATACTATTCATAGTTTCTATTCTGTTATGTGTTGTATATAATTAATCTTATAACATGTTCTTTAATGGAATGTTTCTTAAACATTTTCTTTCAAAACCGCTTCAATTTTTTAAAATTATGGTGGATCCCAAAAAAGCTTTGAATGGTATATTTATCAGTGTTTACTGCCTTAAAAGTTAAAATTAATACATTCATTGCTGAATATACCACAATTCACAATTCAATATTGTGTTATTTTTCATCATAAGATTGTAGATAATTTTGATTTTGCAGAGGCCTCACTTTAAGAAATGCTGTTTTAATGAATATTAAGCTTTGAGATAGCCTTGTTTTAATAATATATAATTAACAGCAGAAGGTAGTGTTCTCTGACACTTTAAGACAACATACATATCTAATGTTTAAAATTATAGTAGTAGCTTATTTGTTTTTCAATAAATTATATTGACTTAGGATGTTCCTGCTTTTTGAAAGAAATAAGCAAATCTAGCTCAATGTTGTATCCTCCAGACGTATTATATTCTACACCTTTCACAATGTTCCCTAAGAATTCTGGTAATCATAGTGCAAGACATTTAGACGGTATCAGAACAATTCAATTCAATTCAATTTATTAGATTTGTATGCCGCCCCTCTCCGAAGACTCGGGGCGGCTCACAACAATAATGAAAGCAATATAACAGTAAACAAATCTAATATTAGATATATAAGAAAAGTATATAAAACCCCAACAATTAAAACCATACAACACATACATACCAAACATAAAATATAGAAGCCTGGGGGAGGTGTCTCAGTTCCCCCATGCCTGGCGATATAGGTGGGTCTTGAGTAATTTGCGAAAGACAAGGAGGGTGTGGGCTGTTCTAATCTCCTGGGGGAGTTGATTCCAGAGGGCCGGGGCCGCCACAGAGAAGGCTGTTCCCCTGGGGCCCACCAAATGACATTATTTAGTCGACGGGACCCGGAGAAGGCCAACTCTGTGGGACCTTATCGGTCGCTGGGATTCGTGTGGTAGCAGGCGGTTCTGGAGGTACTCTGGCCCATTGCCATGTAGGGCTTTAAAGGTCATAACCAACACTTTGAATTGTGACCAGAAACTGATCGGCAGCCAGTGCAGGCCATGGAGTGTTGTAGAAATGTGGGTGAATCTAGGAAGCCCCACAATGGCTCTCACTGCCGCATTCTGCACGATCTGAAGTTTCCGAACACTTTTCAAACGTAGCCCCATGTAGAGAGCATTGCAATAATCAAACCTTGAGGTGATGAGGGCATGAGCGACCTTGAGCAATGACTCCCTGTCCAAATAGGGCCGCAACTGGTGCACCAGGCACACCTGGGCAAATGCCCTCCTCACCACAGCCGAAAGATGATGTTCCAATGTCAGCTGTGGATCAAGGAGGACGCCCAAGTTGCGAACCCTCTCTGAGGGGGTCAGTAATTCCCCCAACAGCCTCCAGGAACCGGCACATCACTTCCACTGCTTCGTTAGAAAATAATCATATAGATAGAAAAGCATAGCCATTAAAGAAAAGCTTTTCTTGCTTTCAATTTCTTTTATGTACTTTGTATTTTTCTATGGTGGCATACATACTCAACACCAGGTCAGAATTTTTAAATACTATATTTTGTTGAATAAAAATAGCCATATTTGTTGAATGTATTATGATCTGTTATGTACATAAAGCTAAGCCATAATAGGGAGAATCACATATGTGTTATGTGTTACATATTATTTTAGTTGGACACTCCAGTAAATGCAAAAGGACCTGTAGAGCTTTGGCTATTGGACCTCTTGAAAATGCAACAGTCTTCATTACATTGTGTAATTCGGGCTGCATTTTATCAGATTAGCGATCCAGGCTATCAACTACTAAATTTCCTATATCATTTTCCAGCACAGGTAAGGAATTTGAAAAGTAGTTGGTGTTAAAATACAGGCGTGCAGAGAGGGTGAATTTGCATGCCAATAATAAATAAAAAGCTTGGAAAAAATTACATAATTTTGTAAAGTGTAACTGCCTTATCTAACAATAAATATATACAGTAATACCTCATGATACGAACTTAATTGCTGCAAGGAGGAGGTTCGTAAGACGAAAGGTTCGTAAGACGAAACATTGTTTCCCATAGGAAACAATGTAACGTCAATTAATCCGTGCAACCAAAAAAAAAAACCCCGCAAAAAAACGGCGTTTCGCGACTGCTGGGAAGCCACGCAGCTGTTTTAAAAGGTCACAGCCACGCTCGGGGGCTTCCCAGCAACCTCCCGAACCGAACCCGGGGTTCAGAAAAATTTTGCCTCTTCTTACGAACTTTTTTGGAGTTACGAACCGGCGTTCGGGAGGCTTCTGGGAAACCCCGCCGCCCAGCTGTCACCTTTTAAAACAGCCGCGCCGCTTCCCAGCTGTCTCCCGAAGCCAAACGCCAAACCCGAACTTCCGCGTTTGGCTTCGGGAGACAGCTGGGAAGCGGCGCGGCTGTTTTAAAAGGTGACAGCCAGGCGGCGGGGCTTCCCAGCAACCTCCCGAACTGAACCCGGGGTTCAGAAAAATGTTGCCTCTTCTTACGAACTTTTTTCGAGTTACGAACCGGCGTTCGGGAGGCTTCTGGGAAGCACCGCCGCCCGGCTGTCACCTTTTAAAACAGCCGCGCCGCTTCCCAGCTGTCTCCAAACGCCGGTTCGTAACTCGAAAAAAGTTCGTAAGAAGAGGCAACATTTTTCTGAACCCCGGGTTCGTATCACGAGTTGTTCGTAAGACGAGGGGTTCGTATCTTGAGGTACCACTGTACAAGTAATTAATTTTGTGTGCAGATCTATTTGTTTTTCTTGAACATTATAACTGCTTAATGCTAATTGAGCAAATTTGGACTCTATTGATTGATTTAGACAATGGCTTGTTTTAGATTTGTATAAAGTAAATATGAATAAAAACAGTGACGGTTTTGAAAAAAAAGGGGTGAAAGAAGAAACAAAAATACTTACGTGCAGTAATCATGCAATGTGACGTAGTGGCAGAGATGGGTTCCTGCTGGTTCAGACCGGTTCTATAGAACTGTTAGTGGGAATTTCCCCCTGCTCAGTGAACCGACAGTGATGACTGGCTGGCCACAAACCCAAACTGGCTGTCTTGGTGGTGCCTAGGTGGCTTCATGTTGTTTTTTGCTTCTGCACAAGGGCAGAAGCTAGGGTTTTTTGCTTCTGCGCATGCACAGAAGCTGGGTTTTCGGCACTGTGCATGGGTATACAAAGTGGTGTGGGAGAAAACAAAGCAGTGTGGGAGGAAACAAACTGGCAGTGAGGTAAGCTAGAACCCACCCCTGCATTGTGGCTGTTTTAATTACAGTGGTACCTCGGTTCTCGACCACAATTCATTCCAGAAATGTGGTCGAGAACCAATTTGGTCGAGTACCAAATTAAGTTATCCCATAGGAAATAATGGAAATGGGTTTAATTGGTTTCCAGCCCCTATTTCCTTTATTTCCTATGGGATAAAGATCTGAGGTCTAAGCACTCCAAGCTGTAGTAAGGGTGGGGGCAGCTGCAATACGGGCAGTTTCAGAGGGGGGGCTCCTTTCCTCAGTGGTTCGTCTTCTTCCCTTTAAGCAGTTACACCAACTTTCTCCTTCCCGGCGGTGGTGACGGCAGCGGCAGCTTTCCTTAGAGCAGCAGCAGCGCCGGGAACGTGACATGAGAAAGGGAAGCCACTGACATTCCCGGCGCTGCTGCTGCTCGAAGGAAAGCCGCCGCCACCGTCGGGAAGGAGAAAGTTGGTGTAGCTGCTTAAAGGGAACAAGACGAACCACTGAAGAAAGGACCCCCCCCCCAAAACTGCCGGTATTGCAGCCGCCCCCACCCTTCCTACACCCTTCCGCTCCAAGCTGTAGGAAGGGTGGGGGCAGCTGCAATACCGGCAGTTTCGGGGGGGGGCTCCTTTCCTCAGTGGTTCGTCTTGTAGTTGTAGGCAGCTACACCAACTTTCTCCTTCCCAGTGACGGTGGCGGCTTTCCTTCAAGCAGCAGCAGTGCCGGGAAAGTGACATGAGAAAGGGAAGCCGCTGACGTTCCCGGCGCTGCTGCTGCTCGAAGGAAAGCCTCTGCCGCCGTTGGGAAGGAGAAAGTTGGGGTAGCTGCTTAAAGGGAACAAGACGAACCACTGAGGAAAGGAGGCCCCCCAAAACTGCCGGTATTGCAGCTGCCCCCCCCCTTCCTACAGCTTGGAGCACGACTGGGAAGCTGTTTAGTGGGCAGCCAGGATGGGTGTGTCGGATTCCGACTCCCATTCCTTCTCACCCCATCCCCTCATTTCGGATAATAAACAAAATTTTCTGTGGCTGTTCGGTATCCGAATTTTTGTTCAGATACCGAAGCAAATTTTTGCCGAAAATTTTGTTCGGTATCTGAAATGTACGAGAACCAAAGCGTTCGAGTACCGAGGTACCACTGTATAAATACAGAAGTGGTAAGTTTCAGAATGGGAGGTTCCCACGTGTCCCCATAATTGGAGAGGTTCTCAGACAAGATGAAATCACCAAATGTCTCAACATATCTTTCTTAAGGCTATCCTCACACCCAAAGGAGATAAGATAAGAACCAATTAGAGTTTGTTCAAAGTACATTGCCCAAATTGATGAAAGATGGAAACCTCCTCACAAAAGCTCTTTATTAAGCTTTCCAATTACTTTATCAGTCCTTTTCCTTAGAGTGCTCCTTATTCATTATCCCTGAGGCAATACAGCAAAAGAAGGTTCAGGTTTTATTCTAACTATCTTTGAAAACATTGTGATTTTTCACCCTGCCTAAAAGGCAAAGTCTATAATAAAACCCAATTTATTACCTGTTCAAATTGATCATGCTAAATTGTAATTGAAAACAGGAAGTTTAGAAGTATTTATCATTCATTGAAATGAATTATAAATGTTCTTGTACACATATTATCATTTGTTTAAATTACAGGTAGGATTGCTGGGAATTCAGATGCTATGGACTCATGATTCAGAAGAAGCATTAACTAGTGCAAAAGATGATCGGAAAATTATGTCAGTGACCAATCAGAAATTTCTGGATATTCTAAATACTCTTATTAGCCAGACTACGCATGATCTTACCAAGTTTGACCGAGTGAAATTTGAAACCCTTATCACCATTCATGTGCATCAGCGTGACATCTTTGATGACCTGGTAATATGGAAATATTAATGCTTGGGATGTTAACATACCTATAAAATTGTTCAAATTATGTAACATGTCTGATACTGTTCTTGGGTATAGCAATACAACTTAGGTGGTACATAAGCCTAAGTGCTATTGGTATTGCTATAGTGATTTACAGAAGTCTCTGAGTGGTTTATAATTTTATTTATTGATTGATTGATTGATTGATTGATTGATTGATTGGATTTGTATGCCGCCCCTCACTGGAGACTCGGGTCGGCTAACAGCAATAATAGACAGCGTATAACAATAATCCAATACTAAAAACAATTTAAAACCCATTATAATAAAAAACCAAACATACATACAGACATATCATGCATAAAATTGTAAAGGCCTAGGGGGAAAGAGTATCTCAATTCCCCCATGCCTGGCGGCAGAGGTGGGTTTTAAGTAGCTTACGAAAGGCAAGGAGGGTGGGGGCAATTCTAATCTCTGGGGGGAGTTGGTTCCAGAGGGCCGGGGCCGCCACAGAGAAGGCTCTTCCCCTCGGTCCTGCCAAGCGGCATTGTTTAGTTGACGGGACCCAGAGAAGACCCACTCTGTGGGACCTAACTGGTCGCTGGGATTCGTGCAGCAGAAGGCGGTCCCTGAGATAATCTGGGGCATTATGTCAGCATAATGCCCCAAGCATCTGGGTCCTCAGAAGGATGGAAAGCTGAATTAACCTTGAGGCCGTTAGGTTCAAACTCCAGACTGTGGGCAGAATTTGCCTGCAGTACTGCCTTTTAACCATTCTACCACCAGGGCTCCTATAATTTTGAAACTGTGCAACATTGCACAACATTGGGGACTGGGTTGGAAAATTGTATCCTTCAGTGATGGCCATCACCACACACAATTCTAGTTCTGAATATTTAAATACAAAATTAATGAATCTATATATGTTGTAAGCCGCCCTAAGTCTCCGGGGAAGGGTGGCCTAGAAATCGAAATAATAAATGAATGGATGCATGGATGAATGGATGAATGAATGAATAAATATTTTAGCTGAAATTTTGCAGTAATGTCTAATAGCAACTGACAGGCAATTCATGGACTTCTGTAATTGAGGTCTCAACTTTCAGAAGAAAGTTGGAAGATGGGCATAGAAAATGTTCCACAACATTCCTACTGTAAAAATGAGAAAGGAAATAAAATAGCAAAGCAAGTAAATCCAAACGTTAAATATATTAATTTGAGATAATATTAATTGAAGAGGAAATTGGCAGGGGCCCTAACTAAACAAATATTTTATCACTCCACCCCTGAAATTGACATGCAATAATGTTTCTGTGCAATTCTTATATAATTCAGGCTCCTTTTCTGTTTTGAAGGTTAAAATGCATATAAAATCAGTGACTGACTTTGAATGGTTAAAGCAGTGCAGATTCTATTTCAAGGAAGATCTTGATCAGACATTGGTGTCCATTACTGATGTTGATTTTGTTTATCAAAATGAATTTCTGGGATGCACAGATCGTCTCGTCATTACCCCTTTAACAGACAGGTGTGAATAATTTATTTACATTTAAGCCTGATGGAGTCTTAGTCTTTTCTCCCTGAAACTTCTAATTAATTTAAAGAAGGGTTTGCAATAAATTATTTGCTTTTCCACTCTATTTGTTAAAAGGTTTGTAAACTCAACATTTTAGAAGAATCATTTGTGTGTACAAATATATGCTAAATTTATCTTTACAGATGTTATATTACATTAGCTCAAGCTTTGGGGATGAACATGGGAGGAGCCCCAGCAGGACCCGCAGGGACTGGTAAAACAGAAACGACCAAGGACATGGGGAAAGCTCTGGGGAAATATGTAGTAGTGTTTAATTGTTCGGATCAAATGGATTTCAGAGGATTGGGACGAATTTTCAAAGGTAAGATTTGGCTTATTAGATGGGTTACATCTGGGGTGTCAAACTCATGACGTCATGATGGCATAATGTAATGTAACAGGACTTTGTTCCCTTTTGCTAAACCGAGTGGGGGCGAGGCCAGCACATGCTGCATTCGGCCCTTGGGACCGCAAGTTTGACCCTCTCTGGGTTAGGGATAAAATTAACATCTTCCTACAAAATGATAAGCCCCATGAAGATAGAAAGGAGGATTTGGAGATTCCTTAAGAAGAGAGCAGAGAAAGCAGGGGGATGTTAGCATTCTTCAAATAGCCGATTCAGCATAATAGAAAGAATTTGAAACCTTGTTCCACAAATTAGGATACTAAATAATGGAGTGCAGGGATAAGAAAGAGCAGTTTGGTGGTAGAACCAAGAACCTTCAAAATGAGGAGGATTTAAGATGTTCTTTCAAAGGCTACAACTACTGATATGGGGTTGGACTCAATAGCCTAAAATGCTGTGTAATAAAATGAATTGCTATCCTGTAGCAATTAGTTGCCATTCTAAATCATAATAGTTAAGATGAACCCAACTTTAGAATAGATAGTTAGCAATCCATGCTTTCATGAATATAAATAAAACTATCAAATTACATTTGCATTCCTACACAAACTCCAGGATTTAATTACTGTAAATCTGTTTAGGATTATGGCATATGTGTCATTTTTTAAAAATAGAAAATTTGCAGATGAATTCATGAATTGGAAAAGTCAGTCTGTTCTATGTCATCAATAATTGGGATGGTTATAAAGAAAGGCAGAGAAAATAACCCTGCTCATTCAAGCACATCAAATCATAAATTTTGCTTTGCCTTCTGAGCAGAAAACCCATCAGTACTACTGTAGCCAATGTTTTCCTACTGACTACAAACTAAGGCTAAAGACATTTAAAAGCAGAAAGAAAATGACAAATCAACTATTTCCTTCTTCTCTTTCCCTTTTTCAAGAAGAGCTCTGTCACCCAGCCCCCACTCTTTTTTTAAAAGAAGGCCCTTGAAGAAGGTTCTTGAACTGTACCTCAACTAAGATAGCCATTATATTTCTTTGATATCTAGGAAAGCTCTTGCACAGCACATTATAGGGGTCAATACAGCAAGAAGCAGGTCATAAAGAAAGCTCCAATAACCAGATATTGTCTTACCAACTCTCACTGATTGCCAGTACATTCTTTCTGAGATGTATTTGCTAGCAGGAAGAGGTCAGGAATCACAGCTCTTTTCATGGTAGCTTATAAAGCTTTTGAATATTAGCGTACATGTAAGCATGGATTATATAAAAGAAACAGGAACACAGATTTTATTACAAAGATAAAACTTGCTTTTATTTTTATAGATTCTGGGGTGTCTATGTATGTATGCTATTTTGCTAGGTTTTTTACATATTTCTATATTCTTCTATATCTTTCTCAGAACTCTATTCTGAGTATTAGAATGAACATTGTGGTAGAATGTTTACATAAAGGCAATCACGCTAAATTTTTCCTAATAATTATGAATGGCTCAAAATTAACATATCACTCTAGATAATAATCCTAGTGAAAAATAATAGTAACTTTTTCTGGTTTTGAGTTGTTTTAAAAATATTTGAATGCAAATTAAATGCATTATTTCTTAAATGGGTGCTACAAACTCAAGTGATGGAAACATGACGCTTAAATTGCATCATCACAACACAAATATTGTTAGGATCTGTTGGTTGTATTTGCATTTCAACATTATCAGCAAGTTCAGAAATCACAGAATCTGTGCTGCAACATCACTAGGCACATTTTGTCACTTGGTCCATCCACAATTCTAAATATTGTCTTGTGTCTTCTCACTTCTTTCTTCTCCCCTACATATAAGAATTACGATGTTTTCACCCCAAAAGATAGCTAAGCTACCATAATGGAAGGTCTTTGATTTCCTGATTCTGGCACTGAAACTGCACAGCCTTCCTATATCTCCTCAATCTCAACCAAAGCCTTAAGCATGATCATCTTCATTAGCTAAACCTATGAGTGCAATTTTAATGTCTATAAGCATAAACTTGAAGAAGGTTTCATAAGTTGGTCTTGGGCGAAAACTAAGTGAGCCTCCTTTAAGGGTGAAGAATGATTAAAGCTTTGTCTAAAGAAGAGGAGAAGAGAGAAGGGGAAGGGAAGGGAAGGGAAGGGAAAGGGTAATAAAAAGGAGGAAAGGAAGGGAAAAGAAAGGAGGAATTTAAAAAAAAGAAATATACCTAATTGGTAGAGCATATACTTATAAAAAATGAAGTCTCAGATTCAATCCTTGGTATTTCCAAGAACTTGAAAGTCTGGAGACTTTGTAATGTAATATTCATAATCATGAGTTGAATGGGTTTGAAGTTGCTCAAAACAAGAAAGCTTCTGAATTTCTACATTTTGCTTAATGAATATTTTTCCATTTCCAGACCTACCAGAAAGGAATCATGATCAGATGAACTAACTCTACTTTTATTGTACAGCTTCATTAACAGAAAGTCTGGTGCAAATCTTCCAATGACTCTTTTACAGCCTGATAAGTTAGGGAGGTCTATTTCTGAGATTTCTCTGCCTATTATGCAGTATGCAGCCTATGCCATCTTTTAATATATCATTCTTGAAGCAGCATCTCTTCCTTGCTCCCATCTTCCAAGGTCATTCCCACCTGCCAGTACACCAGGTTAAATATTCAAATTCAATGTGTACACTGGCTTGGTTGAGAACAAAATTCCTCATCCAGTATTGCCTTTGAGTGTTAGCACTCTCCAACAGAGGCAGAACAATAAGTAATCCCTCATCTCTCCTAATTTTACTAGAGATGCAATCTAGCTCTGCACAAATTGTTTCTATGTGAGCTGTAATCCTACACCGTTCAGTTGCAGCTAGGGTGGAAGTAATTGCATACCGATGTAAACGCTCTGCTCTGAACAGTTATTCTGTAAATGCAGAAACAGATTATTCATAAGTCAGCAGCCTAACTAAAAGAGGGAAAGGTTTCTCACTGTGGCTCTGAATGGGGCTAAGAGAGAATCTTATCATAGAACTTTCCCTTTACATCTTTTTCAGATGTTTTTCAACATTTGTGATATGTTGCCTGTGCAGTATTATGCTTGATTTAGTAATATTGCTTCCAGAAGCTATTAAATGGCTTTCAACATTTACCCTACTAATGGGAGACACTACCAGATGATTTGCTTTTTTATGATATTCTAATAACCAGGGTCAGACACTTCATATTTCTTTCTGCATATGATTCTCGGAAAAGAGAAAGTGAAGACATTCATTACAGGAGAGTTGTAATCTCTTAAAAAATGAATCACTTCTTGTTTCAGGTCTTGCACAATCTGGCTCCTGGGGATGTTTTGATGAATTTAACAGAATTGAATTACCTGTCTTGTCAGTAGCAGCTCAACAAATTTACATCATTTTGACAGCACGAAAAGAAAGGAAAAAGCAGTTTATTTTTTCAGATGGAGATACAGTGGACTTAAACCCTGAGTTTGGAATTTTTCTGACAATGGTAAATTTATTGTGATGAGAGTATAGAGGTTCTTTTTAATTATTGATGAGAGAAAATAAATCATACATTTGTTATACAGCTTGCTTGAAAATAAATTAACATTTCATTGATTATTTTGTCTATTCTAGCAATATATTTACAAGTGGTTACATTTATAGCTATTGCACATTTTATTTCTCAAATAAAACTGATTGAGTGCATGCAGTCAAGACATTGTTGACTCTTAGTGACTACATAGATAGATTTTTCTCCATGTTGATCTGCTCCTGACCTAGTCCCTCAGTTATTCTAACCGTGTCCTTATTGCCAATACCTAAGTAATTGAATGGTCCACCTGGCTGCTGGTCATTCTCTTGTTATCTTCCAGCCACCTTTTCCAGGATTAGACCCTTCTCTAGAGCAATGTTTCCCAACCTTTTTGGAGCCGCGGCACATTTTTCATATTTTCAAAATCCTGGGGAACATGGGGGGGGGGGGGGCGCTAAAAAAAGTTTGGACAAAAAAAATCTCTCTTCCTCCCTTTCGCTCTATTTCTCTCTCCCTCCCTCTTTCTCTCTCTTCCTTCCTTTCTCTCTCCATCCCTCTTTCTTTCTCTCTTCCTTCCTTCCTCTCATTCTGTCTCCTCCTTCCTCTCTCATCTCTTTCCTTCCTCTCCCTCCCTTTCTCTCTTTCCTTTCTCTCCCTCTTTCCTTCCTATCTCTCTTTCTTTCTCTCCCTCCTTCATTCAATTTTCTCTCCCTCCCTTTCTCTCTTTCCTTTCTCTCCCTCCCTTTCTCTTCCTTTTTCTCTATCCTTTCTAGTTCTTACTCTTTCTTTCTCTCCCTCCTTCATTCAATTTTCTCTCCCCCCCTTCCTCCCTCTTTCCTTTCTCCCCCTCCCTTTCTCTTCCTTTTTCTCTATCCTTTCTACTTCTTACTCTTTCTTTCTCTCCCTCCTTCATTCTATTTTCTCTCCCCCCCTTCCTCCCTCTTTCCTTTCCCCCCTCCCTTTCTCTTCCTTTTTCTCTATCCTTTCTACTTCTTACTCTTTCTTTCTCTCCCTCCTTCATTCAATTTTCTCTCCCTCCCTTTCTCTCTCTTTCCTTTCTCTCCCTCCCTTTCTCTCCCTTTTTCTCTATCCTTTCTACTTCTTACTCTTTCTTTCTCTCCCTCCTTCATTCAATTTTCTCTCCCTCCCTTTCTCTCTCTTTCCTTTCTACTTCTTACTCTTTCTTTCTCTCCCTCCTTCATTCAATTTTCTCTCCCCCCTTCCTCCCTCTTTCCTTTCTCCCCCTCCCTTTCTCTTCCTTTTTCTCTATCCTTTCTACTTCTTACTCTTTCTTTCTCTCCCTCCTTCATTCAATTTTCTCTCCCTCCCTTTCTCTCTCTTTCCTTTCTCCCCCTCCCTTTCTCTTCCATTTTCTCTATCCTTTCTACTTCTTACTATTTCTTTCTCTCCCTCCTTCATTCAATTTTCTCTCCCTCCCTTACTCTCTCTTTCCTTTCTCTCCCTCCCTTGTTCTCCCCTGGGGCTGCCTGTGCCTGCCCTGCACCACCCAACACGGACGGACAGCCCCCGGTCGTCGGTTCGTCGCCCCCCACCCCCCCACGGAGGGAGATCAGGCTGGCGAGGGCGGTAGATCTGCGTCACCAGCCACTGGAGGGAGATCGGGCTGTCGGGGGCGGCGAATCCACCTCCCCAGCCGGGTGGAGGGAGATCGGGCTGGCGAGGGCGGTGGATCCGCGTCCCCAGCCGCGCGGAGGGAAATCCGGCAGGCGCGCCCCTGGAAAAGCCTACAGGGAACGGTGCCCGGTGCCGCTTTAGCCGGCCCCCCCCGCCATCTCCCTGCGACTGCCTGCGCCGCTGCAGGCGCCCCCCCCGCTCCCACCTCCAGTGCCCTCCCGCCGGGCCCGAAAGGACACTTGCCGACGACGACACGGCCAGGTGTGCCGAAGACGACGACAGGGAAGTTTCAGCTGGGCGGGGCGCTGCCGTGCCGGTGCCTCCGACCTCCCGGTTCCTGCTCGATGCCGCGGTTTCTGGCGCTCTCCTGCTGGGCCCCAAAGAAGGAAGGCGGGAAAAAGGCGCGAAGAATGGAGCTCTCCTTCTTCCTGCCTTCCTTCTTTGGGGCCCAGCAGGAGAGCGTCAGAAACCGCGGCATCGGGCAGGAGCCGAGAGATCGGAGGCACCGCAGCGCCCCGCCCAGGCGGCACACCTGGCGGTGTCTCGCGGCACACTAGTGTGCCGCGGCACACCGGTTGGGAAACGCTGCTCTAGAGAGCTAGGGGTTCCATAAAATACAAATATTTAATCAAATAAGGTTTGTATGATATCTGTTTTAGGAATTTGTTCTGTTTGTGGGTCTATTAAATATTATTTTCATTCCCCCCACCATTACCTGATTGTTTTGTGTTTACATTTTTACAAATAACACTTGATTAATTCTTAATTCCAAATGTGAGGGTCTAATTGTAGTCAAATTTATCTGGAATCTGACATTTTAATCTAATCTGATCAGAAAATCACTCCAAGTTGCAGTGCTGTAACCAAGTTGTGTTGATAGATACTGTATTTCCATGCACTTAAGTTTAGGAAATGAGAAATTTTATTTAATGGGGGAGTGGCTGTTGGCAAATCGCTAGCAACCATGTCTATGTGAAAATCAAATGTTACATCTGAACTAACAATTTTAAGGTTTAGGAAAAATTATAATAAAATATGACAGCAATATTTACGTACATTAAATAGATGTGCAAGTGAAGACTGCTCTCAAATTTCCACGTTGCCTATCAGTCATGTGTTTGCATGTACCAAAAAGTTCTCTCTACAGAGAAGACTTTTGGAAACACCTCTGAGAATTCTTGAGATGTGGCAATAATCTTTTCAAATATATAGAATAACAGTCTCATGGTTGTGGGCATTTCTGCCTTCAGTTATATAAAAACAGAACATGTACATGGAACTACATGCTTAGACTGTTATTTTCCAAGGACATTTTTGTGACTATATTTATATATAAACACTCCTGAATTCAGATAGACCAGAAGGACATGTCTCAACCTGACTTTGAAATAAAAAACACTGTAGCTAACATGATCTGTGGTTTGATATAATCAGAATCAGTCCAACTGCTTTAAATTATTTCTGTTTCCTTTTATTCATAGAATCCTGGCTATGCTGGGCGGCAGGAATTACCAGAAAACTTGAAAATTCAATTTAGAACTGTTGCAATGATGGTTCCAGACAGACAGGTACTGCTCCTACTGTGCCATATTGTCATTCAGTATCAATTTAAATTATAGGGCATCACTTTTATATCCCCAAGCCACATATATTCTTTTAGCCTAGATTATTTTCTTTCCAGGATAGAACAGAACAGAACAATAGAGCTGGAAGGGGTTTTGGAGGTCTTCTAGTCTAACCCTCTGCTTAGGCAGCAAACTCTACACCACTTCTGACTAATGGTTATCTAACATCTTTAAAATTTCCAATGTTGGAGCATTCACAACTTCTGGATGCAAGCTGTTCCATGGATTAATTGTGTTAACTGTCAGGAAATTTCTTCTTTGTTCTAAGCTGCTTCTCTCCTTGATTAGTTTCCATCCATTGCTTCCTGTTCTACCTTTGGTGATTAATTGATTAATATATTCTTTTTAAATAGTTTTAATTGAAAATTTTCACATTAAAAAACACAAAACATAATTTCATTGATACAGCTTGACGCTATTGGAACTTCTTCATTTTACATTTTACTTTTTTAAGGCTATTGTTTTTAATATAAACATTCTTATATCAATTTACTTCTTTATACATGTTAAACATTACATTACATCCATTTAAACTTCTGCAATTACATTTGTTTAATTTTGTTACATCATCTTATACTTTACACATTAATTTTACTTTCCTTTCAAGCCAATCATACCATCTATTCCATATTTTCCTTTCTCTCTCTCAATTCCATCTAGCACCTTTTTTATAATCATTGCGTTCGAGGGGATATTCTCTTCCAATTTTGGGAGAATGTAGTTCTCACTGTGATAATTATGTGTTGAATAATATAGTAAATTTCTTTTGCAATATTTCCTTGTGTTATTCCTAATAGAAACAATTCAGGCCTCATCTCAATTTTCTGTTCTGTTATTTCCTCAATCCTTTTTTTAAAAAAATCCCACTATTTCTTTGCATTGGGACGTGTCCACCACATGGTAGAATGGTAGAGTCCCTTGTATGGGATTACATTTTCAACAATCGCTTAGTGTAATTGGATATGTTTTGGGCAATCTTATTGGTGGTAGATGCCATCTATAAAAGATTTTATATATATTCTCTTTATAGGCGGCTGGCATTGTCAATTTGTTGTTTTCCGCTCCAAATTTGTTTCCAATATTCTAATTTAATATTATACCCAAAGTTTTTGGCCTACACTATCATTGTTTCTTTTACAATTTCATCCTCCATTTTTAATTTTAGAAGATAATTATATATCTTAGTAATCATTTTGTCATCTGTGCCTGTTAATATTTTGTATATTTCTTGTTGCTTATTTTGAAAACCGTGTTGTTCCAAATCCTTTTTATATTTTGTTTGTATCTGTAAGTAAGGTCACCAGTCTTTTAATTCCCTATGTTTGCAATTCCTGATTTGATTTCAATTTCCCTTGCTCATCTAGCAGTTCATTGTAGGTTACTATCTTATTTAAATCTATAACGTTTGGATAAACCATTGTTTCCATAGTTGAAACACATCTCAGAATTTTTATATAAATTTTTTATTTAATTTCCCTGCAAAATTCAATTAATGCATCTCTCACTTTTGATTAATTTCTTAAATCTGTATGATTTCATTTCAGATCATCATGAGAGTGAAACTTGCAAGCTGTGGCTTTATTGATAACGTCATTTTGGCTCAGAAATTCTTTGTTCTGTATAAGCTTTGTGAAGAACAGCTTACTAAACAGGTAATATTTCATTCTCTTGATACTCATATACAAAAGGTGGACATAGCTAACAGAGAGCAGCTCAATCAGAATCTATTAAGTAATAAAAATAAGCATACCAACATAACTTTTAAACCTTATCAAGAGATTCCTGGTGACGTTTCGACGAGGTCCCACTCGTCATCTTCAGGCTGGGGCTTTTGTCCTTGTGCTAGGGTAGGTGGGTGTGGAGTTGGGTAACATCTGGGGTCATTGATGTAATTGATGTATGCTGATTAGTCAATTACATCAATTACATCAACAACCCCAGGTTTTACCCCACTGACTCACCAGGAAGTTTCAACACAGCTTGCAGCTGCTGAGCCAGCACTCCACACCCACCCACCAGTATTTATAGAGGGAAGGCAGCTCAGGTCATGCTATGTTACATAGAAACATAGAAGACTGGTGGCAGAAAAAGACCTCATGGTCCATCTAGTCTGCCCTTATACTATTTCCTGTGTTTTATCTTAGGATGGATATATGTTTATCCCAGGCATGTTTAAATTCAGTTACTGTGGATTTACTAACCACGTCTGCTGGAAGTTTGTTCCAAGGATCTACTACTCTTTCAGTGAAATAATATTTTCTCACGTTGCTTTTGATCTTTCCCCCAACTAACTTCAGATTGTGTCCCCTTGTTCTTGTGTTCACTTTCCTATTAAAAACACTTCCCTCCTGAACCTTATTTAACCCTTTAGCATATTTAAATGTTTCGATCGTGTCCCCCCTTTTCCTTCTGTCCTCTGGATTATACAGATTGAGTTCATTAAGTCTTTCCTGATACGTTTTATGCTTAAGACCTTCCACCATTCTTGTAGCCCGTCTTTGGACCCGTACAATTTTGTCAATATCTTTTTGTAGGTGAGATCTCCAGAACTGTACACAGTATTCCAAATGTGGTCTCACCAGCGCTCTATATAAGGGGATCACAATCTCCCTCTTCCTGCTTGTTATACCTCTAGCTATGCAGCCAAGCATCCTACTTGCTTTTCCTACTGCCCGACCACACTGCTCACCCATTTTAAGGCTGTCAGAAATCACTACCCCTAAATGTTCACCCTAGCACAAGGACAAAAGCACCAGCTTGAAGATGACATATGGGACCTTGTCGAAACGTCGCCAGGAATCTTTGAAACTTACACGGGAAGAAACCCAAATATGCCAAGACCTTCATTTATATATGTACAGTATATGTATATGTATATGTATATGTATATGGTTTTTCTTCTGTCGAAATTGTCTAGTGTAAGTCTATGTTGATTTAGGGAGCCATGCAGTGATGGGCTACCAAATTTTTTACTACCACACTGTGGGCGTGGCTTATGCATTTTCTTTCAACATCTTTCAGTGCAAATTGGGTGCTCTTGGGTGGAGCTTCATTTTCGCTACCCCACTGCGTTCCCCCCCCCCCATCTAGGCAGTAGCCCACCCCTGGAACCATGTCATCTGCTGGTGTTGGTCCACTGTGCTTCATTAAGTCCAGGATCGACGCAGCCATTTACCAGGAGATTTTGGAGCACTTCATGCTTCCTTCCACAACCGAACTTTATGGGGATACTGACTTCAATTTTTCAGCAGGACATGGCACCTGCCCACACTGCCAAAAGCACTAAAACCTGGTTCAATGACCGTAGGGTTACTGTGCTTTTGTTTGCCATGCGTTTGCCATCTTGTTTTTGACTTTTGGGGGGAAGGGATTTTTTTCAGATTTTTTGGCACTGTGCATGCACTCCGGTGCAAAGTTTGCGCATACCCACATGGCATGCAAATGCAGCATGCCCACACAGCATGCCCACATGGCACAGTGCAAAAGGAAGCGAACTGGTAGCGAGGTAAGTTAGACCCCACCCCTGGACAGTACAACGTTTTATGATGATCAAAAGTGCTTTATAAACTGTAAAGCATTCTTACTAAGGCCATGATAATTTTGAATGGTTGTCAAGCAGAATACGATACACTAACACAAAAATTGAAAAACGATAAAAAACCACAAGATATAGACACATGGAAAAATTTTTATAACTGGGTCAATGATTGGGAAAAAAATAGATGTACGTAAGAAGGATATAAAAAAAGGGGGGGGGGACAACAATAATTCAAATATAGCCAAACATCACGTTATTTATTTGTTGACAATTCTTTTTTAACTGAGACATTATCGATATAAGTATAGATATGTATATATGTACAACTTATAAATATATATGTATATTATTTCGCTGATATGATTATCCGTAAATTTATAATAAGATATGCTGCAAAGAGGCAGCAGGGGTAGGGGTGGGATGGAATTATATGGTGTATTGTCCTTTAACAGACAATCTATAATTGTACTCACAAACTAAGAATACAATGATCTGTTTATGTGTGTCTTTTAAATATGTACTGTATATAATTTATTTATTTATTTATTTTATTTTATTGGATTTGTATGCTGCCCCTCTCCGAGGACTCGGGGCGGCTCACAGCATATATAAAAAACAGAATGATAATATAAATCCAATTAATGCTACATTTAAAAACAATTAAAAGAAAAACATATCGGCCAATTTAATAAATTCTATTTTTTTTAAAGTGCTTTATAAACTGTAAAGCATTCTTACTAAGACCATGATAATTTTGAATGGTTGTCAAGCAGCAGGGATTTTTTTTAGTAAGGATTACCAGCAGGTTTTTTTTAGTGAGGATTAAAAGATCAACCACAATGTAGCCATTGAGAAACATCTCCAATTCCTTGAAAAATCCAGATGTTGGTGATACAACCAGTCAGGAATGATGACAGGGATGGAGAAGAGAATGATCTATAGGGTAGATACCATGGCAGAGAAGGCTTACTTCTGGAATCCACCACATACAAATACCTGACAAATGTTACCTGCAATATGCCTTCTTTGACAGATCTAATTATTATAGATCAAATTTTATTCATTTGCTTTTGTAAATATTTTTTTAAAACAAACCCTACACATTTTGTTATATATATGTATATATTGGTAATACCCATTGACTCATGTATCTAATACTGTATAGAAGAATTGATCCAAAATCATAGTAATGATTCTGTTGATGTGGACCCAAAATGTGAGAATAATATTATTATTTAAAATTAATAGCAACTAGATATAATTTAATTTAACACAAATATTATGCAAGGGAATAATATTTATTCAAAACACTATTTGTTATATATATATATCCTAAGATTTTTATTAATATTGCTTCTTCATTGCTTATTTGACCCCTATGACAATCATTAAGTGTTGTACCACATGATTCTTGACAAATGTATATTTTATTTTATGTACGCTGAGAGCATATGCACCAAGACAAATTCCTTGTGTGTCCAATCACACTTGGCCAATAAAAATTCTATTCTATTCTATTCTATTTGTGGTTGCTGTTGAAGTGAGTTAGCAGTTTTTAGCTGTATAAAACACAGCTTCCAGACACCAAGACTTCTTAAAACACAACAAGAATTGAAAGAAAGTATCGAATCAAGACTCTCATCCATGGAGAAAAATATCCAAACACTGAATCCACCCGACAAAATACCACTCACCACTCCACCACCCCAACCTCAACCGCAACCACTTCCAATACTCCAAAAACCCACTAATTCTACCAATGATATCTCTACCCTAGTCAAGGATGCCATGGAACGTGAACAAAAACGCCAGAATGCTATCCTCTTTGGTCTTGATGAAAGTCATGAATCAGATATAACAAGAATAAGAAATATCATCCACCAACATCACTCACATGCACAAACATTCGCCCAAGAAGACATTTTGGAAGTTACCAGAATTGGACCTGAGCACAAGTATAACAATGGCTCAATAGCTCCCCGCTTCTGCAAAATAGTATGCAAAACTGAACAAATAAAACAGCAATTCATCAAGACCATTAACCACATTGCCAGAAATAACAAGTCCTTCAACAAACTCAGATCCAGACCAGATCTTTCTCTCCTCCAACGTATTCGCTCTCGCGAACTACGGGCAGAACTCAGGAGACGCTATGAACTTGGTGAAACAAACCTTTACATAGATTACCGCACAGAAAGCATCAAACCCAAAACCCATAATTCTCCCCACATCTTCCGGTCTAACTTTCAACCTACCATCTCACAACATCAAACTGACACCTGCCAGACCACCATCCCACAACAACAAATGGACAACCCTACCAACTCAAACCAAGAATAGGAAAGCGTGCCCCTTACTTCCTCTGACCACCCCAAAACCAATCCCCAACACAAGACCAATCTCAAATGTAAACTATTAAATGCTAGAAGTTTAGTCAACAAGATATCTGAATTCCTCCTTCTATTTGACACCTCCAATTTTGATATAATTTTTATATGCGAAACATGGTTAAATGCTTCCTACCCAGACTCCATTATCACATCAAAAAACTACCATGTTTTCCGCTCAGACCGTGAATCCCGCAGAGGAGGCGGAGTAGCTATATTTTACAAAAAATTGCTGAACCTAAAAATCCTCAAAGTTGCACAGGATTTATTGGTACCGGAAACTATTGTGTGTGATTTATCCCTAAATACCACAATTCGCTTCTTACTCTGCTACAGAGCCCCGGACTACGACATCGAACATGCTAACAAATTATCCACATTACTAACGTGGGCAACCAACTGCCCATACCCCATTATCTTCCTCGGAGACCTCAACCTACCACACATCAACTGGTCCTTAAATGAATGCAGCACGGAAACCATCCATTCTACCGTATATAATACCGTCACCCATCTGGGACTTGACCAACTAATAACTAAAAATACCAGACTTGATAATTGTCTGGATCTCATCTTCTGTAACAGCAAAAGTACAATATATGGCTTACAAATAACAGAACCATTTTCCAACAGCGACCACAGCATGATAAACTTCAGTCTCAACTTAAGCCACACTATGAACCACCAAAATAATACAACACCAAAATTCAATTTCAAAAAAGCGAACTACGAACTCATTGAAGCCCACCTCTCAACATTAAACTGGAAAACTCTATTCTCTGAATGCTACACTACTGATGACCTCTATAACACATTCCTACTCGAAATGAAAATTATTATCAGACTTCATGTACCTCTAACATGTACCATAAACAAAAAAAATAACCTCCCCATCTCAATAAGAAAATTACAAACAAGAAAAAAATCTCTCTGGAGGAAAAACAAAAAAGGACAAGTTTCCAACTTCAAAAGCCGATATAAAAGCATTTGCAATCAAATAAAAGCAGAATCCCTTAACTACTACAGCAAACAAGAGGAAAACCTCCTACGCACCAAATCTAATAGAGCTTTCTACAACTTTGTCAACAATAAACTCAAAGACTCTAGACCAATCCCACCTCTCAAAGGACCCAACAACAAAGAATACCATGATGATTCATCCAAAGCCAACCTCTTCAACTCTTTCTTTGGCTCTGTCTTTGTTAACAGCAATGGCTCATCCCCCAATTTCATCAATCGCACCTCAAACTCCCTCAACGACTTAACCCAAGTAGACTTCACTAAAGACCAAGTTGAAAAAGCATTACGTGACCTTAAACCTTCTCTATCAGTCGGACCAGATGGTCTATGTGCCTACTTCCTAAAAAAGCTCTCCTCTGCCATAACTGAACCACTAAGCATAATTTTTGAAAAATCCTTCAGAACCAGCACACTTCCTAAGCTATGGTCGAAAGCAATGGTCATCCCCATCTTCAAAAAAGGAGACCCCTCTCTTGTAGATAACTACAGACCAATTTCACTATGCTGCGTCCCATGCAAAGTCATGGAATCAATTATAAACAAATCAATTACTCTCCATTTAGAAACTAATAATTTGCTCTCTAACAAACAATTTGGTTTCAGAAAAAAACTATCCTGCAACCTGCAGCTCCTCCACTGCAAAAATATATGGACAACTCATCTAGATCAAGGGAAATCTACAGATGCAATTTATATTGACTTCTGCAAAGCCTTTGATTCAGTGGTCCACGACAAACTACTCCTATCTCAGGATCCCTCCACAGATGGATTACAGCATTCCTGTCAAACAGACAACAAGTGGTCAAAATAGGAAGCACCATATCCACCCCGTCCCAGTTAAAAGCGGTGTTCCCCAAGGTAGTGTACTGGGACCAATGCTCTTCATTCTCTACATCAATGACCTTTGCGATTACATCACAAGCAACTGTGTCCTCTTCGCCGATGATGTAAAACTCTTCAACACCACCGATAACACAACTACTCTCCAAAAAGACCTTGACACTGTTTCTGAGTGGTCTAACACATGGCAACTCCAAATCTCAACTAGCAAATGCTCTGTCCTACACATTGGGAAGAAGAATCTGAACACCAAATACGAACTGAATAATCAAATTATCACAGATAATCCCCACTCAGTTAAAGACCTTGGTATACTAATAACAAAAGATTTAAGTGCCAAAGCCCACTGCAACAATATAGCCAAGAAGGCTTCAAGAGTTGTAAACCTAATCCTACGTAGCTTCTGCTCTGGCAATCTCACACTACTTACTAGAGCTTACAAAACTTTTGCCAGACCCATCCTCGAATACAGCTCATCTGTTTGGAACCCATATCATATCTCAGACATTAACACCCTTGAAAATGTTCAAAGATACTTCACCAGAAGAGCCCTTCACTCCTCCACTCGAAATAGAATACCCTATGAGACTAGACTTTCAATCCTGGGCCTAGAAAGTTTAGAACTAAGACGCCTTAAACAAGATCTAAGTATTGCCCACAAGATCATATGCTGCAACGTCCTGCCTGTCGGCGACTACTTCAGCTTCAACCACAACAACACAAGAGCACACAACAGATTTAAACTTAATATTAACCGCTCCAAACTTGACTGTAAAAAATATGACTTCAGTAACAGAGTTGTCGAAGCGTGGAACTCATTACCGGACTCCATAGTGTCATCCCCAAACCCCCAACACTTTACCCTTAGATTATCTACGGTTGACCTATCCAGATTCCTAAGAGGTCAGTAAGGGGCGAGTACAAGTGCACTAGAGTGCCTTCCGTCCCCTGTCCTATTACTCTCCTATATATCCTATATCTCTTCTTCTATTCTTTCATGATATACTCTATTCCTTTATATATATATGTGTGTATATATATATATATATATTTGTTTTCGTAAATTTTCACGGGCATATGTATGTAGATTGTTCTGAGTTCGGGTTTTGCCCTGTGTAATATTTTGCATGTTTATGCGACGTTTCGGTGAAATCACATCCACCATCATCAGGCTGAAGTTTCCAAGCTTCGTGCTGTTGTAAAATGGAATGTCTGCAACTGTCATTTCTTCCTAGTGTATAGTCTGGGGGTGGAGATTTGGTTTGAATGTAGCAAATAGATTGGGTGATTATGTTTCAGTGATCTGATTGGTTGGTGTAATCATAATTATTAGAAGGATTGACATGGTGATTTTATGAAGTGTTTTTTGTTTAAGGCTGGTTTCCTAATTTCAAAAGTCCAAAATCATAATTATTAGAAGGATTGAATGGTGATTTTTATGAAGTGTTTTTTTTTGTTTAAGGCTGGTTTCCAAATTTCTGGTAGGCGGGACGTGTCATCTCTTTTATTCATGCAAAGGGGGCTCCTTTCAATTTCTATGGCTTCTAGGGCAATTCTTCTATATAAATTCTCTGTTTTGTGAAGTAATTTAGTTTTTTCAAAGTCAATTTTGTGCCCTGTTTTTTTAATGTGCTGGACAAGGGAGGAAGTCTTATCTTCTTTTTTAACTGCATTCACATGTTCTGCAAGGCGTGCACTTACTCTTCGGTTGGTTTGTCCAATGTATGTGGCTGCACATGTTTTGCAAGGGATTTCATAGATTCCTTGGTATTCCAATTGGATTTTATCTTTGGGGCTCCTTAGGATATTAGATATTTTTTGGTTGGTGCAAAATGAAGTTTTGCACCATATCTAATATCCTAAGGAGCCCCAAAGATAAAATCCAATTGGAATACCAAGGAATCTATGAAATCCCTTGCAAAACATGTGCAGCCACATACATTGGACAAACCAACCGAAGAGTAAGTGCACGCCTTGCAGAACATGTGAATGCAGTTAAAAAAGAAGATAAGACTTCCTCCCTTGTCCAGCACATTAAAAAAACAGGGCACAAAATTGACTTTGAAAAAACTAAATTACTTCACAAAACAGAGAATTTATATAGAAGAATTGCCCTAGAAGCCATAGAAATTGAAAGGAGCCCCCTTTGCATGAATAAAAGAGATGACACGTCCCGCCTACCAGAAATTTGGAAACCAGCCTTAAACAAAAAAAACACTTCATAAAAATCACCATTCAATCCTTCTAATAATTATGATTTTGGACTTTTGAAATTAGGAAACCAGCCTTAAACAAAAAACACTTCATAAAATCACCATGTCAATCCTTCTAATAATTATGATTACACCAACCAATCAGATCACTGAAACATAATCACCCAATCTATTTGCTACATTCAAACCAAATCTCCACCCCCACACTATACACTAGGAAGAAATGACAGTTGCAGACATTCCATTTTACAACAGCACGAAGCTTGGAAACTTCAGCCTGATGATGGTGGATGTGATTTCACCGAAACGTCGCATAAACATGCAAAATATTACACAGGGCAAAATCCGAACTGAGAACAATCTACATATATATATATATATATATATATATATATATATGTATGTATGTATGTATGTATGTATGTATGTATGTATGTATATATATATATATATGTATATATATATATATGTATATATATATATGTGTGTGTGTGTGTGTGTATGTATGTATGTATATGTATATGTATGTGTATATGTATGTATATATATATATGTATGTATGTATGTATGTGTATATGTATATATATATATATATTCTGTTACTATATTCTATATATTCTATATATTCTATTCCTATATATTCTATCCCTATATCTTCTTTTCTATTCTTTCTTAGATATATTTTACTATGAGTATCTCCTCTATAACCTTCATCATGTATTTTACTATGTGTATATTGATATATACTCACTAAAACCCTCATTGTGTATTGGACAAAATAAATAAATAAATAAAATAAATAAAATAAATAAAATATCATCAGTATACTGATCCATCCAGGACTTTGAACATATAGTTGACTTCACCCGTCAGTTTCATGTAGATGTTAAGTATACTGTTTTGAGCTCTATAGTATCCCACGGGTGAGGGGCTATGGGTTTGAACCAACCACAGAGAAAGAAAAGAAATATGATGCACTCCACTCCCAAAAAATATAGTAACTAACTATATCAAAAGCTGCCAAGAGATGAAGAAACACAACGATGGATGCACCATTCCTTTCTCAGTTCTCCCAAAGATCAGCAACAAGCATGTCAGGGGGTGTTTTAGTATTATACCTGCAAGGGAAGGTTGGAGACTGTATGAAATTTGTCACAATCATTAGATCCAATCATGGCTTTTTGGAGAGGGAGGAACGTTGCTTCTATTAAGGCTAATGAAACCATACCTTCGTTTTAAAAACTTGAGACAAACTTTTTATACATACATGCAATGAAGGGCTACCAACATTTTTACTAACACACTGTGGGTGTGGCTTATGCAGAACGCCCTTCATTTTCTTTCAACATCTTTCAGTGCAAATTGGGTGCTCAAGGGTGGAGATCCATTTTCACTACCCCACTGCGTTCCCCCCCCCCCCCCCCCCGGTCTGGGCAGTAGCTCACCCCTGCATACATGTGTATATGCTTGTACTGAAGTATTGATCTGCAAGAGAAAATAGGTTTTACAGCTTTTCAAATGTTCAGAATTCTGTGAATGCTGTTACCAAAGAAAGAAAACATGCACAACCTATTGATTCATCTGTTTTGTTTTTTAGGTTCATTATGATTTTGGGTTAAGAAATATCCTTTCAGTACTGAGAACTCTTGGATCACAGAAGAGGGCAAGACCAGATGACAGTGAAATGAGTACTGTTATGAGAGGTCTAAGGGACATGAACCTCTCTAAACTTGTAAGAACCTATCTACTACAGTGTTTGCATTGATCTGGTTGCAATATCTTTGTCATTTATTAATTTTTGTATTGTTTTGAACTGTGTTTTCAAATGAAAACAATGTGATGGTCTAAAATTATATTCTGACAACCGTCATTATTTATAATTCAGTTATTCTACTGAACAATTAATGAAAGACACCATTCTCTCTAAAGTTAATGATTGTACTTAGGAAGATTTGGAATAATTTAGATCTTCAGATAAAAAGTTGAAGGCTGATTTTGAGCCAGAAAATGTATATCCCCCCTACACAAGGCCATAATTTCAATTTTGATCAGGGAAGCCAGCAGCTAATTTTGGTAAAAGAAGAAATATAGACAGTAAAATGTAATTTAAACTATTCTCTCAGTGATCTATGAAATGATGTAAAATCTATGAGTACACTGGAAGCTGTTTAAACTTCCCATTGCTAGAATAATTATGAAAATGATTTAATAAGCTTCTTGTAAACTTCTCTAGAAGTATGTGGTTCTCAGTCTGACTGCCTACTCTCTGGTGCATATATAGCTACATGATTTGCATACAATAAATTAAGCAAATTACACAGAAAGTATTAATATTGAAATCCCACTGAATCCAATGGAATCAGGTTGTTGGAATCTATGCAGTACTTCTGTGTAATTTATTGACCTTCATAAATTGTATCTAGATTGGTCTCTGATCTCAAGCTCACAAGAAATATATCTTTGAATAATCTCTTGCTGCTCTCTCCACACAATTCAACAATTTACATTTAAAAACTTCTTTTCTTTTTGTTATCCAGGTAGATGAAGATGAGCCCTTGTTCCTCAGCCTTATCAATGATCTTTTTCCTGGGCTGGTACTGGATAGTAACACTTACGTTGACCTTCAAGCAGCAGTTGCAAATCAGGTTGATGAGGCAGGACTGATTAATCATCCTCCTTGGAATCTTAAACTTGTACAGGTATAACATTGCACATTTTAGACTTTTGAGAGACAACACTGTAGAATATAAAACAAAGTTAATTTTAAAAAGTTGCAATGTGAATTTTGCCATCATTTTTCTCATATTCTTTAATAAGCCTCTTCTCAAATAATCCCAGTGTAAGACTACATATTTTACATTATGTATGTATATTAATATTCAGGAACCATACCAGGGGGGAGTTCTGGATTCCGTTACTGCCGGAATCAGTGAGGATTGTATTGCACAGCTGTGTGCATTGTGCACCATGCACTGCGCAGCATGTGGGTACACGTGCATTGTGCGCACTGCACCATGCAGGTGCAAGTGAATTACGTATCATGCGCATTGGGAACCATGGAAGTACATTGTGCACCATACAGGCCCACAAGCACTATGCACCATGTGCATCTTGTACACTACATCTGTGCGCAGAAGCAAAAATACAAAAGTTGCTGCTGAGAGAGCCTGCTCAGGGCAGAGGTGGGTTCCTCCTGGTTTGCACTGGTTCTATAGAACCAATAGCAAACTTCTGGTGACATCACAGAGCCAGTTCAGTCCATGGACACTGCCATCTTGTTTTGGGGGGAGGGAATGGGGGGGGTTGCTGATTTTTTTTTTTGGCTGTGCATAGGCAAAGGCCAAGTTTCCAGCACTGGGCATGCACCGCCGTCTTGTTTTCACAAGAATACTGTGTATTTGCATGTGGCAATATGGCACGGTGCAGGTGGGAGGAAATGAACCAGTGGAGGGGTAAGTTAGAACCCATTCCTGGTTCAGGAGAGTGGCAAGCCTGGGTTGCTGCCAATTCCAGCGACCCAAGCCATCAAGTTACTAACAGTTCTATAATACCGGCCCAAACTGGTAGGAACCTGCCACTGAACCATACCCAAATATAACTTCACTAGAAAGTGATATAACACCCATTTTTCTCCACTTCCAATAACCTAATGCCTTCAGATAATTTAGGATTGTAGCTCTCCCATAGTAATCAGCCAATGGACATTTTGATTGAAAGTTCTGGAAATTGTATATCAGGAAAAGGTCTGATGGGGGCAATTGATATGAACTCATAGACCCTCTTATGATCTAGCACCCTTCAAGATGAGGGTTCTATATCACAGAAATATTCTATTTATAAATTCCCTTTTAAATTGATGTTACAGGGAGCTGTTATATATTCTGTTCTATGGCGTTTAAAGACAAGGGCCAAAAGAGTAGAGTGTTGTAAACAATTTTTCTCTCTATTAAATATATTGGGATTTTATATGTGTGTTAGCAGTACCTATGCTACAATTAACTTTACCATTTAGAATTTAGCCTTTCCCCCCATAATGATAGCAAGCTTTTTTCCTAATGCCATCTCATGGCCTCTAATAAAATATGCTCTCTCACCCTTCATGTTTTAGCCCTTCTCCGGAAAAAATATTTTTGAAAGCAAGTCCAATAATCCAGCTTCATTCCTCTCCTACCACCCCTCCTTCTTTAGTTGTATGAAACTTCCAAGGTACGCCATGGGTTGATGACGCTTGGACCCAGTGGATCTGGAAAGACAGCAGTTATAACTATATTGATGAGGGCAATGACAGAATGTGGATATCCTCACAGAGAAATGCGCATGAACCCCAAAGCTATTACAGCTCCTCAGATGTTTGGCAAACTGGACACAGCAACAAACGATTGGACTGATGGAATTTTCTCCACTTTGTGGCGAAAAACCCTTAAAGCCAAGAAAGGTATAATAAATCCACTGAAGAGTCTATTTATATTTTGAAATAAAGAAATAACTAACAGCATAATCCCAGACTATCACTTTCCTATTAAAAGTGTTTTTCTGTTTTGTTTATATTGATATTCCCTCCACCAAAGGAATTATATCACTTGAACCAAGATGATATGAAAAACTATACTTTTCTATGATACAAATTGTTTTTTATTTCAGTTATTAAGGGGGAAATGTACCAGCAAAAAACTAGTACCTGCACTACCATCTTCTCTTGGGTGGATAAAAGATCTGAATTTCCACTGTAGTAGGGTTTAAAATGTGCAGCTCATAGTCAAATTGTAACATTAGAGATGCATTACAGAATGATGAAGATGATGACAAAGATAATGAGCTTATTAACCGAACAAGAAGTTTTAACTTTGTGTAAATGCTTTCATTTTATTTCCAGGGGAGAATATTTTCCTGATTCTGGATGGCCCCGTAGATGCCATTTGGATTGAAAATCTGAATTCGGTGCTTGATGATAACAAGACTCTCACTTTAGCAAATGGAGATCGGATTCCAATGGCTCCAACTTGCAAGTTGCTCTTTGAAGTGCACAATATTGAAAATGCTTCTCCTGCTACAGTTTCCAGGATGGGTATGGTGTACATCAGTTCTTCTGCCCTAACCTGGAGGCCAATATTGCAGGTATGTTTTCCGAGAGGATTTTTAAAAAAATAATTTAAAATTGTGTGACAGCTGACTAACATTCTCCTTGGTGTTTTTCTCCCCCACAGGGATGGTTGAAGACTCGTACTCCACAAGAAGCAGATGTATTATTGGGTCTATATGACAAAGTTTTTGAAGCAGCATATACTTACATGAAACTGAATCTTTTTCCAAAAATGGAATTGTTAGAATGTAATTATATAATGCAGGTATATACTTTTAATAAATCTAAAAAAATCATGCCATATTGCTACCTAAATACACAGAAATCTCCTTTTGCCCCGGAAGCGGAGTAAAGACGCTGAGACATTGTATGGATTAAATAAAGGGTCATTTTATTAAATTAACATAAATTTAAATAACGTAACTTTAAATACATCATATTTAAATTCAACTATAACTAAGGACCTGCAGAGGCCAACACTAACGGGGCGGAAATTCCTGCCAGAATCTTCCTTGGCAACATATGGGCATAACTCCTTGCTGAACCAGGTGAAGGATCACCTGGATCCAAGCCACGTCCCTTTTGTCGTGTGGGAGGAGCTCACCCTCCAATCCCCACAGGAAATTGGATCCGGTGAGTCCCATGGGCATCCTCTCTCCAATCCTCGACGTTGTTCTAACCTCTAGTTCCTGGAGAGAGGCGGTCCATCACCCTTTAAAAAGATGGCCAAAGGATCATGCGCAGTCGCTTCTACTTCCCATTTCCACCCCTAACCTGCCAACCCCAGTGACCAAAGGGAGGTCTATTCGAAATCTATGTGCGCTGCACCCCCTAACCATTCCATCCGTACCGCCAGTGTGGAATAGGCGAAAAAACAGCCGCCTCAAAAGGGGAGGCCACAAAAAATTCCTATCCGGCCCCGAAGCGACCTCCTAGAGACACACTATTAATAGCGGAGGGTGGGCGGGTGTTCGCTTTGAAGGCAAACCCAGCAAAGGGGAGGTTCGGTTCAGATCGCCCTTAAATAGGGCGATCTAGGACCTCCCCCTGCATCCATGAGGCAGCACACCCTTTTGGTGCGCTGCCAAAAGCCGAACTTCCGGTTTCACCGGAAAACGGAAGTTTGGGGCTCCGTGGAGCCGCCAGCAGCATCCCCCTGCTCCAGGGGCAATTTTGGCTGGCGGTTTAAGCCACTGGTCGGGCATTTCTTGACAGGACTATTGGAAAATATGAGGTATATTAAATAGAACTTTGTTATGTTCCTGTAAGTAGCAAAATGTATTATGTGAATCTGTAGTTATTTTCATTTTAGATTGTACTCCAGGTATTCTTACTTCTCTTTTTTTCTCTTCTCTGTTTCTTTTTAAAATGTTTTCAGTCTATTAATCTTTTGGAAGGCTTGATACCCTCTAAGGAAGAAGGTGGCATTGTATGTTTGGCACATCTTCATAGGTTATTTGTCTTTGGTGTAATGTGGAGTTTGGGATCCCTTCTAGAGTTGGATAGCCGGGAAAAATTGGAAGCTTTCCTGAGAAGCCATGAAAGCAAACTGGACTTGCCAACATTTGATAAAGGGGAAACACATACAATGTATGAGTACTTTGTCACTGATTATGGTAAGTGAAAAAGTAGTGAAATGATTCTTACTTTTTTAATAACCCTGATATTTTTAGTATAGTTTAGCAGAGAATATTATCTTTTTCTAGCTTATTTAGCCTATAACATGTAACTTTGGCACTCATCTATAGATCAGAAGCCCTCATTTATTTGGCTGGTTTCTATTTGTACATTGCACATTTTAGTAATTGCTACTGATGAGTCAATACTGATTTAGTTATTTCATTGACTTTGTTGACTTGTATGCCATCTCAGTAACTGGCTGGCTGGAGGCAACTTAGAATCATGAAGTTTAAACATAGGAAAATAACATTTAACAACAAACAGAGAAAAACCAAATGATCCGTGGCATGGCACAAACCAATTTTCCAACATTTTTTTTTTAGAAATAGCTAGATAGTTCTGAATGGCAAAGGTTTACCCATCAAAGAGCATCCTCCCCAAAAGGGGGGGGGGAATTAGGATTCTTTATTCATGTTAGATGGCGCAGTGTTTAGAGTGCACTACTGCAAGCAATTTCTGCTGACCACCAGCTGCCAGCAGTTTATTTTGGCAGATGGAATCTCTCCAGGCTCAAGGTTGACTCAGACTTCCATCCTTCTGAAGTCAGTAAAATGAGAACCCAGATTGTTGGGGGCAATATACTGACTGTAAACTGTTTAGAGGGGGATGTAAAGCACTATGAATGGTATACAGTAATCCCTCGCTACTTCGCAATTCATCTTTTGCGGATCTGCTATTTCACGGGTTTTTTCAAAGGGAAAAGGAGGTTGGGGCAGGGATGGTTTGTGTGTGTGGGGGGAGGGAACTGCAGCGGTGGCCTCTTCAGCCCGCGTGGTAGCTGAGAGAAACTGGCCTTTCTCAGCGGTCAGCAGTGGTGGGTTGTTAACAATACAGGGAGGGTTTAAAAGTCCAAATACTTGTTAAATACATAAAAAAATCTATCCTCTACTTCACAGAAATTCGTTTTTCATGGGTGATCTTGGAACGCATCCCCCACAAAAAACGAGGGATCACTGTATATGTCTAAGCGCTATTGCTGTTGCTATTCTTATTGTCCATTTTCACACCCCCACCAGGGAGCAGAAGTGTGATAGCTATTTTCCAGAATAGCACTTTGCTGGTTACAGGTTATCTCACCACTAGCCTTTGCTGGATTTCATCTAATTCTGAGACCGTAATTTGCTCACTGTGCCTGAAGATTGATCTGACTGGGGAAAAAAATTGGAGACTTTGATTTCTTTAAACTTATTAATCTGCTTCTGCATAGATAAATATAGCAGTTAAAGAAGAGAAATTGTGTTTTTCTACTGTTTTATGTTCCATTTTAGGTGACTGGGATCACTGGAATAAAAAGGTTCAGGAATATATTTATCCAACTGACAGTATTCCTGAGTATTCTTCTATTTTAGTTCCAAATGTAGACAATGTCAGAACACAATTTTTGATGGATACCATAGCAAAGCAACACAAAGTGAGTGTATATTTTATTGGCAAATTAAGAACTAAGGGATGCTACTTTGCCACTGGTTATAATGCACATATTCTGCTAAACCATCATACTGTACACTAGTTTAGCTTGGTGACCGGCTAATTTTCTGACTGAAAGCAATTTATTATTAGTTTTGGAAGTGGATATCAAAAAACTAGAGAGAATGAAAATGGATTAAATGAAAAAACCTCTATGATTGTTTCATTGGCTTGAAGAGTGTTAATGAGGACCTGGATTGTGGGGACAATATGGATTGTGGGGGCAATATGCTGACTCTGTTTTTTGTTTTTTTTAAGTGCTATTGCTAACATGTTGTAAGCCGCCCTGAGTCTAAGGAGAAGAGCAGCATAAAAAATTGAATAAATAAATAAAACAAATAAATACATAATCAATTTAATTATTTTACTAAGAATGGGGAATTTTTCTGTTCTGTTTATATAGGTGGATATTATTCAACAGAAGGATGAATTGATCATCGTACTAGACTAATTTTTTAATCAAATACAATTTATTATTAGTTCTAAAGATGGATAATTAAAAATTAGAGAGAATAAAAAAAGATGAAATGGCAAAACCTCTGATTGTTTTGTTATGTTATATATGAGATTAGCGTGGATGTTGGAAAAATTATTATGTTGAGATTTGAAGAATTAAAAGACTTGGAATAATGCTGATAAAATAATGAAGAGTAATATGAAAAGCACAATGATATTTTAAGAAAACCATATAAATGAGGGTTGTTTCTTGTGGGGCATATGGTTAGGATAAAACAAGGGGGGGGACGAATGATAAATTAGAAGATTAAGTGTGTAATATTTTTTGGGCAGAACTGAAGGGTTTTATATAGAGATATATATAATAAGGATGTGAAAATAATGATGCTAAAATTATTACAGGCAGTATTGCTCATTGGTGAACAAGGAACTGCAAAAACTGTAATGATTAAAGGTTATTTAAAAAAATATGACCCAGAAGAACAGTTATCAAAAAGTTTAAATTTTTCTTCAGCAACAGAACCTGGAATGTTTCAGGTAAACTGTAGATTTTATGAGCTATTTCTACATTTGTTTCTATATAAACTATTTGATAAAGAAAACGCACAATTTTGACATTTATTTTTAATACTCCAGCAATGATTATAAATTATTTTAAAACATGGTTGTATAATTCCAATTGGTTGGCTTAAATTAAAACTCGTTACATATACATATAATGAATAATTTTAAAAGCTTCATTTTTATTTATTTGTTTTTATTTGTGTTGTTTAATTGTTAAGAGGACAATAGAAAGTTATGTGGACAAGAGGATGGGGAGTACCTATGGACCTCCAGGGGGCAGAAAAATGACCATATTCATTGATGACATTAATATGCCCATTATAAACGAATGGGGAGATCAGGTACAGTTGTAATGTGTCTCTAATTATAGAAGTAAGCAATGTTTCATTAATAAAATGATAATGATGATATTCATCCATCATTTTCAAAGACGACCTTGGCATCTTGGAAGGGATAAAAACAATACTTTTTAAAAAATAAGCTATTTGTGAAAACTTTCCCCATGTTAACAATATTTTCTGATTGTGTTATAAAATTATTGGCACTGCTTAGGAACAATATTTCAAGAATCAGTCTAGGAAAATTGTAGGCTGATTTTAATGTTCTGCCTGAGTGGGGAATAACAGAATACCATAACAGAATAACAACTTCTGTCTATTAAATAAGTGCGTATTCTTAAATCAGTCTTGACGTGCTTGCAGGAAGTTTATAGGCAGTGCAACCCTTGTATGAATCAGGAGTGACAAGGATACATAGACTGAATTCTAATGGAGTTCCTGCAAATGCAACTGAACTGTGAGCTCATATGTATGCAGACAGATGTTGTATTTGGGTTTTAAATCTGCAAAGAAACCAGGAGTTCAGCAATATGGCATCTTAACTGAATTCTCTTTCTTTGATTAAGTGTAAACAATGAAATAGAACCCAGTTTGAGAACAGAAGAGTAATGCAGTCAGGAGTGCCCGTATTTTATTTTTAAAGTCCCCGAATTCATTCCTTAACACTAAGATAGTTAGAATTGAGAGAAATTTTCCATCATCTGCAAGAGTTGGAAGGGACCTTGGAGGACTTCTAGTCCAACCCCCTGCTTAGGCAGGAAACCCTACACTACTTCATATAGATGATTATCCAACATCTTCTTAAAAACTTCCAGTGTTGGATCATTCACAACTTCTGGAGTCAAGCTGTCCCACTGATAAATTGTTCTAACTGTCAGGAAATTTCTCCTTAGTTCTAAGTTGCCTCTTTCCTTGTTCAGTTTCCACCCATTGCTTCTTATTCTACCCTCAGGTGCTTTGAAGAATAGATTGACTCTTCTTTGTGGCAACCCCTGAGATACTGGAAGATACTGCTATCATGTCTCCCCTAGTCCTTCTTTTCATTAAACAGGCCCAGTTCTTGCAACCGTTCTTCATATTTTTTAGCCTTTAGTCCCCTAATCATCTTTGTCACTCTTCTCTGTACTCTTCCTAGAGTCTCAACATCCTTCTTACATCATGGGGACCAAAACTGAATGCAGTATTCCAAGTGTGCCCTTACCAAGGCCTTATAAAGTGGCATTAACACTTCACGTGATCTTGATTCTATCCCTCTGTTAGTTCAGATTAGAACTGTGTTGGCTTTTTTGGCAACTGCTGCGCACTGCTGGCTCATATTCACATATTCTGAACCACTCAGATGCCAGAATGCCGCTGACAACTATGCCATTCTACATGTTTAGGGGAGAGGAAGCCCCTGGATCTACCCCTGGCCCAAAAGGCTGCTTTTTTTCTTGTTGCAATATTCAAAGAATGATAATTTTTCCTTTCTGTGAAAAAATGAGTTTTGTTCAGTACTGTATTCTGAAATGGTTTGTGACTGAGTACTCAGGAGAAAGCCTGTGAACCATGATAAATGTAGGATTTCTGAGAATTGGGATTGAGATTGTTTGGACAGGCATCAACTTTTCAGAAATCTATATGTATGAGCAATGGAAATGGATTCTAAATAAAGGAGAAGGAGTAGGACTTCAAAAAAAGCAGGAGGAGTTGACAGAGCAGATAGGGAAAGGGTGTCAAACTGGTGGCCTACTGGCCAGATGTGTCACACACAGACCATATTTACATCAGCTCTGCAAAGGGGAAAACATTGCAAAACATCACATGATGGCAACATGATGCGGCGAGTGTGACACCCATAAGATAGTGAATTCCCTATTCCTGCTGTGGACAGTTCTGAATTAAATAACAAGAATGTTCCCAGCATAAAGGATTAGTGTAGCTTTTATTATTAATAAAAATTGTCATTTTTGAAATCATTTTCATTTACTGCTTGCATTGGCTGCCAATCAGTTTCCGGTCACAATTCAAAGTGTTGGTCATGACCTTTAAAGCCCTACATGGCATGGGACCAGATTACCTCCGGAACCGCCTGCTACCGTACGAATCCCAGCGACCGATAAGGTCCCACAGAGTTGGCCTTCTCCGGGTCCCGTCGACTAAACAATGCTGTTTGGCGGGATCCAGGGGAAGAGCCTTCTCTGTGGCTGCCCTGGCCCTCTGGAACCAACTCCCCCCAGAGATTAGAACTGCCCCCACCCTCCCTGTCTTTCGTAAACTACTCAAGACTCATTTATGCCGCCAGACATGGGGGAGTTAAGATATTCCTTCCCCCTAGGCCATTACAAGTTATGCATGGTATGTTTGTGTGTATGTTTGGTTTTATTATAAGGGTTTTTAATTGTTTTATTAATTGGATTTCTGCATGCTGTTTTTATCATTGTTGTTAACCGCCCCGAGTGTGCGGAGAGGGGCGGCATACAAATCCAATAAATAATAATAATAATAATAATAATAATAATAATAAACTTTATTAATCCATTTTTGCTGTTGAAAGTTAAGATATTTCTTCATCCTGAAATCAGGATAGGCCATGTTATTTCTATTTATTTAAGGTGGAATGATACTTTGTAAAGATACACTTAAACCACGTTCTGCCATGTATCTCAAGTAGAGTAAAAATATGTGGGGGGGTTTTCCTTTGAAAGAATGATATGTTGCTTTTTTAAAAAAAAATGTGCAGGTAACAAATGAAATAGTACGTCAGATGATGGAAATGGAAGGAATGTATAGTTTGGATAAACCTGGAGACTTTACTACGATTGTTGACGTGCAGTTTATAGCGGCAATGATTCACCCAGGAGGCGGTCGAAATGACATCCCACAACGCTTGAAGAGGCAGTTTACTGTATTTAACTGCACCCTCCCATCTAATGCTTCCATTGATAAAATATTTGGTACTTTCATTTTTCTGTGCAATTTTAAATAGAACCCAAAATATTTCATGCATTTTTATCAGTGAATAATCCTTTTCACTAAAGAAACTAAAGCCACATGGGTGTCAACTGTTACATGGAATGAAATTGTTGGACATTGATATTTAATCTAGTTAATTTTAATATTTAATGAATTTTATTTAATGAATTTTATAAATAATTGTAATGATGAGGTGATCTAAGTAATGTTCTCCATTAGAATTAAAAAGAAATAAGTCTGCACCCAAATGAAAGATTTTGCTCATTTTGATTCTCACCCAGTCCAAAAATTTGAATGATAAATTGGATGATAGTATTCTCTAGAACTAAATTTTTCCTACTAACAGCTGAGCTCATTTAAAGGACACTATAATATAGATTCCTTCAGCCACAGATGACTGAGCATTCATATTGTTTGTATATTTTGCTATGTTTTTGCCCAGTACCTTGGAGAATTTATATTGTAGGGTGAGTAATGCTATCTTGCCAGAGAGAAACCAGGCAATTTGTTTTTGAGAGTCCTGCCTAGGATGTGTCCACATTATCTGAGGGAGCCCTCCTGCTTCTGAAGATAATACGAATTGAAATCCAACATATTTGGAAGGCTTCTGGTTAGGAAAGATTGCAACCAAATTTTAATAACTACAGAGAGAGAAAAATGATACTGTTGCAGGCAAAGGAACAGCACAGACATGGGACAAAACATAAAGAAATATAAAATTATATAGAGTTGGTACCAGGGAAATCAGGAGATCCTGGCAGTTCAAATATTTATTTATTTATTTATTTGTTTGTTTGTTTGTTTGTTTGTTTATTTATTTGTTTATTTATTTGTATGACACTGATGCAGTAAAACCTTAGGTTTAAAGCTGTTCTTGTTTGAAAATATTAAAGCTAAAACTGATCTATTATTTTTCAGGAATAATTGGCTGTGGATATTTTCATTCATGTAGAAATTTCAAGCCTGAAATAAGTGATATGATAATGAAATTGGTATCCGCTGGTAGAATATTATGGCAATGGACTAAGGTATCAAAATCAGTACTTACTAGAAAGAGATTCACTATTTGGAAGTTATGGAAAACAAATCTGTTTTTATATGCTGTAAATGACTAATTTAATTCAGTGTTCTTATCGCAACATAAATAGGTAGAAAGTACCAGAATAATCTTGTCAGGTGCTAGAAAAATCTAGTCCATTAAGATATAAATACTTATGATGCTTTAGGCAGTATTGTGCAATTCTTCATTATCTTCTTTTGTTATTTTTTCTTGCAAGAGTTGTCCTCTTTGTTTTTTTTATTTTAAAATGAGAATAAGGCCTGCATCTTATTTAATTTATGCAAGAAACCTTATTCATATGGTTGCTCTTGAAAAAAATCAAAAAATCATCCTAGACAGGGATAAATCTAAAACCAGCCCCACTATTCCCTAATCAAAATACACAAATATGTAGTCAAATAAAATTCACTCAAAAGGAAATTCACAGGTAAGATACATCTCCCCTGTACCAATTGTTTAAACCATACTGAACCCATTGCACTTGTGCTAGTGTATAAGGAAGGAAATTGTACATGGGAACCTATGAACGTGCTTTTCACTTCTGCATTATGAGAACTTACACTAATACACATACATGTATCTATTTTTTGTTATAGATAAAGATGCTGCCTACACCATCCAAATTTCATTATATCTTCAACCTGCGTGATCTTTCCAGAATTTGGCAAGGCATGTTAACAATTAAATCGGAAGAATGTACTACTATTTATACACTTCTAGCTCTATTTAAACATGAATGTACACGTGTAATTGCTGACAGGTATGATTATTTACTGAAGCATTACAAGTAATAAGAGAATGAATCAGCAATCTTCTACTCAGCTTTCTTTTTGAAATCCAGATTCCAAAGATGAATTTGGCACCCTAAAACAAAGCTACAAATACAAAGGTGTAAAGAAAACCTTAAGTGGGGTTGTACAAAAGTGAATGCACACTCTGCACAAGTTGCTTTTGCAATGTATTAGGGGAAAGTGGTGTGAATGAGCAGACAGATTCTATAATATCTATTCTGACTCTACATTGAGGGACCTGGACATTTTAAGATATTTTTTTAAATTTATCTTTTAAATTATTATTCTTTCCATCATAGGGATAACTGGTGAGGGACTTCATATGTTGGAGGAATTTTCAAGAGTTGTCTTCTCCTCCCCATTTTTCCTGCCTCTGTTTCAACTTAGCTAATATTTCAGAAAGCTGATGTAAGGAGACTTGACATAGCAACTTAGGATGTTTTATATCATCATAGAACTGCTAGAGGAGAGCACTAAACCGTATTTTTCCAGAAGGTCAGAAATGGAAAAGGTGGTGATGGAAGCAGAAGGCCTTTTTCAATATTCCTCCACCTCTGTCCTTGCCATCTGTCAATCAGTAGCTGTCTTTATACCACAGGCTAAGGAAACAAATTTGAGCTGTTCCCATTTAGACTTCTGTGTCATGGTTAAATTGACAACCAGTGATGTTGAAAACAAAAGAAAACAAGACCCATGGAACAGAAAGTATGTAAAGTTCAGATGTAGTGAATACTCCATTTTGGTTTCTCTAAACTGGATTTGGGGTAGGAGTTTAAAGGAACAAATGAACTGCTATGTAGTAATGTGTTTCTGAATTTGATCAAACTCAGTTTTCACACACAAAAGACCCATCTTTTTACATCAACACCACCCCAGAAGAAGGTAAAAGCTTGGGTGCATTTTTTACACTGAGTGTAACACCCACCCAGCCATCCCCACTCTTTAGTCTCAAATTACCTCCTTGCAGCAAACAGCAGCAGAGCCTGCTTAGCCCAAGCCACTGATTATCTGCCTCAGGACACTCAGCTGATTGATTGAAGTTGCTCCTAAGTCCATCTGCTAAAATGAAAGTGAAACTAAAGTTGCATGGAGGCAAATTGCTACAGGGAGAGGCAAAGGCTGAAACTGGCTCTTCGTTTTTTGCTGCAAAGAAGTAAGTCGATAATTATAAATGTTCAAATTATTAGATTTATTTTTAAAGACTGCTTTATTATTGTTCTAGACAACAAAATGAAGAAGCTTTTTAAAATAAATGCTTGATCTGAAGAGTCCCAGTGCTATTGTGTCTTCTTTTAAATAGCAGAGAATACTTCCAGAAAGCCACATCAATTTTAAAGATCTGTAAAAGTATAATCTCAAATGTACTGTTTTAGTATTACTTATTAGTATTAAGCATTAGTATTAAGATAAGGCAGCTGAATTATACCCTGACTTAGTCATGTTTGGAGTAGATCTATTTAAATAATTGCAGGGAGTTAGTGTGATTACATTTAAAAAAACTTTCTGGGATTAATATGCTGCCATAATGTACATTTCTCAAATTCTTTGCTATTTCTGTGGGTCAGACACACATGCACAGGAATACACAGCAAACAATGTATATCATCTGTGCTTGCTGTTCAACACATTGCTGAGAGGCAGAGGCTTTTTTCCCTTGTTTTCCTCCCCCAAAATTAAGGTGTGTCTTCTATTCTGAAAAATACAGTAGTTGGCATGCTATTTTGTGATTATGATTATTTTTTGTGAACAATGATTCACTGGTCCAGTAGCCCAAGATGAAATAGCCATGGAAGGCCATAACCAGTAATTAAATAGGAGGGTATGTTCCTACTATGGGGAACAATATCTGGAAGGGAGACATTTTTCTACAATATAGGGAAATGAAGAAAAGTAGACAAACGAGATAACACCATTTCATCCATCACAAGTTAGAACAGTATTTTTTAATCTTGTCAACATTAAGATGTTTGGACTTCAACTTTCAGAAACCTGCATCTAGCAATGAAAAATACTGAGTTAGAGAATACTACTTCTTAAGTTTGGCAGGAAAACACACAGACAGCTGAAATTAAGTAGAGGGTGAAACTGTTATTTTTTGTTTTAAAAAGAAACCTGTATTACAAGGTAGTTGATATAACTTTAAACATACCAGTTTACATCATGATGAAGTATGGTCCTAAATTGTAGCTTTGGCTTCATTCGGAAATACATTATGTACCTAGTTCTAAGAATGATATGAATGTTACTGAAATGATTTTGTTCTCAGTTTGTTTACATAGTTATTTACTGAAAGTTTTATATTTATAGTGACTAAATTTGTTTCTTGCAGATTTATTACCGAAGATGATGAAGAATGGTTTAACAGAAATTTTACTAGAGTAATTGAAGAACATGTGGATCCAGACTTAGTATTACAAGTCCAAGCTGAACCATACTTTGTAGATTTTCTGCGGGATATGCCTGAGCCAACAGGTGAAGAACCAGAAGATTTTGTGTTTGAAGCACCCAAAATTTATGAAACGGTATTTATATAGATTGTGATTTTTATGTCTTTTCTTTAATTTAGAAAGGGTAATTGCAAAAATGTAATGAATAGAATTACATAAAATTGACGTCCTTGCAGTTCCTTGGCAAGGTTTTTCAGATGTGGTTTCAGCGGTGGGCTACTAGCCAGAACGCTAAATCATGGTCGCCACTGCGACTTGTAAGTGCTTGCAGGGCCAGCACGATTTTGCTTCTGCACCTGTGCAGGTAGCAAAATCGCGCACAGAGCCACAGGCACATCCATGTTTTGGCATGTGCGGAAGTAAAAATACCTCGACAAAACACGGGCACAACTGCGGTTCCGTGCGCGATTTTGCTACCTGCACAGGTGCAGAAACAAAATCATTCTGGCCCCACAAGCACTTATGAGACAAGCGGCGAGCACAATTTAGCATTCCAGCTAGTAGCCCACCGCTGTGTGGTTTACCATTGCCTCCATTCTAAGACTAACAGAAAGTGACTGGCTCAAGGTCACCCTGCTGTCTTCACCTTATATTTACTTTTCTTTAATCTTTTATTTTTAAATCATGTTATTTTTTTTTGAAGCAGGTTATTAATCTCACCACCATACACAACAGCCTCTTTATCCATATTTATCTCTGCCTTATTTGACATGCTTCAGAGTCCTTCGGAGAGGGGGCGGCATATAAATCCAATTAATAAATAAAATAATAATTAAATGCTTATTTAATGTAGCCTCCTATCTAGGCTTTGGTTTGTTGGTTTGTGAAGGTATAAATTTTCTTCAGGGAAAGAAATTTGTTTTCAATTTTAGTGATTTGTTGATTTCAATTGTGGTTAATTTTTTTAAAAATAATAATTGGTAGTTTTAACATTTTTATTTTCTTTACCATTAGGTTCCATCTATGGAATTTTTATCTGATAAATTACAGTTCTACCAAAGACAATATAATGAAAATGTTCGAGGTGGAATGCTTGATCTGGTGTTTTTCAAAGATGCTATCACACATCTTGTTAAGGTTTGTGTCTTTAAACTCTAAATGTAAGCTTCATTTCGAATTGTTCATTTATTCGGATTATGCCAATGCTACCTTTTATCAATATCAGTATAAGTAAATAATGTAAATGAATGAAAGCCCATTATTAAAAATTCAAAAACTAATATATTTTTAAAGCGATGGTGGTATGATGGAAGTGATAATGATGATGTTTTTAGCCTGACAGAAATGTTGGTACAAACTATCTTCCTCATTTGCTATTACTGGGAAAACTCTTTCTTGTAGGTAACCATGTAATAGAAATTATTAGCTCTCCTAGAAACACTGTTTTGGAAGGCTGCATATTATTTTAGGAAATTACTTAATTTGTTAAATATAAAGGTTAATGCCGTACTTAATTTGAATTATGGTATTAATTAAAAATTCTTAGGTCTATATTTTACCTGCAGAAAAGCTATAGAATTACCTATAAAACTTAAAGGTACATAAAAGCAATTCTGTAGAGCAGAGGTTCCTAACCCCTGGGCCAGTGATGGGTTGCTGCAGTTCGGACCAGTTCACCCAAACTGGTGGAATACATTTGCCCCTATTCGCGGAACTGGCAGTGATGGCTGGGTCCCCAAACCGGCCCCCTGGTTACTGCTTCTGGAAAGCAGCTGGCAAAGAGCCCCTTGCACATCCACAAATGCTTCTGCACATGCACAGAGAGTTATTTTCCCAACGTGACATAGGTGTGCATGCAAGCGAAGCGACTTCCACCACAATGCAAACCAGTAGGGAAGATAATTGGAACCCTGAAGCTCCACTCTACTTACCTGCTACTGGAGCTCCCTTGAAGGCCGTCGTGGGTGCATGTGTGCCCATCAATGTGAGATTTGTCTTCTGCACATGTGCAGCAAGCCAAATCTCATGCGAGGATTCAAAGTGTTGGTCATGACCTTTAAAGCCGTACATGGCATTGGACCAGAGTACCTCCGGAACTGCCTGCTACTGCATGAATCCCAGCGGCCTATAAGGTCCCACAGAGTTGGCCTTTCCCGGGTCCCGTCGACTAAACAATGTCGTCTGGCGGGCCCCAGGGGAAGAGCCTTCTCTATGGCGGCCCCAGCCCTCTGGAATCAACTCCCCCCGGAGATTAGAACTGCTCCCACCCTCCTTGTCTTCCGTAAACTACTTAAGACCCACGTATACCGCCAGGATTTGAGGCATCTTTCCCCCAGGCTTATTATAATTTATGTTTGGTATGTATGTGCTGTTTGGTTTTTAATTATGATAGGGTTTTTAGTTTTTTAATATTAGATTTGTGCCATTATAATATTGTTTTTATCATTGTTGTGAGCTGCCCCGAGTCTTCGGAGAGGGGCGGCATACAAATCTAATAAATTATTATTATTATTATTATTATTATTATTATTATTATTATTATTATTATTATTTTGCCTATTTTCACCAATATTTTTGCTTCTGCGCATGTGCAGAAGTAAAAAACCCCGGCAAAAATAGCCGAAATCTCACTCTCATGTGTGTCCTTGTATGAGATTTGGCTTGCTGCGCATGCACAGAAGCCAAATATTGTGCGTGGGAGCATAGCTATGCACACATCCGGGATTTTCCTACTGGAACTGCGCACCTGGGAACACTGGCTGCTGCCCGCCACTGAATGGAACCCACACCTGCCCTGGGCAATGGACCAGTGTTGGTCTATGGCCAGTTAGGAACTGGGCCACACAGCTAGAGGTGAATGGCAGGTGAGTGAATAAAACAAAAATGCCTCCCAGTCTGTGGAAAAATTGTCTTCCATAAAACCGGTTCTTGGTGCCAAATCCTTGGGGACAACTGCTGTGGAGGAAATAAATATTGTATATGCATTGGAATTGTATAATAACATTTAAGTATTGTTCATAAAAAGCTTCTATGAAGTTCCTTTGAGATATACAAATGCACAGAGAGATACACACCATCCTCAAAGAAGAATATTTTTATCTTCTTTTCGTTGCCTGGAGAAGATCTATTAAAAACTGACAAAATTCATCTTTTAAAAATAAATCTTCAGCATAATATAGTGGATAGGACAGGAGAGATTAAGTTTTGAATCCATTCTTGGTTGAGGAAATTAACTGGGTGACTTTAAGCCACTCATACTCCTACCCTCCATCTACTCCTCACATTTGTTTTGAAGCTAAAATGAAGTTTGAATTTTATTTCCCTATCATAAATCCAATCAAAACAAAATCAAATAAAAATCTTTTAAAATAATCTTAGGCTATGATTCACCTTTTTTGTCCTTATTCAATGAGTTTAGTATATACTGTATGTTCTTTTTCTCTTTTAATATTGTAGATCTCCCGAATAATTCGGACAGCATGTGGAAATGCTTTACTTGTAGGAGTTGGTGGTTCTGGAAAACAGAGTCTTTCCAGGCTTGCTTCTTTTATAGCTGGATACAAAATCTTTCAGATAACTTTAACAAGGTCAGAAATTTACTTAACCAAAATGATTGAGTTTCCGTACGGAATTAGAGGCTCCTATTTGTGATGAACGTATGAGTGCTGCTGTGGCCTAGAGGTGGAGCTCTTCACAAGAGGCGTACATAAGCGCATTAGAGTGCCTTCCGTCCCCTGTCCTATAGTCTCTCCTATATCTCGTATTTCTTCTCTACTATATCCTCTATAACCTTCATTGTGTATTATTGTGTATTGGACTAAATCAATCAATCAATCAATCAATCAATCAATCAGGAAGTTGTGAGTTCGATCCTAGGCAAAGGCAGATATTTCTCTCTCTGGGCACAATGAGAATATATCTGCTGAACAAAACTACACAAGAGCAACAGGAAGGGCTTCCAGCCATTAACCACATTGCTAGTTCCAGTTGCCCAGAGTCCATCCCACAAGGAATTATGGGATCATTGAGAGATTATGATAGGGACCATCTTCTGCCGCACGAATCCCAGCAACCAGTTAGCTCCCACAGAGTTGGCCTTCTCCGGGTCCCGTCGACTAAACAATGTCGTTTGGCGGGACCCAGGAGAAGAGCCTTCTCTGTAGCCGCCCCGACCCTCTGGAACCAATTCCCCCTAGATATCAGAGTTGCCCCCACCCTCCTTGCCTTTCGTAAGCTCCTTAAAACCCACCTCTGTTGTCAGGCATGGGGGAATTGAGATATTCCCTTCCCCCTAGGCTTATAAATGTATGCATGGTATGTCTGTATGTATGGTTGGTTTCTTAAATTGGGGTTTTTTACATTACTTTTAATATTAGATTTGTTCATATTGTCTTTACTGTTGTTAGCGGCCCTGAGTCTACGGAGAGGGGCGGCATACAAATCTAATAAATAAATAATAAATAAAAGATTTGTGATGAAGGTAGATTGTGCATATTTACAGTGTTCCCTTGATTTTCGCGGGTTCGAACTTCGCGAATAGCCTATACCACGGTTTAAAAAAAAATATTAATTAAAAAATACTTTGCGGTTTTTTTTCTATACCACGGTTTTTCCCGCCTGATGACATCATACATCATCGCCAAACTAATAATTTTTGCAAATAAATAACAAAAAAAATAATGATTGTTAATAAATAACTATCAGGATCACTGTGTCTTATTCAATGGTGAGTACCAGTAATAACAGTGAGTAAATTGTTGTTAAGGGAATGGGAAATGGTAATTTAGGGGTTTAAAGTGTTAAGGGAAGGCTTGTGATACTGTCCATAGCCAAAAATGGTGTTTTTTCTTCCGCATCGCTACTTTGCGGAAATTCGACTTTCGCGGGCAGTCTTAGAACGCATCCCCCACAAAAATCGAGGGAACACTGTATTTGTATACAGGACCACTGTTACGATATTAATTATTATATGCTCTATTGTTGAATCATATTAAACCACATATTTTTAAAAATGACATAATTGAGGAGAGAATTTCTAGGCACATGGAGGAATTCTTGTTCTGCTCTCTATTTATAATACATCTTTTTCAAATAACTCTTGGCATGATATTTATAAAAGACTGGATATGTCTGGAAGTTCCTTCTCAGATGCCTATCCCAGATCATTTGGAAGGACTTCATAAATAGATAAAAATGCCAAATGCAGTCTAATATATGGCTGACTGTGCAACCAACTATAATATAAGAATTACAATATATTAAACTAAAATATGTATATGCCATCTAGCAATAAATAAATAATTAATTTCATTTGTGATGACTCTCAAATTAAAAAATATATAGATTGTATTTTATTCTTGAAGTCTTAACTGCATTGATACTTTGCATATGATAATTGTTTTATTGGCATCCTTACAATGCAGAAAAGTTATTACATTTTAAATTGACCACATTGATATGATTATTGATTGATAATACCTCAACCTATTTAAGATTAGAATTTGGCATATATTTTGAGGCAGTGCTGAAAGTTTGCAAAATATCCCCTAACAAAATCCAAAAACAAGATGGCAGCACATGTGCAGTGCCAGAAACTTGAGTTCTGTGCATGCGCAAAAAAAAAAAAAATCAGCAAAAAAAAAATCCCCAAAAATAGCAGTGTCCACAGATCGGCATCAACAGAACCAGCTCCATGACATCACCAGCAGTTTGCTACCAGTTTTATGGAACTGGTGCAAACCAGGAAGAACCAACTTCTGTTTCGAGTCTATGCTGCAGGGTTAATAATTATAAAGCATCAGTGAGACAATGCAGTCAGTCGATGCAAATTATAGTTCAAACAGAATGCTAATACAATTGATATAAATGTTGGTTCAGAGCTGATTCATGGGGGCATTGTGCAATCTCAATTCCTCCTAAGATAGTAACAATATTTTGCATGAAAATATCCAGGAATTATCAATAGCTCAGAATGGAAAAGCTACTTAGATACGCAGTGAAACTTTAAAAAAAAAAAAAAAAGCTCAGTTGCCATGACTCAACTCTTCCTGGATGACGGAGAAACTTCGTAGATATCCTGGAACCAAGTTTAATTTTAAATTTGATTTATTTTTAACCCATAATCCAATTCCACATCCTTCTCTTTGTTTAGATTCCGTTTGAACAAATTATATCATTCAGTTGTTATAGGCCAGACCTGGAGTCATCCCAAACAGCTTTCCTTTTTATCTATTAAATCAGATGTGCTTTTATGTATTAAGAGCTTAAATGCATTTTGTTTCTTCCTTACATTAATATTTGACATTAATATGTGAGCAATGAAGAGCATAAACTTTAGGAACAATACTTTTTCTCCTGTTTGCTTGAGTGGTTTGAGAAGTTCCATTTCAGTAACACTCCCCATTAAAATATGCAACAAAATTTATTTGTGGACACAAGTCCTAAAGGGAGCATTTCCAGTTGCATATGGAAGTCTTCTTACCTCCCATATCTGACTTAATACATGTGAAGAATTTGTACTGCAGTTTAAATTTGCTTGTTGATTTGCTTTCTCCTGTCAGATCCTACAATGTGACCAATCTAACAGATGACTTAAAGAACTTATATAGAGTTGCTGGCGCTGAGGGAAAAGGAATCACATTTATTTTCACAGACAATGAAATAAAAGATGAAGCATTTCTTGAATATCTTAATAATCTGCTTTCCTCTGGAGAGGTTAGAATTTCAAATTACTACGGATGTTGCTGTTATGCTGATTATTACATTCTTACTTGTGGTTAAACATACCTTGATTAAGACCCTAATACGATGATTCACAAAACATAAAATTACACCTCTGAAGCACTTTGGAACAGTGTTCCCTCTAATTTTTTTTTGGGGGGGGCGGAAAAGTATAGTGTCTGAGCGGCAGTCCCTTTGGGACTGGGCGGCACAGAAATATTAAATAAATAAATAAATAAACAAACAAACAAACAAAAAACCCACCCTGTTTTGCCTCAGAGAATTTCAAAATAAAATACTGTACTGTGTGTCTATAACAGTGAGCTCATAATAGGGCAACTCTATCAATATCAAAATGCCACTTAAATAGTTGAGCTAGTTTCAAACTAGATTTTGATTTTCTTTCTCTCTTCCTTACTCCCATTCTTTTTCTTTCTCTTTTCCTTACTCCCATTCTTTTTCTTTCTCTTTTCCTTCCTCTCTTTTTTCTATCTGTTTCTCTCTCTTCCTCTCTTCCTCTCTCTCTCCTTCCCTCTCACTCTTTCCCTCTCGGCTTCTGGGCAGGTTTGGAAAACTCTGAGTTGATGATGATTTTTAAGTGAGCGATTGCTCACTGCTCAGCTTAGAGGGAACTATGCTTTGGAAGTTGTTGAGTTTTATTCAAAAGCTAATGTTATTGTATTCATTTGAAAATCTGAAGTTTCATTTATTCATTGACAGTAATCTGAAGCATAAAGTGTTACGACCTTTTTTCCCTCACAAATACATATATTAATAGACCTTTATAAGAGAATAAAATCTAGTAAATTTGAGACAAATCAATGAATTAGAGTCTTTAGTTAACCAGTATCAATTTTTTCCAGTGCAGTATATTTGTTATAAATAATAATAATAATAATAATAATAATAATAATTATAATTATTATTATTATTATTATTATTATTATTATTATTATTATTATAATTAATCTAAATAAAGTTAATATTTCTAAAATGTTTAATATTTTAAACTAGTTATAAGCATTGGAAAGAATAAAATCCCAAGCACAAAAGTGCAACATTTTGAATACTGCGTATATGAATATCTATGTTTCATTATTTTTTGACATCATATATTTTTGTAAATATATTAGAGAACTTCAGTTACCCATGCATTATAAACTGAAGCAGATGTCTCCTGAATTATGAGGATCTTGGAATCTATAAATTAAAAACTTTGGTATTTTAATATTATTCATAAATGTCTTTTTCCTCTAATTTTTGCTTTTCCTGATAAGATCTCCAATTTATTTCCTCGAGATGAACTGGATGAAATAACTCAAGGACTTATATCTGTAATGAAAAAAGAGCTGCCACGAGTTCCCCCAACTTTTGATAATCTTTATGAATATTTTATATCACGGTCAAAGAAAAACCTCCATGTTGTACTCTGCTTTTCTCCTGTGAGTTTCCTTTAAATGTATGTTTAAATAACCAATGACCCATTACGTCATCATTTCAGAGATATCTCCTTGCCTAAACAGAGAAGCACAATGATCACGGGTGGGCAAAAAAGCAGTGGAACGGGAGCAACCTCTGACTTCCTGCAGTCTTTCTCGTTGACTTCCTTTGTAGGAAGTTGGCAGGGAGCATTGGAAATGACAATCACGGGATTATGGCTGACTGCATCATCTGAATGATGCTAAAATAGCCACATCCTCAACAAATTTCAATCTTACCGGACTAATGGCTCCTAGACTTTTAATTCATTGTCAACCCATTTAAGGTATAGGTAGTCTTCAACTTACAACTACAGTTGAACCCAAAATTTTAAAAAGCCAAAAAAGCCCAAAACAAGATGGCAGTGCATGTGCAGTGCAGAATCTCAACTTCTGTGCATATGCAGAAGAAAAAAAAAACAGGAATTTTTTAAGAATAAAAATCAACTTTTTTTAAAAAAATGGCAGCATCTGACAGACCCGGTTCTGTGATGTCATCATGACATCACCAGCGGGTTGCTATTAGTTCACCCAAACTGGTCCAAACTGGGAGGAATCCACCTCTGCTGTTTATAAAAAGTATAGTATAAAATTGGGATATGCAACCCAATTTTGTACATGCTATTTGGAAGTAAGTGCCACTCGAAAATAGCACACGCAGAAGTTTAAAGTAAAGTTCAGAAGAATTTTCTTTCTTAAGAATAAAAATTTAATTCAATGAGATTTTATGATCTTATAGATCTTGTACAGATTGGTTCTTGTTTATGCCAAGCAATAATGTGATTTTTAGCTATGTGAATATAGCTAAAATGAATATTCCTAGTGCCTTATAAATTAACACATTGTTTATTGTGGTTAATCTGTAGGTTTAACACGTTGTATGAATCTATACCTGTGATGGCAAACCTATGGCACGCATGCCAGAAGTGGCACACTCTAGGTCAGATCTCCGTGGCATTTCTTTCTGTTCTGTGAATTTCTGTTTCCCTGCAAACAGCAAAACAGAAACTCACAAAAGAAAAGGATTATCTTACCTCTTGCCGCACTGCCGGTATTATGACCTATAAAGCTCTTCATGGCATCGGACAAGAATATCTCCGGGACCGCCTTCTGCCACACGAATCCCAGCGACTGGTTAGGTCCCACAGAGTTGGCCTTCTCCGGGTCCCGTCGACTAAGCAATGTCGTTTGGCGGGACCCAGGAGAAGAGTCTTCTCTGTGGCGGCCCCGACCCTCTGGAACCAGCTCCCCCCAGATATCAGAGTTGCCCCCACCCTCCTTGTCTTTCACAAGCTCCTTAAAACCCACCTCTGTCATCAGGCATGGGGGAATTGAAATTTCCCTTCCCCCTAGGCTTATAGAATTTATACATGGTATGCTTGTATGTATGAGTGGTTCTTTAAATTGGAGTTTTTTAGATTATTTTTAATATTAGATTTGTTTACATTGTCTTTTTATATTGTTGTTAGCCGCCCCAAGTCTTCGGAGAGGGGCGGCATACAAATCTAATAAATAAATAAATGGTCTGCCTCCCACCAGCCAATTGATCTTCAGGTTTTTATGTCCATGCGTGCATTAGCTTGATATGCACAGCTTTCAGTTTGGGCATGGACGCATGTGCAGTTTGGACACTCGGTATCTAAAAGGTTCGCCATCACTGATCTAGATTATGTGTGTAGCCCCAGCTTTTTTTATATGTAACAATATTATTGGAAACTGTATATAAGTCAGACAACAGATACGTTTAATAAATCATCATCATCATCATCTCCTATATTTCCCATAATTGTATTTCATTATATGCCACTTTTTGTCTCTTTCTTAATTTTGCTAGGTTGGTGAGAAATTTCGTGCACGTTCTTTGAAGTTTCCTGGTCTTATATCTGGATGTACTATGGATTGGTTTACTCAATGGCCCAAGGAAGCCCTTGTTGCTGTGTCTCAGTATTTTCTGTCAGGTTTTAATATTGTCTGTTCTGCTGAAGTTAAAGCACACGTGGTAGAAACTATGGGCATCTTTCATGACCTAGTTTCAGAAAGCTGTGAGAACTATTTTCAAAGGTAGTATATTTAACAATGTATAATTCTGTGATAACTTTTTTTAAAAATAGATGGTTTTAAAAACCATATTGCAATTGAATCTCAACATGAGTTATAAATTTGAAAGAATTTTAAACATCATCTAGTTCAACCTCCTGATCAGGGCAGGATCTAAAATAGCATCACTGATAGATGAACATCCAGCTTCTGTTCGAAAAATTCTAATGAAAGAAAATTCCCCACATTATGTGGCTACTGTAAATAATATCACTAATATAAAGAGTTATCCCAAAAAAATGAACTGGTTTCATGACACATTGCTTCAGTTCTCAAGCATTGTCATGTAATGAGCTGGGGTGGTGCAGCAGGTAGAATGCTGTACTGCAGGCCACTGAAGCTGACTGTAGATCTGAAGGTCAGCGGTTCAAATGTCATCACCGGCTCAAGGTTGACTCAGCCTTCCATCCTTCCGAGGTGGGTAAAATGAGGACCCAGATTGTGGGGACAATATGCTGGCTCTGTTAAAAAGTGCTATTGCTAACATGTTGTAAGCCGCCCTGAGTCTAAGGAGAAGGGCGGCATAAAAATCGAATGAATGAATGAATGAATGAATGAATGAATGAATGAATGAATGAATGAGTCAGTGATCATTTGAAAGAGGAATTACCTTAATTTTGAATGGCTGCCACAGGGGCTACCCACTAACTATCCACTAACTATCCACCGCTACCCACTAACCTCGATGACCTTAAACGTCAAATGACAACAGCGATCTCAACTAGTGGATTGTGATATGCTGATATACACCTGGGAAGAATTTTCTTATTGCATTGATGTGGCCAGTGCTGCAGGTAGTGGTCACAATGAACACTTGTAAGACAGGAAATAAAAGTGGATTGTGAGTAGAATACTTGTGACTTGGCTGGAGTTTTGTATTACTTTTCCTAAAATATTGTGTCATGAAATCGATTCATTCTTTTTGAATAACCCTGTATAGTAAAAATCATAGAAGCCTCCATTGCCTTATTTTTCTATGTCAGTTGCCATCCTTGCAAAGCAAAATATACTTAACAGTTCAAAAGCAACCCTGTCACACTGTGACAATTGATAAACTGAGATGTAACAGAAAATTATATATAGCACCGTTATTTTGATTTGAGGGGAAACATGATTATTTTACAGACTTTACTTCGTAAATTACTGTTTAGAACTGTGATTCATGTATGTAATATAATCTAATACCCTAAATTGTATCTTGAAGAGGTATCGCTATTATAAATTACAGATATCGGCGAAGAGCTCACGTCACCCCCAAATCTTATCTTTCTTTCATCAATGGCTACAAAGAAGTTTATGCTGAAAAACTGTTCAGCATTAATGAACAAGCTGAGCGTATGAATATAGGTAAGATAAGTACAAGTCAAAGACTTTATTTTCTTTTTAGTATGTCAACATATATATCAATATATTCAGAAGTGCGCTTCAGCTGGACTTGCTTTCAAAAACATTTTTATGTTCATAGCTTACTCTTCTCTGCTAATTGATTTTAAAATGGAACAGTTGTTCTTTTCCTTTTAATTGTTTATTACTTTGGGGGAGTTACTTACCGGTATTATTCTTATTCTTGTGTAACTATCCTGGAAATATTTGTTATGAAAAGTAGAATGTAAATCTAATAGATAAATCAATATAAACAGTTAATAGTACACAATTATCGATTCATTATGTGCCATAAAGGTGAAGTCAAGTCATAGAGATTTCGCAAAAGATAGATGCACTCAATTACAGCAATGATAGATACACCAGTGTTTCTTCACTTCGTCAACTTTAAGAGCTGTGATGGTGCAGTGGTTAGAGTGCAGCACTGCAGGCTACTTTTGCTGCCTGCTGGCTGCCTGCAGTTTGACAGTTCAGATCTCACCAGGCTCAAGTTTGACTCAGGCTCAAGTTTGACTCAGTAGAGTAGAGTAAAGTAGAATAGAATAGAATAGAATAGAATAGAATTATTTATTGGCCAAGTGTGATTGGACACACAAGGATTTTGTCTTGGTGCATATGCTCTCAGTGTACATAAAAGAAAAAGATACATTTGTCAAGAATCACGTGATACAACACTTAACGATTGTCATAGGGGTCAAATAAGCAATGAAGAAACAATCAATATTAATAAAAATCTTAGGATACAAGCAACAAGTTACAGTCATACAGTCCTAAGTGGGAGGAAAAGGATGATAGGAATGATGAGAAAAAACTAGTAGGAATAGAAGTGCAGACTTAGTAAAAAGTTTGACGGTGTTGAGGGAATTATTTGTTTAGTAGAGTGATGGCATTCAGGAAAAAAAATGTTCTTGTTGTCTTGGTGTGCAGTGCTCTGTAGCAACGTTATGAGAGTAGGAGTTAAAACAATTTGTGTCCAGGATGTGAGGGGTCAGTAAATATTTTCACTGCCCTCTTTTTGACTCGTGCAGTATACAGGTCCTCAATGGAAGGCAGGTGATGGGTAAAATGAGGATCCAGATGCTGACTCTGTAAACCGCTTACAGTGGTCTGTAAAGCACTGTGAAGCTATACATAAGTCTAACTGCTAGTGCTAGGGCTGGTGCTATGGGTGGACTTCAACTCCCCAAATTCCCAGCTGTGTCAAGTGGATAGGGTTGAGAAGCACTGGGATACACTGTAAAAAGATCTGAAGGGCCGGGTAGGGAAGATCATATTGGAGAAACTTGATGTGATTGTTAAGTGTTAACACTGATTTAATGGTCCATAATCAATCAAAGTGAATGAAGAACTGCATTACAAAACATGATTTAAAAAAAATCAGTGAATTTGCTAAATAGATGGTATTAAATTATGGTTAAATTGAATTGATGAGATCCTCAAAAGAGAAGTTTGAACAAGAGGCGTACTATGAAGTGCTGTCTGATTGTTGTGAACTCAAGCAGCATTTTGTTGTGAAATCTGAGCTAGAAAGATATGGGGTAATTTTATTCGATGACATGGGTATTAAACAGGTTTCACTTTAGTGACTTTTGTTTTTTTCAATCTCCTACTTATTTTCTTCAGTTAACTTTTTCTTTACTCATACTACTTTTTGTACTTAACACTATGTTGAAAAGGAATAGCAAAGAAGATATAGATTGATACCATTTGTTGAGCTGAGCTCTCTGGAGATCTGAAACTACTGGTAAATCCTAGTCCAGAGGTCAGGCACTTCCCTGCCTTTTAGTGGAACGGAAGATGCTGTCTTTTTATGTTCATAAGATTGCCTTAATACAAAATAGAACTATACATGATTGCCAACTTCATCTTGATCTTGACTATTATTATAGGCCTTGCTAAACTAATGGAGGCTAGTGAATCTGTTGCTAAGCTCTCTCAGGAACTGGCACTAAAAGAAAAGGAATTGGCATTGGCTTCTGTAAAAGCAGACAAAGTAAGTATAAGCATACATTACAACATTAAGTGCACAAAGGTTGCTCATGGATTTTATTTGTTTACCCTATGTTTTTATGCAGATATGTTGGCAATTCCTGAATCAATCCATATCCCCCCCCCCACTGCTCAAAAATGTGCATTTTAGAATCTGCAATAGTTCATTAAAGCTTAATGCCATCTATTCATGTTGTTATTCTTCTTTTTATACTGTACAGCTTCAGAGTTCAGACAAAGGCTCAAAATTGATCTGACAATGTATTTCTTTGATCCCTTCTCATAATGATTATTTTAACTGCTACAACTGAGTTGATTAAATCCTAGTCTAGTCCATAAACTCAAGGCACTTTAGATCAATTAAAATGAAAATAAAATCACAAAATCTAGCACCATACACAACATATTATACTATATTGTCCAGTTCCCAGTTGAAATGGTTACAGTGGCCTTCCAAAAGCACAGTACTTTGGAGGCTATATTACCCTATGTTTTAGGTGCTCCACAATGTCAACAAAGCTGATTAATCTATCTTTTAGTGATACTGGTAGCATAGTCCCTGTTCTCATTCAAAAGTCATGCTAAGGCTTTTATCAAACATTTTTAGAAAATAGTTAATTGAGCCAGTTACTACCAATATTTAAGCCTCAATTTTTCTATATTTTAGGCAGTGTTGAATGAGAATGATTTTTTTTTAGATTCTTTTCACCATAATACAGCACAGATCTCTTTCTCAAAGGTGAAAAGCCCATGAACCAGGATAAAATAACCAGTTTTACCTTGAAGCCATACACCTTCATATTGAAAAGCTGGGGCTGCCTTCTAGCTACACTTTTGTCTGACTTGCATTGCTATGTGCCCTTTCTTTTCAAGTTTGTGTTCAGACTTTGTGCTTAGCAAACAAATATTTACATATCCTCAGACACAAATATCCTCAGGCAGAAGGCTGCACAGCTCTTTACAATTTCCCATTAAAAAGGCAGGGTTGGGTGAAAGTGATGTGTAGAGAATGGGAGAAACCACTAATAAGGAAAAGGATACACAAACTGGTAAATTAAGTCAATATAAATGGAGTCAAGAAAACAAGCTGAAAAAGAGGTGCATTGGGAAAAAACTGCAAGATATAAATAAAACATTTTTCCAGAGTGTCAAAATATGATTCAAGGCATCCGTTGCTCTAGTACTTGGGGAAAGTGGAGAATAATATCAGGAAACATGGATAAGGAGGAAGTGCTTTGTACTGCTTTTGCATCTCTCTTATCCCAGGGGAAGAGATTCTTCTTAACGTGCCCAAGGAAAAGGAGGGAAACACAGTACAGAATCAAAAAGGGGTCCATCTTGCTACCTTAAAAAATGCAAATCCCCATTGGTACCAATGGACAACAAATAGAAACTCAAAAGAAACATTGAAATAAAATATCAAGAAATCTAAAAGTAATTAGAAGACAATGTCAATAGGAATGTATATATGATGTAGATTCATCTGTAAATATGATTATGTACTTTTTTTTAAAAAAATGGAAAAATTTAATAAATATATATTGGGGAAAAAAATGCAAATCTCCAAATTTTATGCCAGTCCTCTTCCAACCCTATTCTATGATTTTTATAAAATAATCGGTCCTTTGGTTACCTTGATTGGCTTTCTTGATTTCGGCATTTGCTCTTTTATTTGTACCTCCAGTGTCATTTTTTGATTAGTGAAGCTTCCTGTCTTTGAGTCTGGACACATTGCCTTATCTTGATTTTGTCTTCTGACTCGCTAATTCAAGCAGACTTTTATCCTCAAGTAGAACATGCACTGAAAATGGATGGGTTGAGACTCTAAGCCTTCCAAAGCCAGTCAGTAGTTTAAATCATTTTAAACTAAAATATAAAATAAAATAAAAATTTATTTTAAAATCATCTGCTACAACATCCTTCATAAAATCATCTGCTACAACATCCTGCCTGGCAACAACTACTTCAGCTTCAACCACAACATCACACGAGCATACAACAGATACAAACTTAAAGTAAATCTTTTTAAACTCAACTGCAGGAAATACGACTTTCGTAACCGAGTAGTTGATGCATGGAACTCCCTACCTGACTCTGTAGTATCATCACCTAACACCCAAAACGTTACCCTTAGACTATCCACTGTTGACCTCTACTGATTCCTAAGAGGTCAGTAAGGGGCGTGAATAAGTACTTCAATCCCCTGTCCTAATGTTTCTCTCTTACTAGTATCATGTATATAAACATTGTTATATCTTTGTATACCACCAATACGTACTTGACAAAACAAATAAATAAATACAATAAATAAATAAATTAAATCACTAACTGATGAAAAAATTACTGTTTTTTTATTTTCTTCCTTTCTTCTTGCAAATCATTTTCCACTGACTGGGTAAAAAAAGAGAAGAATTGTTTTTTTTATTTAAAGTTTTATTCTAGGTTTGCTTTTAATAATAAGGGGACAAGTAAATGTTTTTGGCAGGCTATGCATCAATTAATTAACTATGTTTAGGAATTGTGTAAGAGCCGAGATGGCGCAGCAGGTAGAGTGCAGTACTGCAGGCCACTAAAGCTGACTGTAGATCTGCAGGTCAGCGGTTCAAATATCATCACTGGCTCAAGGTTGACTCAGCCTCCCATCCTTCCGAGGTGGGTAAAATGAGGACCCGTATTGTGGGGGCAATATGCTGGCTCGGTTAAAAAGTGCTATTACTAACATGTTGTAAGCTGCCCTGAGTCTAAGGAGAAGGGCAGCATTAAAAAATCAAGTAAGTAAGTAAGTAAGTAAGTAAGTAAGTAAGTAAGTAAGTAAGTAAGTAAGTAAGTAAGTAAGTAAGTAAGTAAGTAAACTACAGGCTTAATAGGTATTATTTTCTATATGTCGCATGCCACATGACTTAAGCAACAGAGTGGTCAATGCCTGGAATACATTACCCGACTCTGTAGCTTCTTCCCCAAACACCCAAAACTTTAACCTTAGATTGTCTACCATTGACCACACCCCGTTCCTAAGAGGTCTGTAAGAGGCTTGCATAAGCGTACAAGTGTGCCTACTGTCCCTGTCCTAATGTCCCCATATATTTGTTAAAATTATTGTACTTGTGACGAAGCTTGTTTATTTGTATAAACACAATCATGTTTATACTTTGTTTATATTTTGTCTGTAATCACATCATACACACTTGACTAAACAAACAAACAAACAAATCATATAGACAATTCTTCAATAGGAAGGAACTTATCCTACCAATATGGTGCTGAAAATGACAGCTTATACTATAAGCCTTATAGTGTATTGTTTCCTGCCAAGTCCTGCCTGCTTCTAGAGTTGTATGCTTGAGAATAATAATAATAATAATAATAATAATAATAATTATTATTATTATTATTATTATTATTATTATTATTATTAATTAGATTTGTATGCCGCCCCTCTCCAAAGACTCGGGGCGGCTCACAACAGTAATAAAAACAGTATAACAATGGAACAAATCCAATAATAAAAATGAATGAAGAGGCAAGGAAGACTAGGGAGTCTGTCCTGGCTAAGCCAATTCCTAATGTCAGTCATACTATAGCTTCAGCCTCTACCATTCTAAATTCCAGATATTTGTTCTGCAAATGATGATGGTGCATCCTTTTTAAAAATGTTATATTAGGTGCTGGCAGAAGTGACTGTAAGTGCTGAAGCTTCAGCTAAAGTGAAGAATGAAGTTCAAGAGGTGAAAGACAAAGCCCAGAAGATTGTAGATGAAATTGACACAGAAAAAGTGGTAGCAGAGGCAAAGCTGGAGGCAGCCAGACCAGCCTTAGAAGAAGCGGAAGCTGCTTTGAATGTGAGTGATGATTAGTGTTGCGAATGAAATGTGCAATATAAAAAAGGCAGCTTACGTAATTCTTCTGTAAATTTATGGTGCGAAACTAGAGAATGTTATCTTAATTCAAAATAGTTCCCATGTAAGCTTAATTACCTGCTGTTACCAAATTGTATTACCTTTTGTCACATCCTTGCTTATTTGAGAGGTGCTATTTACCATCTTGACTGTAGCGGTTTTAATGTTTGGTAAAATTAGTGTCTCCGTATTTCAAATTCCCAATCTCCCTTTTGGAAGCTGAAATGGGAGTTAAATGTAGAAGAGTAAAGTTTCATAGCAATTTTATAAAATATTAGTCAAATATTAATCATATATTTTAGCATGCTTGATGACTCGGTGTTTAAATACCCGAATATAAACCACATTCCGTATCGCTGAGCTTTACATATTACATCAAACCCATAGGCTACCACTGTCGCTAATTTAGGAAGCGCAACCTATCACCGCCAAAGTCCATTGTATATACCAATTTGTTTGTAATTGCGGAGACAATTACATTGGCAGAACTGATAGGTGCTTGGCTTTCAGAATGGAGGAACATTTTCCAAAATGAGTCCAGAGAGCCTTGAGTAATCCAACAACAGCAAATCATGGCCATCAACAATAGCAAATCATGGCCATCAAATTTATTCTTCAGCCATTGCAAGATCCTGACTAGCTATTGGCCACTAGGTAGATCCAAACTCTGTATTTAAAGTTTTACTGTGTCATAAGATTTGTTTTCTGCATTTTGCCAAAGTGGTTGTCATTAATTAATTGAAGCCTCCCTTGTGCATGCAGAAACAACTGTATGTCAATCCACGCCTCCTGTGGGCTTTAGGTTTGTCATTGGTTGATTCCCTGCACACATTATAAGCTTAATTAATGCTCTTGCTAGATCTTATATTTTAGGCTGATTTTAACTACATTATTGTAATGTTGGTACTGATGTGTCAATACAAAATGCTTGCATCTACCACTGTTCATCTTTTAACTGTGTTGTTCTTTTTTAAAAAAAAAATCCCTAGACTATAAAACCTGCAGACATTGCAACAGTTCGCAAACTTGCCAAGCCACCTCATCTGATTATGAGGATCATGGATTGTTGTCTATTGCTATTCCAAAAGAAAATTGATCCAGTTACCATGGATCCAGAAAGGCCTTGCTTAAAACCATCCTGGAGTGAATCATTGAAAGTGAGCAGTATTTCCAAGCACTTTTAATATATATATTTTAAATCTATGGTTGAAATCTCATAGAATCGTAGGGCTGGAAGGTTTTCTAGTCCAACCTCCTGCCCAAGCCAAGAGTTTTTACATTATCTCAGACAAATGGTTGTCCAATATTTTCTTGAGAACTTCAAGAAAATGTAACAAAGCCACTGCACAGTTGTAGAAGGGGGAATCCTCAGTTTTTACATTTTGCCTTCTTTAGCCAAATATACAATATATTAATATTAATAATAATAATAATAATAATAATAATAATAATAATAATAATAAATTTATTAGATTTGTATGCCGCCCCTTTCTGATTCTTACAAATGTTTTGTTTTTAAGTGTAATGTCTGCAGCAAAAAAAAGCATTATTTAATGAGAAGAATTTACCTTCCATTCCTTTTCTCTTGGTCCATTTGATCCATATGTTTCACGTGCAATATTTATTTTTGGATTTGATTCTCATTTATCCTGAAATGACCAAACCACATGTACTTTCTTGTATTGGCTTTTTATTTTTGTATTCAGTTCAGATGTATTGTCCTCTGCCTTTCATAACCTTCTCTTTTCTTAAGTAGTAATCGCACCATACCACAAGCACTAGAAAAAGTTAGTTAGTTTTGCTCAATCCATGTACATGCTAATGTACCAAAGGTGGGTTCCTACCTGTTCTAACCGGTTCCTTAGAACCGTTAATAAATTGGTGATGATGTCATGCAGCCTGTTCTGTTAGTGCTGGTCCGTGGGTGCAGCCGTCTTGGATTTTGTTTCTGCGCATGTGCAGAAGCTATTTTTTTTATTGCTGCAGATGCACGCCCGGCACAACCCTGTGCAAACTGCAGTAAAAGGATCTAGAACCCAGCCCTGTAATGTACACACACACACACACACACACACACACACACACACACAGTGTGATTTGAATTTTCTTCTGTTTAGTTGTTTCTGGTTCCCAGAGAAAGCCTGGACAAGTCTCTGCAGTTTTCTTGGCTAGGGTTTTCAGAAATGGTTTGCCATTTCCTCTTTCCTCGGCCTGAGAGAAAATGAAAGGCCTAAAATTACTCAGTTGGCCTTGAGTCTAAGGCAAGATTAGAACTTGTCTCCCGGTTTCTAGCTTGGACCATTGACTATTGCATATGCCACTAAGCCAGCTCTCTTTAAGAAGGTAATCAACAATAATATCATTTGGGTTACTCATATATTATATACCGGTAATAAGCATTTCTATATTCATTCCAATAACATTTTACACTTCATCTATTTGCTTCCCCTATTTCCTTAGGCCAGTTCTTTAATCCTTCTTTTCAGCCATTTTCACATAATTATAAAATCTGTTCCTCATTCCACTCCAGTTGTGGAGCTTGCTGATCCTTAAAACCTCACAGATCACAGATAAATAAACCGAGAATAGATAACTGAATCAGCCAGAAGTAGTCTTTTGAAGCATTCAGTATATACTGTATTATATTATATTATATCTTACTCCATCGTTTCAGTAATGGTGTTAATGTTTTAAGACTTGTTTAAAGAGAAATATTTTTTTTTTAATTTAGAGAGGAGATGAGCTCAGAAAAGTATGTCCAGTCAACGAAGCAGTGGAAGTGATGTGCCTGTGCCTGGAGGCTGTTGGGGCCTGGATGGGTGTCAACAAACTCATACTCAACCCAGACAAGAAGGAGTGGCTGTGGGTCTTGCCTCCCAAGGACAATTCCATCTGTCCATTCATTACCCTGGGGGGGGGGACTACTGACCCCCTCAGAGAGGGTTCGCAACTTGGGCGTCCTCCTCGATCCACAGCTGACATTGGAACATCACCTTTCGGCTGTGGCGAGGAGGGCATTTGTCCATGTTCGCCTGGTGCACCAGTTGCGGCCCTATTTGGACAGGGAGTCATTGCTCACAGTCGCTCATGCCCTCATCACCTCAAGGTTCAATTACTGCAATGCTCTCTACATGGGGCTAACTTTGAAAAATGTTCGGAAACTTCAGATCGTGCAGAACACAGCCGCGAGAGCCGTCATGGGGCTTCCAAGATTCGCCCACATTTCTTCAACACTCCGTGGCTTGCATTGGCTGCTGATCAGTTTCCGGTCACAATTCAAAGTGTTGGTCATGACCTTTAAAGCCCTACATGGCATGGGACCAGATTATCTCCGGAACCGCCTGCTACCGCACGAATCCCAGCGACCTATAAGGTCCCACAGAGTTGGCCTTCTCCGGGTCCCGTCAACTAAACAATGTCGTTTGGCGGGCCCCAGGGGAAGAGCCTTCTCTGTGGCAGCCCCGGCCCTCTGGAACCAACTCCCCCAGGAGATTAGAACTGCCCCCACCCTCCCTGTCTTTCGTAAACTACTCAAGACTCATTTATGCCGCCAGGCATGGGGGAGTTAAGATATTCCTTCCCCCTAGGCCATTACAAGTTATGCATGGTATGTTTGTGTGTATGTTTGGTTTTATTATAAGGGTTTTTAGTTGTTTTATTAATTGGATTTCTACATGCTGTTTTTATCATTGTTGTTAGCCGCCCCGAGTCTGCGGAGAGGGGCAGCATACAAATCCAATAAATAATAATAAATAATAATGATAATTATATCTGGAAATGTGCTCAAGGAAGACATTAAATTTATAGGCAGTAATGCTCTGTGTTTTATTCCTTTTCTTTTTACAGCTAATGAGTGGGCCATTTCTCCAGAGTCTCCAACAGTTTGCCAAAGATAGTATCAATGAAGAGATGGTTGAATTACTGCAGCCTTATTTTCAAATGGAGGATTATACTTTCGAGAATGGCAAAAAAGTCTGTGGTAATGTGGCAGGGCTACTCTCTTGGACCCTGGCTATGGCAACATTTTACGGCATAAACAGAGATGTATTGCCTCTTAAGGTAAAAATAACAAAACTTCTAGTTAATGAAAAGAAAACTATTACAGATTCTTATTATCATTGCTATCTGCCCAGAATGACTACAGAGACATCAAGGAACTCATCTACTTTTAATTTCAGAGGCTTTGCAACAAATAATTTAACTACCCTTGAAAACTGATACATTTAGTTAATTATAGAGACAAACTGAAGTAAATCCTTCAACTGTACAGTGTTGTAAATAGTGCTAATTAGTTAAAATGCAAAACCACTAAAATTCACCATTTTGAAAAAGACATAGCAGTGGCTCTGTGATATTATTAACGATGCCTTTCCTTCCTTTCTCCCTGCCTCCTTCTCTAAACAAGCCACCCATGCGGTAGTCTGGGTGCCTTATGATAGTTAAACTATATAAACCCCTCCTTAATTAAAGAGAGAAATAACAAGCTCAGTGATGGATTCATACAATATTCCTGACCCAGTGCCTGCAAAAAGAGTCAGGATAGAAACATAGAAGACTGACGGCAGAAAAAGGCCTCATGATCCATCTAGTCTGCCCTTATACTATTTTCTGTATTTTATCTTAGGATGGATATATGTTTATCCCAGGCATGTTTAAATTCAGTTACTGTGGATTTACCAACCATGTCTGCTGGAAGTTTGTTCCAAGGATCTACTACTCTTTCAGTGAAATAATATTTCCTCATGTTGCTTTTGATCTTTCCCCCAACTAACTTCAGATTGTGTCCCCTTTGTTCTTGTGTTCACTTTCCTATTAAAAACACTTCCCTCCTGGACCTTATTTAACCCTTTGACATATTTAAATGTTTCAATCATGTCCCCCCTTTTCCTTCTGTCCTCCAGACTATACAGATTGAGTTCATTAAGTCTTTCCTGATACGTTTTATGCTTAAGACCTTAAGGATCTAATGGCAATGTTGGGGCCATGAAACTCCAGGAAGATTTTTGTTCCAGAAGCAGTGATGCAGAAGGCATGGCTTCTGAATCCTGTAAGATGACATTGTTTAATTAGCAGGACTCAAGCATGTTGATCCTCCTGGATTTTTTTGAGTAGACAGAGACAATTCAAAACAGATAGCTCCTTAAATATAAGACCATGTACTGTGCAGTAACAAACCAGCACGTGGGTACAAAGAGATTTGGACCTGCATATGCCACTATGAAAGGTGGTGAACCTATGACATTCATTCATTCATTCATTCATTCATTCATTCATTCATTCATTCATTCATTCATTCATTTATTATTTAGATTTGTATGCCGCCCCTCTCTGCAGACTCGGGGCGACATATGTGTCAGAGATGGCATGCAAAGCACTTTCTGTGAGCACATGGGTCATTGCCCCAGCTGAGCTCTGCCAAGCATGCGCATGCACCTCCCATTGGCCAGATGGTCTTCGGGTCTCTACCGTGCATGCGTGGGGGATGGGGCACATGCAGGGCCTGCATGCATGCATGGGGTGCATTTGGGGAGCAAATGCGCAGGGGCAGGGGGCATGTAGAACATGGGTGGGGGGCCACACGCACATGGGCTTTCGGGCGTTCATGCATACACATTCGCGCACATGCATGTGCTTTGGGCACTCTTTGGTCTGGAAAAGGTTAGCCACCACTGTTCTAGGTTTGTAAGACCAGCAAATATAGCCAGCTGCCCAAAGGCCCAGTGATCTATTGTTTTATTGTCACCTTGTTTTTTCTTTACATAGAAGATAAGAATCTAAGCAGTCTTTTCTGAGATTGAAGAATTACCTAGATAGTAACTACAGTATCTACTAAATTACTTGAATCCTATCCCCCAGTTTATAGAAAAATATAGGAAAAATGTATCTATAACAACTAGTTGGTAGATTATGGGCCATCAAGCCATTTTCAGATTCTAGCACTCACAAAGATGGGGTTTTTTCCGTGATAACCTATCCCTAATCTGGTCTTTCATGTCCTCCAATGTTTCAGCCATGATTACTCTACCTAAGTCCATCCACCTTAACTGCTGGTTATTCTCTTTTCCTTCCACCTTTCCCAAAATTGAAGTCTTTTCCAGATGGCTAGATCTTTACGTGTTGAAAAGAAGATAATTTGAGCCTGGTCATTTGTGTCTTCAGTGAGAACCGAGTTAATTTTTTTCCTTGGCTGCCCATGGTATTCTCAGGCGTCTTCTCCAGCATGAACTCAAATATGTCTTGCTTCTTCCAAGACCTACTCACTCTCAGCATAAAAATATTTTTAGTAAATATACTGCTTCATTTTTTTTTTATTTTTAGACTAACTTAGCAAAACAAGAAGGACGCTTGAAAATAGCCAATGCAGAATTAGGGAAGGCACAATCATTGCTAGATGAGAAGCAAGCAGAGCTGGACAAGGTTCAAGCCAAGTTTGATGCGGCTATGCAGGAGAAGATGGTAAACAAGATAAAATTTCTAAATTGCACCTTCAATATATTTTGCTATTATTTATTTGTATGCACTTGTATGCATTCTAGGTTAGGAAAACACTTGCTCAGCAATTTTGGATGTTCTTTGCTTAACTAGTCATTGCTCCTGCTTCCTCGGTTCTAAGGCAGGGAAGGGAATCAGGCAGTAGACATTGGCAGTGCCTACTTTTGCATTTCCATATCCATACCATTAAGTTTCTGAGATTGGCATGATTCTAAAATTTCATTGAAATTCTAGTGAGCACTTTGAGCAGAAATCTTAAAGCTGTTGATCTTAATGCCTTCAGATCTTTGCCGTATCTTGTTTAAATTATCTTTTCAATTCATTTAATCAGAGGTTGGCATGTTGCAAAGGGGAGGGGAGAGACTTTGGAATGTTGTCAACTAAAGAAAATTTTATTTTATTTTATTTTATTTTATTTATTTATTTTTTCCAATACACAATACATATTGAAGAGGATAGACATGAAGTATTATATATAAAGAAAAGATATAAAAGTAGAGGAGAAGATATATGAAAGGAAGAAAAGATATATGATATATGAGATAAGGAGAGACAATTGGACAGGGGACGAAAGGCAGGCTAGTGCACTTATGTACGCCCCTTACTGACCTCTTAGGAACCTGGAGAGGTCAATCGTGGATAGTCTAAGGGAGAAATGTTGGGGGCTAGGGGTTGACACTACTGAGTCCGGTAATGAGTTCCACGCTGCGACAACTCGATTGCTAAAGTCATATTTTTTACAGTCAAGCTTGGAGCGATTAATATTAAGTTTGAATTTGTTGCGTGCTCTTCTGCTGTTGCGGTTGAAGCAGAAGTAGTCATTGACAGGCAGGACATTGCAGCATATGATTTTGTGGGCAATACTTAGATCGTGTTTTAGGCCTCGTAGTTCTAAGCTTTCTAGACCTAGGATTGATATATTTTATCTTGACTTAACAAAAATGTTTCTAGGCCTCATGTAATTCTAACAAGCATTTTGGAAAGTAAATATGGCAGATGATTGTAGATCATTATTTTATTTGAATGTGTGCCTTTTTCTTCCTGGGGTTTGGGGAAAATAAGTAAACAATGATGAATTAGCACAAAATACCTATATTAATTTGCCTTTTAGTAAGTGAATGACTTGCGATTAGTTGCTTTGGCAGTCAAGAGACCGTGGGAGGAGGCAGTGTGTAGATAATCTAATTAAAATTCTATGGCTATGCAGGTATTTTGATTCCTTGGTTAGTGAAATTCCAAAATCTATTAACGTTCCTAAGCTATGCATGCTCTGAATTAATTATGCTTAGTAAAAAGTAGCAGGGTTTTTTTTCTAATCCTCATGCCCAAATTTACAACTAGAACCTGTGCCAGGGTTGACATATTTATTTTCAGGTTGCACGCTCAACTTGCACAGTTCTTGGGATGAGCCCTTAAAAAGTGTAATAAGATATATTTTCAAATGTCAGGATCTCCTGAATGATGCTGAAACGTGCAGGAGAAAGATGCAGGCTGCCTCTGCTCTTATCGATGGCTTGAGTGGAGAGAAAATCCGGTGGACTCAACAAAGTAAAGAGTTCCGAGCCCAGATAAATAGGTATAGTATATGACCAATACGATAATACTATTCATTTTAAAATAACGTAAAGCAGTCATAGGAAAATGGAAACTAATGTCTGTCTTCAGTCCATAAAGTATAATTGTCCTTTTTATTATTTTATCATACTGTTTATTTTTTTAAATGATTAGAAATCAATAACTTTCAGATAACTGCTGAATGGATAACAATGAGATTTTGAGTGTAACTCACTCCCTTCTTATGATGGAGACCTGTTGTGTTTGGGCCTGGGCCAGCCGTTGCTCCCACAGATGGGAGAGACGCGGCACAAAGTGAATGTGAAAGCCTGGTTGACAGCCAAAAAGATGTGGCAGCCAGCCAGGAAGACGTGGCAGCCAGCCAGGAGGAAGAGGCCACTGGTACGCAGGATTCAGCAGACAGCCCAGGGGATTTGGCATACAGTCCCTCAGACAGTCTTTCGTCTCTGGATTCTTCTGCAGATCAATATATTGATCTGCGTAGCAGAAGAGCTATGCAGAGAAGGGATCGACTAAAGGAGTATTACAAGTCATCATAGTAACACCTGGGATGGGTGTGGTTCTTATACTGAGGGCTGGGTGTGGTTCCCTTAATGAGGGCTAAAGGGATAAAAGGGAACAGAGGCCCAAGGCAAACTGTGGCTGTTTATCTGTGTTATTTTGTGGTTCCTGCTCTGAAGTTTCTGTTCCGTGCCTTTGGAGTTTTCAACCCAGCTTTTTCAGACAAGTGGGAGGTGAAACCTCTGGGACTTGCTGTTTGCTTCAAAGATTCAAAAGGACTCCTGAAACGTCTTTGCTCATTCCACGTTGTCTTTGTTTGTTTTTTCCTGTGTTTTTGTATGCGGCTGAAGTAAGCCTTGCACTATCATTGTTTTTGGACACTAAGAACTGTTTTGAGTAACCCTTTTTTGTTTATTTAATACAAGTTTGCTGATTAGCAGAGCACGTGTGTGTTTGATTTCTTTTCCTTGGACTATTACGCATTGCCTGAGCCAGTCAGGCAGAACAGAGACCTAGATAGGTGAGCCAAAATTAGGACCTGTGAATCCAACTTTATCCATCTCATTTTTTACATCGCCTCAGAATTTAAATCAGGGCTATTATTTGCCGTTGTCATGCTAGAAATGGTGATGCTGCTTCACTGTGTTCCATTTAATCAACTCACTGAAGCAAGAGGTTAGTGCAAGTAGGAGCTTTGTTCGTTTCAACAGTCAATCAGGCACATTTTGAAAAAGCTATAAACTTTCCAGCTTGAACCTGAAAAGTAAAATAGATATCAGAGTGATTTGCTGTAAGTGCCTTTTTTTGAACTAGCTTTTTAAAACGTGATTACCACATTCCTTTGGGGGGGAAAAGGTTAAAAAAAGTATCTTAATGAAAGATTCCATGATTTTTCCTAGGCTTGTTGGAGATGTGTTACTTTGCACAGGCTTCCTTTCCTATTGTGGCCCGTTTAATCAGATATTCCGGAATCTCTTGCTTAAAGACTTATGGGAGACAGAGATGAGAACCCGAAAAATCCCTTTTACCGAAAATCTGAATATCATTTCAATGTTGGTAGATCCTCCTACGGTAGGTCTTCAGTTCTTTTTTCTTTTTTTCCCTTTTTTTTTGCTTTCAATTTTTTATAAAAAATTTATTACATATATACACATTTACACAAATAAAATAAATGGTATAAATCATGAGTTGAAACTATGCCAAATTAACACATACTAACAAACAAACAAAAAATAGAATAATTCTAATAATATAATTAATTACTTATTTAAGTACACTAAACAATAATGACAATAACAATAAACATATAACATAATATGTAATATTTATACTTAAATTCCCTTGAGGGGGTAAGTTATAAATCATCATATAGTTTTAAATTATCTTCTGGTGAAGTATATCATAACATCGGTATCTACTATTTTCTCTTTTAGGTTGTCCATATTTTTTTTATTATTTTTATTTTCTTAACCGCCTTCATTCATTCATATTTAATTTATTTAAATTCATACAAATCTTCCCTAAAAAATTACTGTATATAGATCTTTTGTAATTTGTCATATCAAATAAAAAGGATATAAAGTATTATTATTGTTGTATTTCAATTTCAGTTTTTGTTTCTTCTCTTAAACCAATCATAGAAATATTTCCAAGTTTTATAATGGTCGGATTCTTCTTTGTTTTTTTATTTGAGTGTTAATGCGTCTGATTCTGCACAGTTCTTCAGTTCTAATAGATTTCTTACAGTTTAGATTTTTAAAAATTGTATTGATGCTTTCAGTATGTGGTTGACTAAATCTATTAACACATGCTAGTGGCTTGATAAATTCCTTCTCACAAATTCTATCTCAGTACATGTTCTTACCTAGCCAGTTTTGCTTGAGTGTAAAAGCTGAGCAGAGTAACCACTTGGGTAAAAAATATTCCAGGATATTATCATTTTCTAAACTAGAGTGATAAGTTGAAGAATTGCACCTGCGTGGTAAAAATCTTAGTAAATTAGCAACAGAATATTCACCACACTCTAAAAAATATACATTATGTATATCTGTACAATGACATAGAAACAGAAACATAGAAGTCTGACGGCAGAAAAAGACCTCATGGTCCATCTAGTCTGCCCTTATACTATTTTCTGTATTTTATCTTAGGACGGATATATGTTTATCCCAGGCATGTTTAAATTCAGTTACTGTGGATTTACCAACCACGTCTGCTGGAAGTTTGTTCCAAGGATCTACTACTCTTTCAGTAAAATAATATTTTCGCATGTTGCTTTTGATCTTTCCCCCAACTAACTTTAGATTGTATCCCCTTGTTCTTGTGTTCACTTTCCTATTAAAAACACTTCCCTCCTGAACCATATTTAACCCTTTAACTTATTTAAATGTTTCGATCATGTCTCCCCTTTTCCTTCTGTCCTCCAGACTATACAGATTGAGTTCATTAAGTCTTTCCTGATACGTTTTATGCTTAAAATCTTCCACCATTCTTGTAGCCCGTCTTTGGACCCGCTACAAGAATGGTGGAAGGTTTTAAGCATAAAACGTATGGACCCGTTCAATGACAATAATGTATAATAAATAATAAATAAATACAAATCATATTTAAGTCACCCTGGGTTTCCTCTGGGTGAGAATTATATTACAAAGGAAGCAGTGTTACAATGAAAGAAACTCAAACTTGTGTGATTGAAAAAATCTAATACAATTTCTTAGTCAGCTGTGGAGATGCTGCAGGTGTTTGCTCTTTGAAAGGCCAGGCATTTTTTATAGGGAAAATGTGGTAAAAATATGTCAACGTGTGACAAGGAAATAGATAGGGTTAATATGTAGCACCGAGTTACATAAACTCCTCTTCTCCATATCACTTCTGTGTCAAGACTGCAATCTCTACATTAGGTGGGCACTAGGTGCCATTTCACAGTTGAATGATGGTAGCAGTCAAGTGACCAGGTTAACCAGGATTGCAGAAGAGCAGCACTCAGAACTTATAATTCTGGTTGTTTGATTTGGTTTTCTTATTCGTTTTATGTCTTCTTCTCTATATCTAGATCAGTGAATGGAATCTACAAGGGCTCCCAGGAGATGAACTCTCAGTTCAAAATGGCATCATTGTTACAAAAGCAACCAGATATCCACTTTTGATAGATCCACAAACTCAAGGGAAAACATGGATTAAGCAGAAAGAAAAGGACAATGAATTACAAGTATTACAGAATTTTAATATTCTCTTCAAATTCTTGTTCCTTTTTCACTTCCCCATCTCAGACAACTATAGTATAGTCATGATTAAATATGAAGAGGAGAGTTACTGGGTTGAAAGGGCCAGAGCAAATCTATAGCCAACCATACACTCAATTTCCTTGGATGAGGAGCTAAACTTTTTCTCTCAGGTTTATTTATTTATTTATTTTATTTATTTATTCAATTTTAATGCTGCCCTTCTCCTTAGACTCAGGGCGGCTTACAACATGTTAGCAAGAGCACTTTTTTAACAGAGCTAGGCTATTGCCCCCACAATCCGGGTCCTCATTTTGCCCACCTCGGAAGGATGGAAGGCTGAGTCAACCTTGAGCCAGTGATGAGATTTGAACCGCTGACCTTCAGATCTACAAGTCAGCTTCAGTGGCCTGCAGTACAGCACTCTACCTGCTGCTATGCCACCCCGGCTCCTACAAAAAAGGGAAGATTGTCAGTGCATTAAAACAATAGTTAATAAATAAATGGGTCATACTGTAATCTGATACATGATGGTACTTCTTCCCCGCAGTTTGTTAAATTTAAAATGTCCTCATTGGGGGGGGGGGGGTTGTTGTTTGGGGAAGGGTAGTAACCACTTCTTCTATTTGTTTGGTATCTTCCAGAAAGGATCTTTTATTCATGTAATAAAAGCAAGATAATTCTACTTAGGCCCATCCAATGCAAAGACTTGTAATTTTCCCAGCGATTTTGTCAATCTGACAACATCTTAGATAATAGCAATAGGATTTTGACTTATAGTATACTGCTTCATAGTGCTTCTACAGCTCTCTCTAAGCGGTTTACAGAATCCGCATATTGCCCCCAACAATCTGGGTCCTCATTGTACCCACCTTGGAAGAATGGAAGGCTGAGTCAACCTTGAGCAGGTGGTGAGATTTGAACTGCTGAACTACAGCTAGCCGTTAGCTGAAGTAGCCTGCAGTGCTGAATTCTAACTACTGCAGCACCCTAATCCATTACTGTACTTTATAAGGCCCCAGGATAAGGTTACTGACCTTAGAAAATAAGGTGGTTCAAATTTTTCACACAGAAGTGGGTGTTCTTCTGGAATTCAAAATAGAAAAATAGTAACTTGACTCCAAGAATTGTCATGAGGTAAAATATGTTGTGAGTGGTGCACAATCAACTCAGTCACAGATTCTGAAGAGGATGAACTGGGTTCGTCTTGGTATCCTAGGCCAGTGTTCTTGACAACTGAGTCAGAGAGTGAGAGTGAGGGAGAATTGGAACCTGAGAAATCTGAGGAACCTCCAGAAACTGTATAAACCCCAATGAGGGCAATGTCTGACTCAGAGGAGGAGGGAGACATTGGGGATCAGGAGCCACTATTAGATGCGAAGATCAGAAGGTCACAAAATAGACAGGAATATCTTTATGGGAAAAGATCTAGAAGGTAATATCTCTATGAAAGAAAGTCTAGACAGTGAATATAATTAGGAAATAGTTGACCACACCCAAACAGTATATAAGTGAGGATTTATGGGTAAAGAAGTGAGGAGTTCCAATGTTTGTAATGGTGGAGGTCCTAGATTTGGGGTTCCAGAAATACTTCTCTGGCAAACTGCTATTTTTCTTTTAAATACATTGAGGAGAGATGCAGCTGTCTGAGGAAAACCTGGAGATTTGTGAGTGTGTATGTGTATGTTCAAAGGACATTATCTCACTGAGAAATGTCTAAATTGGCTTTGATGTTCGGCTGCAGCCCGCTCCTTATCTCTTAGCTAATTTGACCTTGGAAAGCTGCCAACATGAACTAAAAACCCTGACCTTGCTTGTACAAATCCTTTTAAAAATATTAATGTGTTTGATTTGAAATCTCTGCATGTGGATTCTCCTTTGTTCTGATCTGAGTAGGCCCAGAGCAGAACAAAATATAATAGGAAATTTAGAGAATTATGAAATTCTATATATGTTCTCACAAAGATAACCTAGGTTCACTGAGATTTACATCAGATTAATCAAGAACATGACTACAAGAACTTTAAGAAAATTCTACAACTTAATGATCAACGATATTGACTTTGCTTATAATTAACTATTTTTATTCCTAAGGTGACAACTTTAAATCATAAATATTTCCGTACGCACTTAGAGGATGCCCTCTCTCTGGGAAGGCCACTTTTAATAGAGGATATCCGGGAAGAATTAGATCCTGCTCTTGATAATATATTAGAAAAGAACTTCATTAAATCAGGATCCGCTTTCAAGGTTAGCTGTGGTTTTCATTATATTCTGCTTTTTGTATAAATATATGACAAATGTTCTTGCAGAAACCACTTAAAGATATTCTATAATCAAACAATGAACCTTCCCTTTCATTCTATGACCAGTTTCTTCAACATCCAAAGAACAGATAGGTCAGAAATCTCCTTGACAAGAGATCATTTGTTTCCCAACCTCTAGAGGGAAAAGTTCTCATTTTCCCTCCCACTTACCTGCTACAAGGACAGAAATGTTTATTAGATAATGGTAGTGGCATTTCAGAATTTTTGTTTAAATTGCTAGGCTTTTGTGAGGCAGCCTTGATTCTCCTTGACATATAGATTTATTCTGCATTTTCCTTTACTGAAGTACAGAAGTGGCATGATTTGCCTGATCCCAGCACTTAGCATCCTACTTTTGACTGACATTTCCAATAGTTGGAAGGTTTCTTTCCATGCTCAGAAATCTGTGTTTGGCCAATACTGGAGGAAGCAAAGCATAGCAAAGGTGTTTACTGTGGGTTTATTGAGATGCTTTAATGATATTGAATATTTTTGTCCTAGTAAAGCCACCCCTTTCTTCAAGTGAAGCTATCCCTTTAATGATCTGAAACAACCATTATGTACCTAAATGGTGTTGATTCTGCTCCATCTACTTAGTATTTCCACTACTGGTGCCATTACTATTCCACATGACCTCCAATTTTCCTAGGATAGTTGGTAGATATCAAATTGAATTTGTCAGCAATCTGGCTCCTTATGAAAATCATTGAAATTTTGGCCTTATACTTTATATTTCTATGGAAAAGAGTGGGCAAATTTACCATTAAATTATAACTATGGGGAGGAGAAGGCAGAGGTAGGTTTCTTCCGGTTCAGATGGGTTCATCTGAACTGGTAGCGACCCGCTGGTGTCATCATGATAACGTCACAGAACCAGTTCAGTCAGTCCATTGACACTACCATATTGTTTTTTAATTGGATTTTTTTTAAAAAAAAAAATTCTTCAGTGCATGCACAGAAGTCAAGTTTCCAGCACATCGCCATCTTGGTTTTGGCTTTTTTTTTTATTTTGGGGGGATTTTTTTGACACTGTACATGTGAGGGAGGATGAAAAAAGAGAGAAAGAACTAAGGAGAGTGGGAGAGAGAAAGAAAGAGAGATGAGGTAGAAAGAGAGGGAGAAAGAGATGAGAGAGGGAGGGAGGGAGAAAGAGATGGGAGAGAGAAGAGAGGACAAAGATAGAGAAATGGGAGAGAAGGAGGTAGAGAGAGAGGGAGAAAGTGAGCAAAAGAGAGACATGGGGGAGAGGAAGAGAGAGAGAGAGAGTGAGAGAGAGAGAGACCTGTTTCTCATAGAAAAGAAAACACTGAGAGCCACAGAGTAGGTATGGCTGGGGGGGGAGATCATGTGACTTGGTAGGTGCCAGTGACATTGAGTTGGCCGCACCCACCCAGTCACATGACCATAAAGCCACACCCACAAAATAAGTCACTCCCACAGAATCAGTAATAAAATTTTTGGAACCCACCTTTGGGAGAAGGGGATGCTCTCAGCCTTAAACTAAGGAGTTCAGAAATTGCATATCATCCATTAGTCCAAATATAAATAAGTGGCAAAAGCACAATGCATTCCCTTCTTTTTTTGGAATGTTATATTAAAGGCATAAAATACTAATTGAATTTTTACCATACACTATAGAGATTAACTAATTAACTACCATATGATAAGAAATATGATAAGAAATTTGAAATATAGATACAGTGTTCCCTCGATTTTCGCGGGGGATGCGTTCCAGGACCACCCGCGAAAGTCGAATTTCCGCGAAGTAGAGATGCGGAAGTAAATACATTTGTTTTGGCTATGAACAGTATCACAAGCCTTCCCTTAACACTTTAAACCCCTAAATTAAAGTTTATTTTAAATTTTTTTTATTAAAGGCGGACGAAGGTTTGGTGATGACATATAATGTCATCGGGCGGGGAAAACCGTTGTATAGGGGGGGAAACCGCAAAGTATTTTTTAATTAATATTTTTGAAAATCCGTGGTATAGGCTTTTCGCGAAGTTCAAACCCGCGAAAATTGAGGGAGCACTGTATATAAAAATACTAAAGCAAGTATATAGGGTAGTATAGTTACATGGTTATGGTAATTTCCTTGACTTTTGCCAATGTTGCAGACTTCCTCTTCAGTTAATTATTGGGATTGGATGGGAGAAAGTCAGGAGTGGGCTACTGCCCAGACGGAGAGGGGGGAGGACGCAGTGGGATAGCGAAAATGGAGCTCCATCCCAGAGCACCCAATTTGTACTGAAAGATGTGGTAGTAAAAATTTTGGTAGCCCTTCAGAAAGTAGCCCTGGAGAAAGTGTTAAATTATTGATTGGATGGGGGAGTGGAATGAGGACAAAAATTATATTAGAAAATATTTAAACTATTTTTTTACTCAGGTCAGTTAAGAAAACTGTCTATTAAGAACTGTGAGGTTAAAAATATCTTGAGCTGTGTGAATTTTGTATAGCTTTCTGAACAATATTTTTCCGTTATTAACTGTATTATTAACAATGCAGTGAAACAAGATTTGAATTTTTATTAAGGTGAAAGTTGGAGATAAAGAAGTAGATGTCATGAGTGCGTTTAAGCTTTATATTACTACAAAATTGCCCAATCCTGCCTTCACTCCTGAGATTAATGCTAAATCATCAGTAATTGATTTTACTGTTACAATGAAAGGACTTGAAAATCAGTTATTGAAGAGAGTAATTCTCACAGAGAAACAGGTAAGATAACCTGTACAATGAGTTGTTTTACATAATGAAATACTGTTGTTTCACTGAAACTTAAATATTGATTCCAAAATTGTCATTTGCAGTTCATTAGCAGGCAAGGTAAATTTAAGATGATGACTGAATGGTTAGCAATGAAGTTTGGAACGAAGAAAATGGGCAGATTGTAGGATAGAGAACAGAAAAGATTTAGACACAGAGGTTAAGGACATTATTTTCCTAACTCTTCCTCCCCAAAATTGATTATATCATTAGTTTAAGACCTTACCTCCAAAGTGATGTCAATCAGCTCAATGGGAGACATTTCATGAAGTGTCAAGAATTCTTTGGAACCATCTTTCTTCATAAGCACTATTGAAGGCATTCTCAGGAGGGAATATTTTTAAACATGGAAAGGTGTAGAACAGCTAAGGGGAAGCCTAATTTGCCATTACTCAAATTGAACATATTGCAAGTAAGATTCATCATCACTAAGATAATAGGAAGATTTGGATGGAGGAGAAAGATCCTGTTTCCTGATGAGCCATTTTAGAGAGCTGACTTAATTCCAGAAATTGACTATTTTCAAATTCTATGGGATACGTATAACAGGAATAAAAGCATTCCTAGCCCAAGTAAAGCTTCAGTGATGAAAGAGCACATTTTTGCTCTGCTTATTATCATCTTGTTTTTATTAGAATGCATTCTAACATGTTTATTCTTCGGAAAGAATCTAAAGGCTTTTAATATGATAATGTTTAATACTTCTGTTATGCTGTTTTGGAGCCTATTAAGATTTTTGGTTTCCTGTTTTAATTTTTCGTGCATTTAAATTTGCTATGTAGAGATAGTACTGTTTGTATTAGATTTTATCTGCAATGCTTAGTCAAGGCCATTAGACTGCGACTCTAAACTGGGAAAATATTTGATTTGAAGGACTTCTGTGTGTATTTATATAATAAAAATAAAATATCTAAACATAACAAAATAATGGTAAAATAAGTAGTATGTTTTTATGCTAGCTTCTGAAGAAAGCTGCATGTCCAGCAACATATATTTTTACTTTTATTTTATTTTATTTACTAAATTTATACAATATGTGGGTTTTGACACTGCACAATGCACCATTGAAAAAAGCAGAGTAGATGGAAGCATTTGCATCAGAAAAATAGAAGTAGAAACTCTTGTCCTCCAGATTTATGTTGCAGTTCATTTTAAAACTGTTTTCTTAAGGAAGTTTTTAAAGTCCTATTTCCAGATTCCATTGGAAAAGTTGCTTGTGGAAAGAACTGTACAGGAAGAGTGGTGCACCCATTTTTCACTTCTGCAGTGCACAATTTGTAAGACATAAATTATCTAGATGAATTGTTTTCTCCTTTACAGACTAGGATATAGAGGAGGGTCTCCAAGTATAAGTGGATTTAACAGGTGTGTGCATGCTTATTTAGTTTTTAAAATAGTAAACATTATTGCAACAATTCCTTAGAAAGTTAAACATGAAAAAAGTAAAACTTGCAAATTTGAATAGATTATGTTGTAGGCAGTAACATTTTCATAAAAATGCAGGAATGTAAAAGAAGATGATAATGGATTTCTATAGAAGTAGGTTTCTGAGATCTGTCAAAACCATTTATATCATGACACATTTAGCCGCTCATTTCTGGTACCTAATGTTCCTATGATTTAAAAAAAATCACCAAAATCCTGTATATCCTAAATTGTTTTTTAAAATGCTTTCCTAAGAAGACAATCAATAAACAGATTTAAATTAATCTTCATCCTTTTAACACAAAACTGAAGTAAACAAGTCTGTGTTGTGATATTCAATATAGGAACTTGAAGCCGAAAGAATTAAACTCATGGAAGATGTGACTTATAATAAGAGGAAAATGAAAGAACTGGAAGATAACCTCCTTTATAAATTAACTACAACTAAAGGTATGGTATTTATGTTTACCTAGTGTTAAATTAATAATGTGGACCTGATTACCAGTGCTTCAAAATGAAAGATAAATTTCTAATTTAGCTCTTATTAGACTATTGATTTCAATCTATATTGTCCCTCAGAAATGTCCTACTATATTTGAAAATAGTAGAAAAATTTTGGTGGTCTGTGGAGAAATCTTAGCCCCTATGGCTGAGAGCAATTAGTCCAGCCCACACACAGAAACATAAGGTTGCACCACCCAACATCACCCCACCCACATGCCAACCCCCACTCTTAAGACCAAGTGCAAACCTCACCTTGAATGTAGCGGTGCGAGCCACACGAGCTGGAACAGAAAGGTAAGACCAAGAACTTTCCATGTTCAGTTGAACAGCTGCAGTGGGGGAGTTCAGCCTTTTGCATCTATATATGTCCTTTTGCAAGGCCTCCGGGTAGGAGGCCCGAGAGAAAGTGCCTCTAGATTCTCTCCAGCTGCTTCTCTCTGCAGTAGTGTGGCATCAGCATTTGCACAGCATCAGCATTTTGCCTTGGTATATTTGCACCAGCTGGTAGCGCTAGGCAGCCCTCATCTCCTGTCACTTGGGACTCAGAGTGGTAAACGTGCATGGTCCGGGAAGCAGCTGGAGTTTGCTGTCCCTTGCAGACGCTAGCTCAGCCCTTGGTAAAGTCTCGTCTCTGGAGGAGCCCAGTCGAAGTTTCCTGTGCTGTTTCATTGAGCGCTCCTTGAGAGACAAGAGTTTGCAGGGGGCTGAGCTAGCATCCGCAATGGACAGCAAACTCTGGCTGCTCCCTGGACCAGATGCCATTTGCCTCTCTGGGGTCCCAAGCGACAGGGACAAGGGCTGCCTTGTACCACTGGCTGACACAAATATACTGAAGCAGAATGCTGATGCTGCACCAATGCAAGTAGCGCTTTGTTCCTGCAGCTTCCAGCCATCGCAACCCACTTGCAGTGGGTTCATCCCACTTGCACCCCTACCACTACCACAACATCACTATTTCATACTGGCTGGTGAAAGCTGTGCACCTTTTTTCACTTTTCACCACCTGCAAAATTGCACATTCCATGTGCTACACTTTTTGATGGGACCAGTAATGGGCTGGTCCCATATTCGAGAGCTGTAGTAGTCATAGGACTGGCCCTTTGGTCATCCCAGAGCAGCTCCTCCACCTGGGTGCAGGAAAAGGAAAAGAAAGGAAACAAAGAAAGAAGAGGAAAGGAAAGGAAGAAGGAGAAAGGAAAGAAGGAAAAGAAGAAGAAGAAGAGAGGAGAGGAAAGAAGGAAAGAAGAGGAAAAGAAAGAGAAGGAAAGGAAAGGAAAAGAAAGGAAAGAAAAGGAAAAGAGGAAAGGAAAGAAGGCAAATTGATTGATGGAACTTTATTAGGGCTGTAGAATTGTTGCTATCTTGTGTTCCTCGACTCTAAAATCCATTATTTAAAATCTATAATAATCTATAAAAGATAGAGCCATTTTGGTGTTGAGTTTAAGATACTTTGTTATTCATTTCATTCATTATTACTTAGAATTAAATAGCTGCCCATCTCAAAAACATGACTCTGGGCATCTTATTGAAGGCCTTTGACTTTGGGTTGTTGGTCCCTCTGTTTTCCATTAGTCCTTTTCATGCTACCCTTCCCTCTGGAAATGAAAAAATCTATTCAAAATATTGTAAAACTTTGTTTGAAACATTTTCTGTGCTGCTCTTTAGGTTCCTTGGTGGATGATGAATCACTGATAGGTGTTTTGAGGACTACTAAACAAACAGCTACAGAGGTATCTGAAAAACTAGAAGTTGCAGGAGAAACTGAGAAAAAAATTAACACCGCACAAGAAGAATATCGTCCTGCTGCTACACGAGGGAGCATTCTTTATTTTCTGATCACTGAGATGAGCATGGTTAATATAATGTATCAGACTTCCCTAGCCCAGTTTTTAAAACTGTTTGATCAGTCCATGGCTAGGTAAGAGCAGAGTGTTATTGTACACAGTGATATTTTTTCTGCTTTCTCCCCAGTATTTGTTGTAATTTAGTCAATTTGCTTGCTTTGTTTTTGCACTTCAGATCTGACAAGACTCCAATTCCACAGAAAAGGATCACAAATATTATTGAGTACTTGACATATGAAACTTTCACATACTCTGTCAGAGGCCTGTATGAAAATCACAAATTTCTTTTTACCTTGCTTTTGACATTAAAAATTGATCTTCAGAGGAGCCAGGTCAAACCAAGGGAATTCCAGGCACTAATTAAAGGTAATCATCTAGAATTCTATATTCATTTTATTTTATATATTTTGCATTTTAAATCGTCATCACAATCGGATAGGAAGATTAATCAGAGCAGACAACAGCTAAAGCCATTGAATTGAATCATCAGAGCTTCGTAGTAGTTATAGCCAAAATAGTTATTCATAAAAGAATATGTGTTCATCATAGAAAACGCAAACTGTATGTCACCATAGATACAAAGAGTATGAACTTAGTTTGTTTTGTTTCATTCATTCATTCATTCATTCATTCATTCATTCATTCACATTAATCAGGTATAATGATATGAAACAAGCAGTCTGCATTGGTTGCCGACCAACTTCCGGTCACAATTCAAAGTGTTGGTTATGACCTTTAAAGCCCTTCATGGCACTGGACCAGAATATCTCCGAGACCGCCTGCTGCCGCACGAATCCCAGCGACCGATTAGGTCCCACAGAGTGGGCCTTCTCCAGGTCCCGTCAACTAAACAATGTCGGTTGGCGGGCCCCAGGGGAAGAGCCTTCTCTGTGGCGGCCCCGGCCCTCTGGAACCAACTCCCCCCGGAGATTAGAACTGCCCCTACTCTCCTTGCCTTTCGTAAGCTCCTTAAGACCCACCTTTGTCGTCAGGCATGGGGGAACTGAGACATCTCCCCCGGGCATATACAATTTATGAATGGTATGTTTGTATGTATGTGTGTTTAGAAAATGGGGTTTTAAAATATTTTTAAACAGTAATTTAGATTTGTTTTAAATTGTTTTCACTTTGTTGTGAGCCGCCCCGAGTCTGCGGAGAGGGGCGGCATACAAATCTAAATAATAAATAAATAAATAAATAAATAATAAAACAAGAAAATTACACGTTTGTCTGACAGATTAAGTATTGAAGCCAAAATACAATTTCAGTTATTGTGGATACATGTGAATATAGGGGTGACTTTTGGAACAGATTGGGCAATCTTATCTATCTAGGTGAAACAAGGTAAAAATTAGATGACATGAACGCTAGATGGGAAGAAGGCATGAGACCACAATCATAATAAGTAATTTGGCAATTTGGAATCCTGAGAATGAATGAAAATGATCATTATTTGTTGAGTGTTTCCTTCAAAGAGTCCATTTTTATCATGGAATAATGGAAAGTCCCTGTAAATACGGAAATAAGAGCCTTATTGTTACAGTGGGAAACAGGGTTGTTACAGAAAAGAGTCTAGTGGCCAGGGGTGAGAACAGATGTGGAGATTCAGAATAACTATAGATTAAGTATAAATTGAACTAAAGAATACCTTTGAACATCCTAAGTTAACAGTACAGTATTCTGTTATTCTTCCCTACTAATTATAAAGATCTTTCTGGATGCTTCAAAGGTTCTTGTTTCCTGAGTTTGCCAGCCAAATTCTATTCAAATGCATTGTTTAAGCATACATCAGTTCAAACAGCTTATGGGCAATGAATAAATTAACCACATGATTTCTTTCTTTCTTGTGAAATATTGGGAGAATTAATGAAGGGAACAAGGGTGATGTGAAGTTTTGAATATGAGAGAGACTATTTGTTAGCTTCAAAAGTAGATTTTCAGGAAAAAGTGGACATAGGGGAAAACAGAATATGAACTAGAACAAAAGGAGAATGAATGAAAAAGGAAAAAATACAGCTCTAGCATGAAAATATATTGGGGGGAAAACACTCTCCCCAAAGAATCAGTGAAAATGTGCTAAGAAAAGACGATGTAGAAGCTGTATGGAACAGAACGGGGAAAAAATGTCTTCAAGATTGCCATAGAAGAGTTTGGATTTATTCTAGTGGAAGTTATTTAAAAGGACACCCACTAGAACAGTGGTTCTCAACCTTTCTAATGCCATGACCCCTTAATACTGTTCCTCATGTTGTGGTGACTCCCAACCATATGTCTATCCCCAATTCTCCCCACAGATCTTTAAGCTGATTGGCAGGAAGGTCAGAGGGATACCCCCACTTTAAACACCTGATTAGTCAGATTGTAAACATATATTCCAAGGTGCCAGAATAGAAGGTTTAGCTCCTAACACCATGAAAAATTTGTCTTTTCCCATGGTCTTAGGCGACCCCTGTGAAATGGTCATTCGACCCCTCAAAGGGGTCCCGACCCCCAGGTTGAGAACCACTGCACTAGAATGATGACAAGATAAGTATAAATTTGTGCAAAAGAATAGTTGCTGTAAAAAATAAGTACAAGAGGAAAGATATTGTATGCGTATATAACAAAAATAGAATTGCAAAGTATTTACTCAAAAGACCAAGATTAAAAGAGGCAGAAAAAATGCAAAGTGACTTGATGAATGTAAAAAATATTTTGAAAATGGGTGAACAGAGCTTAAATGAAGAGGCTCCCCCTAAGTGAATGCAATGAAATATTAAAACGACTAAGTGACTTAGAATGAAATTCCAATAGAGGAGGGAGGGAATGCCAAAAGGAATATTTGAGATTTTTATAGGAACCATGATGAGCTATCAAAGAATGGAATTGACATGGCTGCTATGAATGTTAATGTGCAATGCTGTGAGAATGGTAGACTGCAGTTGTAGATAGTGTAAATAGAGAAATATTAAATTTGGACACGGCTTGCCTAAGGAACAGCTGTGCACCTTATTTAACTTGCATGAGAAGTTTGCACAGTTTGAAGAGTGCTGTAATTGCTCCTGTAGACAAAAAGAAAAGTAAGAAGGAAAGCTGAAGGATTAGTTTATTAGCTGTATTTGATAGAATTTTGATTGACAGCTTTACAAGAGATAACAATGAGCAACATCCGTAGGGTGGATTTATGCCTGGCAGAGACTGTACAGAACAAGGTTTTGCTCTTCATCAAATCACTGAAAAACAGGAGAAACTTGGTTGGTTTAGAGAAAATGCATGATCAAAGCATTATAATGTGTTTTACATGAATATATTGAAGGTTTAAGAGCTGAATTTAATGAGTTAAAGAATAAAGTATGTGTGGGAATAAGGGATGCTTGCAAATGATTCAGCATGGATAAAACAAAGATGGGCAATGTCTTGTTGGCTACACGGCGGTATAAATAAATATATCAAAATGCTTGTGGCATTAAATACGTGTTGGCTGGAGATATGAAAGTATGTGTGCCTTTGTGTAAGGTAATAATGTACAATTTACTCAATAATGTATTTTGCAGCAATGATTACACTATAAAAAAGAATGGCTCTGAAAATGGATGTATCAAGAAAAAAAGTAGTTCTTAATAGTAAAAAGGAGTGATGAGAAATACATAAATGGTGAAAAAAGGCAAACAAGTATTTGAACTCTGATTATCAAGATGGAGAAATAGTAAGATGTGTAATTAGTGGTATGCTGTCTATTGTGAGGCATTAATATGCAGTGGTGGAAATGGTATTTATAAGAGCCTGATTTGATCTACTGTAATTATATACAGGTGTGAATTGGGGATGTCAGTAGAAATATTATAGTAAAATGAGGTATTTCTGAACTATGTGAAATAAGATAGGAGAAAATAAGATCATGAATCAACACTGCTGAGTGAGTACACATTGAATTTGAAACAAAATACATGGAGGTGTTTTAATAATATAACAACAATGAATGGAAATCAACTTGCAAAATATATGAAGAATAAATAGGTCAACAAATACAAACTCAAAGTAAACCGTTCCAAACTTGACTGTAGAAAATACGACTTTAGCAACCGAGTAGTTAATGCATTGAACTCACTACCCGACTCTATAGTATCATCACTAAACCCCCAAAACTTTACCCTTAGACTATCGACTGTTGACCTCACCCGATTCCTAAGAGGTCAGTAAGTGGCATACATAAGTACACCAGCGTGCCTACCGTCCCTGTCCTAATGTTTCCCTCTTATTAATACCAATATCATGTACAAAAAACAGTGTTATTATCTTTGTATACCACCAATATGTATATGAATGAATGAATGAAGAAAAGATCAAGGAAGTTGTGATTCATTGGAGCTAATGAGTTCTTTGGAAAAAGAGGGGTAAAAATTTACAGAACAAGATTGGTTTGGATATAGTAGAAGCAAAGAGTTTTTTGGCAGAAGTGGGAAACTGTGAAGACATACATCAAATAGTTTTGTTTTAGACGTTGCATTACTAAACTAGGTAACATCACCAGCACTTGCAAAAACATCTGCAAGAAAACCATCAAGTTTAGAGGCCACCAAGGACCCCTATGGTTTAATCCTAAACTATATATATTTTTTCAGGGTTACATATCATACATATCAGTCTCATTTTAAACTGGATGTAGCAATAGTTCTTTTCCTTTCTCTAATCTTTCATTAATTTATTTCCCTTACAACTTGAGTATTTTTCTATAGTTTGCGTAATGTTACATGTTCTCAAAGAAAATAATCTGTGAGGTATGTGCACAGTACAGCCCTTGACAGAATAGTGTTAAGCATCCCTCGTCATATGGGAGACCAGGATTCAGTACCCCAGTGGAAAAGCTGACATTATGAGGGACACTTTGGCCTAGTGGCTAACAGTGGCTCAAGTCCCATCATAAGTCATGAAAGCCAGCTGGATGTCTTTGGGCCACTCACTCTCTCTCAGCCCAACCCACCTCTTAGAATTGCTTTTGTGGGGAAAATAGGAAGAGGAAAGTGTGTTAACTATGTTTCCTGTCTTGAGTTATTTATAAAAATAAAGTCAGAATACAAACAAAATAAAAAATACCCTGGTTTCCCCCAAATAAGACATCCCTGATAATAAGCCCAATTGGACTTTTGAATGCATGGCAGTAAGTGCTTATTTCAGGGTTCAAAATTATTTTTATTTTTTTTATTTATTCAATTTTTATGCCGCCCTTCTCCTTAGACTCAGGGCGGCTTACAACATGTTAGCAATAGCACTTTTTAACAGAGCCAGCATATTGCCCCCACAATCCAGGTCCTCATTTTACCTACCTCGGAAGGATGGAAGGCTGAGTCAACCTTGAGCCGGTGATGAGATTTGAACCGCTGACCTTCAGATCTACAGTCAGCTTCAGTGGCCTGCAGTACAGCACTCTACCTGCTGCGCCACCCTGGCTCATAAGACAGGGTCTTATTTTTAGGGAAACATGGATAGTAATCTTACTTTGACTTTCTAACTGAAGTAGGACGATCTTCGACATGGGCCGATTCAACCCTTTACACTTAGGGGCAACCTTAGGACCTGATCCGTGCGAACTGCAGCCTCAAACCCGTGAGCTCAAGCTATCCATGCCATGCTAGGACCAATGTGAATTTAGGAATTGTACTTCATGATTCTTGAGAAATGCATCTTTTCTTTTATGTACACTGAGAGTCTTTGGAGAAGGGCGGCATATAAATCTAATATAAATGAATGAATGAATGAATGAATGAATGAATGAATGAATGAATGAATGCACCAAAGACAAATTCCATGTGTGTCCAATCACACTTGGCCAATAAAGAATTTTATTCTGTTCTGTTCTGTTCTACTTAGTCTATGAATCTCTTTGTTCTCAGTTCTGCTGAGTTCTATATCAGTTCAACTAGCTAAGACTCTTGCTTAGAATTTCATTGCTCTGTGCAGCCCTAAACATTTTTATTCAGAAGTCCATCGGGCACAGCAGGCTAGTTGTGGTGAATGTTCCTTGGATTGCACATTATATTCTGTCTCAAAGAAAGATAATGTGGAAAAACATCTGTGCATGAAACAATATACGGTAATACTTGGGATAAAAATTGCTGATTTTTTGTTATCGTTCAGATCCGCAACAAGCATAAGATGCATGTATTTCACAATAATATGAAATATTAAAACTTGATATAGTTCTTTGTTAATCATAGGGGTCATTTTCAATAACTATTAATGTTTTTCATCCAGGTGGTGCTGCGCTGGATCTAAAAGCTTGTCCCCCCAAACCATTCCGATGGATTCTAGATATGACATGGCTCAATCTGGTAGAACTGAGCAAACTACCCCAGTTTTCAGAAATCATGAATCAGGTATGTTTATAGCCTTAGTTATTTTTACTACTTTTAGCACTAGCAAAGAATCCTATTGTCTTTTATGAGCACTTGTGACATGGCCATTCATGCCAGGGCATTATATTTTTCTTGCATTTTAATTGCACATACTCTGTTTCCCCCAAAATATGACATCCCATGATAGTAAGCCCAATCGAGCTTTTGAGGTCATGGCAATAAGTCCAAGCATTTATTTCAGGGTTCAAAAAATGTAAGACAGGGCCTTGTTTTCAGGGAAACACAGTATAGTGTTCCCTCGATTTTCGCGGGTTCGAACTTCGCGAAAAGTCTATATCACGGTTTTTCAAAAATATTAATTAAAAAATACTTTGCGGTTTCTTCCCTTATACCACTGTTTTTCCCACCCGATGACGTCATATGTCATCACCAAACTTTCATCCACCTTTAATAAATATTTTTTAAAATAAACTTTAATAAATAAACATGGTGAGTAATAATCTAAATAGTTGCTAAGGGAATGGGAAATTGTAATTTAGGGGTTTAAAGTGTTAAGGGAAGGCTTGCGATACTGTTCATATCCAAAAATAGTGTATTTACTTCCACATCTCTACTTCGTGGAAATTCGACTTTCACGGGCGGTCTCAGAACACATCCCCCACGAAAATTGAGGGAACACTGTATCTTTTTCCATGGCTTAGGGTAGGTGGATGCAGAAATCATAATAAATGCAATTGTATTTTGAAATGTGATGTGAAGTGACCTGTCCTGAATCCAAAGAACTTCCACGAAGTATAGACTTCATGTCCAAAGGGAAAATAAGCTTAAATGTTACTTCTGCTTCTTCATTAGATATCCCGTAATGAAAAAGGATGGAAAAATTGGTTTGATAAAGATGCTCCAGAGGAAGAAACTATTCCTGATGGATATAGTGATTCACTGGATACCTGTCGCAAATTATTGCTTATCAGGTAAAAAGCACAAGTAATTTGGGCATTATTTTTTAAATATGTTCTGAGTTCTTTTCAGGAAGTCCTGCATATTAGCCCTGGAAGATACACATTTTCTAAAATGTGATGTTAAAAGCATTAAAATAATTAATGCCTATAAAATAATGAATATGATAATTATGAATTGAAATAATAATGATATATTTATTTATTTATTTATTTATTATTTGGATTTGTATGCCGCACCTCTCCGAAGACTCGGGGCGGCTCACAACAAGTGTAAAACAAATCATAAATAATTCAATTAATTAAAATATTTAAAGATTTAAAAAAACCCATATACTAACAGACACACACACAGGCATACCATGTATAAATTAAATGTGCCCAGGGGGAGATGTTTAGTTCCCCCATGCCTGACGGCAAAGGTGGGTTTTGAGGAGTTTACGGAAGGCAGGAAGAGTAGGGGCAGTTCTGATCTCCGGGGGGAGTTGGTTCCAGAGAGTCGGTGCTGCCACAGAGAAGGCTCTCCCCCTGGGGCCCGCCAACCGACATTGTTTAGTTGACGGGACCCGGAGGAGGCCCACTCTGTGGGACCTAATCGGTCGCTGGGATTCGTGCGGCAGAAGGCGGTCTCGGAGATATTCTGGTCCGATGCCATGAAGGGCTTACACTAATTTAGGAATATCTTTTTTTTGTAGGTCTTGGTGCCCGGATCGCACACTTTCTCAGGCCAGAAAGTATATTGCAGATTCCCTGAATGAGAAATATACAGAACCTGTCATCTTAAATTTGGAGAAAACATGGGAAGAAAGTGATAAAAGGACCCCTCTCATTTGCTTCTTGTCTATGGGATCTGACCCAACGAACCAAATTGATGCATTGGCTAGAAAACTTAAACTGGGTATAAGTTTATGTTACATTTTAAAACAGGGATTTTACAAAATTGCTAGACTAAATCTGTCTTTGCAGTAACTTTTTAGTAAATATCTTAAGAATCCTATATTTTGTAATACAGTGATCCCCCGGTTATTGCGTCCCCGACCATTGCGAACAGGCTAATTTGCGATTTTTGAACCCGGAAGTCAGAACACCATCTGCGCATGCGTGCCCTTTTTTTCTATGGGCACACATGCGTAGATGGCGCCGGGCAGATCAGCTGCTGGGCGGCTTCCCTAGGTCTTCCCCCTCTTGGCGGGCATCAGCGAGGAGTTTCCCCACCGCCCACGCAAACTCCTCGCTGCTGCCGCTTTGCTCGGGCCGCTTCCCAGCTGAGTACTCAGCTGGGAAGCGGCCCGAGCGACACGGCTTGTCCGCAGCCTGCCTGCCCACGCGCCCGCGGCTCGCGCGCCCTTCTCCCGCCTATGCCGTTTGCTCGGGCCGCTTCCCAGCTGAGTACTCAGCTGGGAAGCGGCCCGAGCAAACGGCTTGTCCGCAGCCTGCCTGCCCCCGCGCCCGCGGCTCGCGCGCCCTTCTCCCGCCCACGCCGTTCGCTCGGGCCGCTTCCCAGCTGAGTACTCAGCTGGGAAGCGGCCCGAGCGAATGGCTTGTCCGCAGCCTGCCTGCCCGCGCGCCAGCGGCTCGCGCGCCCTTCTCCCGCCCACGCCGTTTGCTCGGGCCGCTTCCCAGCTGAGTACTCAGCTGGGAAGCGGCCCGAGCGAACGGCTTGTCCGCAGCCTGCCCACGCCGTTCGCTCCCCCTCTTGCTGGCGGGAGAGCGAGAAGCCCTCCCCAGCACCTGCTCGCCCGCCCTTCGCCGCTCGCCCACCCTTCGCCCGGCCACCCGCCCTTCGCTCGCTGCTCACCCGGGTTCGGGGGGGTGCTGGCAAGCCGCCCATGCTGGCAGCGACGTTTTAAAACAGCCGCACGGCTTTCCAATGAGTCCCGAAGACAAACGCGGAAGTTTGACGTTTGTCTTCGGGACTCATTGGAAAGCCGCGCCGCTGTTTTAAAACGTCGCCGCCGGCATGGGGGGCTTGCCAGCACCCCCCGGACCCCCAACCCGGGTTTGGGGGGCTGCTAGGAAGCCCCCCATGCCGGCGGCGACGTTTTAAAACAGCCGCGCCGCCCCCAATCTTCGGCTCCTCGCTAGCGCTGCGGGAGTAAAAACACCATCTGCGCATGCGCAGATGGTGTTTTTACTTCCGCAGCGCTACTTCGCGAAAACCCGCTCGTTGCGGGGGGTCCTGGAACGGAACCCTCGCAATGAGCGGGGGATCACTGTAGTTTCTTCCACTAAATAAAGCCCAGTTCTTTAATAGAGTGCCTATAAGCACTCAGATCTCTATGGGCAGCTGCCTCAATAGCTGCAGGCTCAATGTTATGTTTTATTTCTTTTTCTATTCTTTTTTATACTTTTCATTAAATAAACAATGCAACAGGAAGCTATCATGCTTTAAAGGTAAATGTAGAACTAGCACAAGCAAAGATAAAGTAAACATTCAGTAATAATATGGAACAAAACAATAATCTTCAACTGGGATAAATAAAACATGTCAGGTGTTCTTCGGTAGGGAGTGCATCAAATCCATAATTGGGGAAAAAATGAATAAATAAAAATAACTCATGTTACTCTTTCCAAAATTGGTTTGCAATTGCAAAAGCAGGAATATTTTCATTTATTAACATTTTATTGTGGTTTGTTTTGATAGAAAACAGAGCTATATCCATGGGTCAGGGACAAGAAGTCCATGCACGCAAACTAATTCAGGTGTCAATGGTACAGGTAATATCCAATGTTCTTTTTTAGTTGGGTTTTAATTATTTTCCAACAAAAATGTTTTGTATTTGAAAAAGGTTACAGTCCTTTACTTATTGTTTTGAGAATAACTCTCATTCAACTAAATAGCTCAGTAATCATGCCCAGATTTCAAAAAACAAAATTTATTACACTGGTAATTACCCCCCAAAATTACCATTTCCCCCAATTGACAATAGCTGTTCTACTGTAATTTGTATAAGCACCACAAGATGGCAGTGCTACTTTATTTACAATTGGATCTACTCCTTTCATCTGTATGCAAATTCATGTTTGTATGTTTTTTTTAAATAGCATGAACATACACATATTGAAGGATAAAGTATGTATGGTATATAAAAGATACATGTCTATTAGAAAAATCTTAATGTAGTATTATTAATCAATAGCAATATGCTCAGACAAATGGTTTAATCAACTGTTTTGGGAACAGGGTGGCTGGGTGTTACTTCAGAATTGTCATCTAGGTCTAGAATTTATGGAGGAACTTTTGGAGACAATGTTGACTGCTGATATTCCCGATGAGACCTTCCGAGTTTGGATAACCACCGAACCACATGATAGATTTCCAATCACTTTGCTGCAGGTTAGCTAAACCTAATGATAATGGGATTGTTTATTGATAATTTTAAAAAGTCAACTATAAATACTATCGTCTTTGGAACTGAAAAAGCTAAACATTTAAGTCATGTTAGGGAGCTTGCATTTAGACTGGTCCAAAAAGCAAATTGTTTCCTGTGCGATATGTTCAAACGTAATTGTTTCCTGTGCGATATGTTCAAACGTAATTTACACTCTATAGCTCTGAAGTGTCTGGTGCTGGTGCTCTTGGGCTACTCACTTATTGCAGATCATTGCTATTTTGCACTAGCAACAGAGGAGTTTGTGTATTCGTGATAAGAGGCATTAGGCAATTAAGGAAATGAAAGTGAACATAGGCAACATGGGTTAATGTATTCTGATTTGAATCCAAACTGGGCATCTAACAGAAACTGCTACTCATGGAAAAGGGAGAGGAGGCGATGATTACCGGTTCCTCATTGTTCCTGTAGCCACTCATGTTCAATGCTGGGGTGGGTGGGTGAGGGCTGTCATCCAGCTCTCTAACAAGATTTCTGGTGAAGGGAGACTTCCATAATCAAGTGTTTCCTCTCTGTCTATGAGTGAGGTATATATACTAATTTGAAAACAGAAGTGTTGGGCTAAATCTGACTTTCTAATTGCAAGATCAAAGTTTAAAGAGGGGAGAAACACACTGAATATATTGAGACTTTTATTATTTGCTCCTCAAGTTCTACAAGTCATTGTTGTAATTAAAAACCAATACCAAGACTGACACTCGTCAACACTACGTAGACCAAAGCAGAAAATCAAATCCACATGAAGGCTACAATTACTTTGATTGAGAATGAATATATTAAAAAATCTCACCAGACAGCCCCCTTACTTATGCTTCTGTAAATTAGGGAAGTGTCTATCTTAGCCACTTCCAAATGTTACATTATTGCATTGTTCCCAACTTCAAAATATTTCAGCCTCTTTTGCCTAAATAATGATCCTTGCTTATTTTTGTCAAGGTTATCTTTCTTACTCTCTACAATTATATGAACTGGGTGAAAACAATTAAACAGTGGGAAAATGTAGACATTGGAAAAGGAAATCCCCCACTAATAGAAAGAAATAAGAGGGGGGGGATGAAAGTTTCTAAATGTTTATGATTGCCTATTTTTAGGTTTTAAATTCACTTGCTGAGATGAGGTAGATTACCTTAATAATCCATCTGGCAGGCCCTAGGGGAAGAGCCTTCTCTGTGGCAGCCCCAGCCCTCTGGAATCAGCTCCCCCCCAGAGATTAGAACGGCCCCCACCCTCCTTGCCTTTCGCAAGTTACTTAAGACCCACCTTTGTCGCCAGGCATGGGGTAACTGAGATACCCTGAGCAAATATAGTTTTATGAATGGTATGATTGTATTGAATGGTTCTTAATGATGGGCTTTTAAAATGTTTTGTTTCTTTTTAAATATTGGATTTGTATATTGTTGTGATTGTTGTGAGCTGCTCCGAGTCTCCGGAGAGGGGCGGCATACAAATCTAATAAATTATTATTATTAATTATTACTATTAATGATATTTAAGTACTATAGCCTTGTACGATAATGCAGAAACATGTATGAAGCACATGGGCTTTTATTTTTTATTACATTTCCTTCAATCAAGTGCTCAATTAGCATAGTTGCTAATTTCCTAAGTATGCCCATGTTACACCAACACTCCGCAGTCTGCATTGGTTGCCGATCAGTTTCCGGTCACAATTCAAAGTGTTGGTTATGACCTATAAAGCCCTTCATGGCACCGGACCAGGATATCTGCGAGACCGCTTTCTGCCCCACGAATCCCAGCAGCCGGTTAGGTCCCACAGAGTTGGTCTTCTCCGAGTCCCGTCGACTAAACAATGTCTGGCGGGACCCAGGGGAAGAGCCTTCTCTGTGGCGGCTCCGACCCTCTGGAATCAATTCCCCCCAGAGATTAGGACTGCCCCCACCCTCCTTGCCTTTCGTAAACTCCTTAAAACCCACCTCTGTCGTTAGGCTTGGGGGAACTGAGACATCCCCCCCCCTTGCCTATGTAACTTTGTGCATGATATGACTGTGTGTATGTATTTTATCTATTGGTTTTTGTGTTGTTTTTTTTAATGTAAAACTGTTATTTTAGATTTTAATTATTAGATTTGTTACCATGTATTGTTTTTATCACTGTTGTGAGCCGCCCCGAGTCTACGGAGAGGAGCGGCATACAAATATTATAATAATAATAATAATAATAATAATAATAATAATAATAATAATAGTAGTCACAGTAGCAAACTGCAAAACCAACAAATATTACTTGAGATGCACACATTGCTGCCATCATGCAAATGCCGCCATTACACACTATGCCCCAATATCTGAGGCAGGTGTGTAAGTCACAGCATCTGTGTGATGCCTGTCATGAACATATCCTCATTTGCTCTTTCTGTGCCCTTGCAGTTGCTATGGTAAACAATCTAACCAGTACATTTTGTTGTATTTGTGGACTTGATGAAGCAGCATCATTTTCTAAATGATGTGCCCTGACCTTTACTTTTCAAACGGTGTGGCATGCCTCCTTTGGAATCAGAAATAATAAACCTTTTATTTTCATATTATGCCAGACTTCAATAAAATTCACCAACGAACCTCCACAAGGTGTACGAGCTGGTTTGAAGAGAACGTTTTCTGGGATAAATCAAGACTTGCTTGATGTCAGCAATATGCCTATGTGGAAACCTCTCCTGTACACAGTGGCCTTCTTGCACTCCACCGTTCAGGTATTAAAGACAAATAGCACATTTTGTGCCTAAAATAATATTTCTAGGAGCCACAATAAATCATTCAGGTATCTTACTGAGGCCTACAAACTTTGTATGCCTCATGCCTGATGAAGGCCATATATTGTACATTTATCCCTCAATTCCAAATGTTCTATTTGGATTCAAAAGCCTAGTGATAGCTGAAATATTTTATTTCTTCTAGGTGTACTGATAGCCCTGTTATTTCCATGTTCATTATTTATATTTTGACCAAGAATAACATTAAACAATATGTAATATTAATACTATTATTTCATGTACCTTTTGAAGAAGAAATATAAATGAAAAAAACTAAAACCCACTTGTCTTTTTGTATGAATAGAATTTGAGAAAATGTGCCATGTTCAATTGTCATAATACACTGAATTTTGGATTATTTCCAGTTGTATATACATGTATTATGCTGCATAAACTATTCACAGAAAGAAAATGTCCATCTTTGTATTAAATAGTTTGCTATGTTAATATGAATGTCAGTAATAGTGTTTGCATTTTTTTTAAGAAGATAGTGTTGCTCATGAAAAAAAGTCAAAATCTGTATAAAAGCTATATACTAAGAAAGAATAATGACATTGCTCTAATATGGATAAGTGGCTAAACAAAATATTATTATTATTATTATTATTATTATTATTATTATTATTATTATTAATGAAAAAGCAATATACATATACGTTCATAAATCTAAATAAATTACTGCTTGTTATCTAATTTCTTTAATTAGGAAAGGCGAAAATTTGGTCCTTTGGGCTGGAATATTCCGTATGAATTCAATTCTGCAGACTTCACAGCCAGTGTTCAATTTATACAGAATCATTTGGATGAATGTGACATTAAGAAAGTAAGTATCTGAAAATTTGTACTTAGAAATGCTGCCAAATTGTTATGTATCTCAAATGGGATAACATTTTCACAGGTTTCTAAGGCTCACTGGAGATGCAGCTTTGTTACTGATATAGAAGAAAATGTTATAGATGAAAATAGATGATATAGATGAAAAGTTTACCCCTTCACTCGTCAGCCCCGTGTTTCAAACAACTGCTTTACGTGACAAGAATTGTCGAAAAGCTTTTGCACTCATTCACTCTCTCACACACACGCACATCTCTTGGCGGTATCAGGAGCTGGGATCAGGGAGGAGTGTGTGGCATCGACTTTAATTAAGAGTTGGCAGAGGGATCTTATTTTCACCGGAACTGGCTTAGCTAATTTCATAGCAGATCCAATGCAATACAAGTCAAAAGCCATTCGTGCATCGCTTTCAGTACTGTTCTTCTGCTATCTTGTACTGTAAAAAGATCTTAATTTAAACATATCATAAGCAGAACCATAATCCTTCAGTGTGGATGCTGTCAAAGTCCCTAGTGAAGACAATGTCCTCAAAAAGGGGCTAAGAGCAACCCAGCCGTGTGGGGTCACTCACGAACGCGAATCCTAGAAAGAAAGCTTGGACACATTGTCTCTCTCTGGGTGAAGTAACATGGTGTAGAGCCATGTACCCCTTTTTATTTGAGAACATAAGGAAATGGGGGATAATTACATATACATGTCAAATGATACATCCAATAGCATAACTTCAAATGTATCTTTTGAGTTCTTCCTTTTGCCATAGATATCAAGAAACAATTTCCTAGAAAACTCTTCCTAAGAGCAGATGTTCCTCACACCTAATTTCTCTGAAGTCTTCTGCCTTATCTCACTAATCTTCCTTAATCACCCTGTCCTCCTCTTGTATGCTTCAGGCAATGTAAATTCCCCCCTTTGATCCTATAACGTCCTGTCTGGAGTGGTGAAAACTTTGTTTATTGTGAGATGTTTTATTTGAGCCCTTTTGTTTCCCTGTTGTAATTGCCAGGAATGCAGATTAGGCAAGTTAGTGCCCTTCCTGTCCTGGGTTATAGAATCAGGGTAAGCAGAGTATTTTTATGCTAGAGTCCAGATATATAATTATAATACAATCCTATTCTAACATATTTCATGCTATACTGCAACACTTCAGTGTGGGCAAAATTCTTACAAGTGAAAATCACTTGTGCATTTATTTTCAGATTTTTTCCCCATTTTTACAAAATGAATTTGAACGATGAGTACGTGCTTTTTAAAATGTAGTGTGTATAGTGCTTAATTATGAGGAGAGGTATGCTTTGAACTGCAGGACTATTGCCCAGCCAAAGGGCAGTTCTTTCACATTGCACAGCTAAATTAGAGAGTTACGTTTACGCCCATCAGAATCAAAACGAACATTTTGGGCAACAGAGGGAGAGGGCATTAAAAGAATGCAGAAACACGGATGAAGGAAAGAAATTTATTTCCAATCACACTGCGTAAGAAAATGAAACATTCCTTGGCTATATTCCTTGTATAGTAATATAAATTCAAATGCACACATATTTGTCGTGGGGAGCTGAGTCTTTTCTCAGAAGAGTGTATCAATTTAGAGTGTGTAAGAAGTATTCTAGCCTCCCACACTGCCCTGGTAAGAGCCAAGAGATTGCAATGAGCTGGTAATCTTGTACAGAGTGGTTCTAGCCTCCCAGTGGTACTGTAATCTGCACAATATTGTTGTTATTAGGATTCGAATGCACTTACCTGCACAACTAGAGTTAACTTAAAGGCTCACTGTGAATACAATGCCCATTTGTTTACTTTTGCTGGCAGCACTATACAGACAACTTTTTGGCTTCATAAAGCCTATACGTGCTTTTAGTTTTCCTGGATTGTATAATGACAGAAGAATATGCCTTGCCAAAGAATGAAACCTGAAGCCAAAGCAGCAATATACTGTATGATGTGGTATGCCACTCTGTTTTATAAGCATATCTATACTTATTCCACAATGTATCATACATTAAACAATTGCTTAATCAACTAGGAAGCACCATTTATATTTTATTTTTTAATTTTGTCCAATACACAATAATACACAATGAAGGTTATAGAGGATATAGTAGAGAAGAAATACAAGATATAGGAGAGACTATAGGACAGGGGACGTAAGGCACTCTAGTGCGCTTATGTACGCCCCTTACTGACCTCTTAGGAATCTGGAGAGGTCAACCGTGGATAGTCTAAGGGTAAAATGTTGGGGGTTAGGGGATGATACTACGGAGTCCGGTAATGAGTTCCACGCTTCAACAACCCGATTACTAAAGTCATATTTTTTACAGTCTAGTTTGGAGCGGTTAATGTTAAGCTTGAATCTGTCGTGTGCTCTTGTGTTGTTGTGGTTGAAACTGAAGTAGTCTTTGACAGGCAGGACATTGCAAAATATGATCTTGTGGGCAATACTTAGATCATGTTTAAGGCTTCTTAGTTCTAAGTTTTCTAGGCCCAGGATTGTAAGTCTAGTTTTGTAGGGTATTCTGTTTCAAGTGGAGGAATAAAGGGCTCTTCTTGTGAAGTATCTTTGAACATTTTCACGGGTGTTAATGTCTGAGATGCGATATGGGTTCCAAACAGATGAGCTGTATTTAGACAGCTATTCAGCATTTCCCACAATACATTCAAAATACATGCAGTTAATTCTGTAGTATATAACTGGATTACCAAAGCAAATTGGCAAATAGTTTTTTGTTAACCACTTTCAGCTTGATGAAAATTTGGGTGATACGTATCAAGAGGAAAAGAACATTTGGTGAAAATTCAAGTCTCATTCCTTGATAAATTCCAAGATCCCCGCACATAAACAGAGTGCAAACTGATGCGAGGGAGAGGTTTACAACTATAGATTATGACTAAAAACTCAATTTTTGATACACAGTAGTTATTTTACATTTCCCACATTGTACCTAGGGGATATCTTGGAGCACAGTCCGATACATGATTGGAGAAGTACAGTATGGAGGTAGAGTCACTGATGATTATGATAAGCGCCTTCTTAACTGCTTTGCAAGGGTAAGGAAATAAGTTGAAACAATTTCTAATCAAATAAAACTAAAGAATGTTTTTAAAAAAAATATATACTTTCAATACATTAAAGCAGTCACTGGAAGAAATACATTTTCTGGAAACAGGGTTTTGCTGGACATTTGACAGAACTCGTACTGTCACAGTGGCCTAAGCAGACCTTGGTTTCCTACAGGCCTTGTTTTTTCCCCTCCTTTCACTGCTGTCTATACAACTGGCAAATTTTCTTTACTACCCCTTCTCCTTAAAGGAAATTTGGACCAATGCTAAATGAGTGGACAATGGAAACAAGAAGAAAGTGGATCCTTAAGATCAGTGAAGGGCTACCAAAATTTTTACTACCACACTGTGGGCATGGCTTGTGCAGGACGCCCTGCATTTTCTTTCAACATCTTTCAGTGCAAATTAGGTGCTCTGGGGTGGAGTTCCATTTTTGCTACTCCACTGCGCCCCCCCATCCAGGCAGTAGCCTTCCCACCCACCCACCCCCACCCCACCACCCCCACCCGTCCAGGCAGTAGCCCACCCATGCTTTAGATTATCTTGCCTAAAAGTTTCTAAACCTTGGAATCACAATTGCTAGAAAAAATAAAGCTTATTAATTTTGGATGCTGTGTTTCTCTTGAAGATCAATACACTAGGACCTTGTAGCTAGATTGAAGAACATGTCTCTTTCATGGGTTTTGATTTAAGAAACACATTCCCAAATAATTAACGAGTCAGTTAATAGTCTTGATGTACACCTAGTTTGGCTTTAATGAATAGCCGATTTCTTTTTTTCCCCTACTTGAACCACGTAACTTAACTGTTAACTTCTCATCATTAATTTGTATAGGTCTGGTTCAGTGAGAAGATGTTTGAAAATGCTTTCTGTTTTTATATTGGATATAAAATCCCAATTTGCAAAACTCTTGAGCAATATCAAGACTACATTTCAACTCTCCCTGCCATGGATAGTCCTGAAGTCTTTGGTCTTCACCCTAATGCAGACATAACGTAAGTAGATCTAACAAGTTGATATTCAGGTTTTTAAAAAGATCATTTTAGTAACAAAGGACATTTTACTGAGAATTTCAGAGTCTGAATAAATGCAAAATTTAAGGAACCTTTCCTTGATTTCCTAAAGATTAAAGATTCAATCTGATGCACATATGTCTGGACTGAGCTCTGTTGAAATCACTGGGACTTACTGTTGAAGTCAAATTCACAAGATATAATAAACTATAGCTATTGAAAAGTTTAATTGGTGTGATTGTACTATAAACATAAAGCATTTCCCAAATGTTCAAGCATAACATTCAACAGTAATTTTGTTCCATCTTATTATATTACATGATTTAGTTGACACTTCTGTAAGCTGAACATATATTAAACAAATTGGAAGAAAAGTAATAACTTTGAATTTCTCAGAAAGCTCTTCTTTAAAAGTAAATTTTCAACCTCATCTGATAAGCAGTTTCAAATAGATATAAAATGTATATGAGCATCTTTTTATCCTTACTAAGTTATTTCTCATTTTTAGCTTCAAAAATTGTACAGCTTACTGTAGGATATAATTAGTCAATTAAGTTAGTTTTCTTAAAATTCATTTTATTCTGTAATGAATTATATATTTGCTGAATGTTCATTCTTAATATTTAGGGATTGTTAAAAATAAACTAAAATACCTCTGTTGCATTACTATCAAAGTTCAAACACTTAGTTTATATTTAGTCACTATTTTTTACTGTGCTCCATGACTTTTATTGCGAACATTTGTAGATCATTCCCATTTTCAGTTATCAGAATACAATCAGGCTCTTGATGTTTCTTTGCTCAGTTTCAAAATGATGCTCATCTTCTTACACTCCAGCTTTTCTTTATATATATATACTGTATATATATATCACACTGCAGAAAGTGCTCAACAAAAATGGGAATCCCAGAACATCTTATTGCCCTTATTAAAAACTGATAAACAGATCACTATTCTGCCATCATACTGTGACTTTCTGATCTGTGTATCAGTTTTTAATAAGGGCAATAAGATGTTCTGGGATTCCCATTTTTGTTGAGCACTTTCTGCAGTGTGATAGGATCAATAAAATGGAAGTTTTTCTTACGATCAAGGAAACACACATACTGACTTCTTTTTGGCATTTGGCTTTCTCAATTATCCAGGGCACATCAGAAATAGTGTTATTTATTAATAATTCCATGGGTTTTTTTCTAAAATCATCATGAATGTCTGGCATCTCCCAGATAGAAGAGAAAAGGCATAAAGTAAAAAACAATGACACAACAGTTGCACTATCACTATGGTATGGCCTGAGGGTGTGTTTTAAAGCAAAGGAGAGACTTGGCAACTATCCTTCAAGGCTACTGCCTTGAGCAAAAGGTTGAACCAGAAAACCTCTGACGTCTCTCCCAGCCCTATGATTCTATATTCTATGCTACTCCAAAGGCAGCATATCCCAGGAAATACTACCAAGAAAGCTTGACAGTTCATCCCAACCCATAGCTCTCTCAAGGGAGGCAATTTCTCAATATGTGACTAGACTGGACATCAAAGCATGCTTACAAAAACAATAGCTGATACACTCTATAAGATTTTATGGATAATGCCCAGCACTTTGAACTTCATACAGAAACCTATTGAAAGATAGTGCAGCAACCTAAATAATAGGTGGAATTCTACAATAGTGTATTTCTCCATTTAGTAGCATCGCCACCATTTTCTCTATCAGTTGCACCTTCTGGGATATCTTCAAACATAATCCCATATAAATTGCAACAGTCCAAAGTTGTGGTAATCAGGACATAAGCATGTTGGTTTAGGTTGAATTGTAATTGACAGTCATTGATAAGATCTCATGATTTTATTTATTTATTTAAAACGTTTATATAGCTGCCCATATTGAACAAAACTCTGGGTGGCTCACAACTAAACAAACAATATTTATCTATAATAAAAACATTAAAACCAAAAGATCTGGAACTACAGCTAAACTTTCCCATGCAGTGCACAAGTTCTCATCCTATCCTAGCCTTTGGGAGAAAAGCCAGTTCTTAAGTGTTTCTTAGGTCAAAAGGGTAGGGGTCTGTGAAAGCTCAGAGGAAATGGTATTCATAGGGAAGAGACTGCCAGGGAAACAGCACACTAACTAAGCCCCATAAGATGACAGCCTTTAAGAGAAGGCCTAAGGAACACGCTCATCCTTTTTAATGTGGTAGGACAGGCAAATGTTCTTGGGAAAAGACAGTTCCAGAAGTAACTTGGTCCTGTGCCATGTAACTAGCAACTTGAATTTTGCCCAGAAGGAAACTGGGAGCCCAGGCAGCTTGCTCCCAGCCACAAGGCCCCAGTCCACTTCTTCAGAATCAATTGTTTTAAACTCCTCCCAGATAACAGGGCACAGATGTGCCTCCATCATTTCTAAGGGACCTCCCCAACTGGAACCCTGCTGCGAGCGAAATTGAGCAACTTTGTGAAACAGATGCTAGGAATCTCTTATGTTACTTCATCTCTCAGAGCTGCTTGATTGGTCTGGAAGCACGGCTGAAAGGAAACTGGATTTTATTTATTTGTTACCTTCTCTGATCAAGTTTTAAGACGACCATTTGCTGTACAATTTTGTAAGGTTTGCATAATGTATTTTAAAAAGATAATCTGTTTCTTCAAGCATTTTCTATAATTCAAGCTATCTCTCATCAGTTTTTCAACAACCTCATTTGGAATGCTAGGAAACACTTAATGTAGCAGCTTTTTTTAAAAAGTAGTTTGCTGTACGAGTTGAGGATTCCACCCACCATACAGAGTTAAACAACAATGTACTGAAGAATTTAAATGACATTTCTAGTTTGAGATACTAACATCTAACTGTTTGGGGAATCTACAAAATCTTTAGATTTTTCTCTACGGATCCTTCCTTTACCTCATTTTTTCTGCTTTAGAATTTAAAATGCTAAAAATCCATTTGGAGCAGTAATATCTCCCTGTGCTTTACAACCTAAAATATTTTCAAAGCAATGCTGAATTTATATACAGAGCACATGTTTAATAGCTGTAGATCTTGAAGACAATCTGGTCAAGAATAACAAATTGTTCTCACAAACGTCAAAGCACTCCAGAGCCTCACAATCTCAAACCTGAAACTTAGCCTAACTAAAAGTTTCCAGGTTTCTCCTTTTCAGGAAAGAGGATGATAAAGGATGGTAAAGGAAAAGATACAAGACAAAGGTCTGTTGAGATAGGTCAACAAAGTGCTTAATATTCTACATGAATATAGCTGTGGGTTTTTTTAAAAAAAACTCAACAGCAACAACTAATAATTGAAACTGTGTTTCATATTATAAACTGTTTGTTGTCCTTGCCTGTTTTAAAGTCTCAGAAATATACAAAAGCCATGTTCTTGTTACATTCAAATGTTCACGGCCAATCATGGTTTGATCATCTTCAGTTTAATAATTTTTTTGTATTTGTTTCCCCAATGCCAGAAATAGCAGGAATTCATTGAATTGTCTGTGGCTTTTTATTGTGGGTTATTTATAGCAATCTTATTTGACAATTTACAGTTCTTACAAGTTCTGGCTTTATTACATATCATTTAATATTCCTTTCAGATACCAGAGTAACACAGCAGCTGATGTCTTGAACACTATAACCAATATTCAGCCAAAAGAAAGTGGAGGTGGAGTAGGAGAAACTCGAGAAGCTATTGTGTACAGACTGGCTGAAGATATGCTTGAGAAACTGCCCCCTGATTATGTACCCCATGAGGTAATTGTTCTAAAGTACACCTAAGAATGAAAATGCTAGTCCATAGTGGTACACACTTTGTTTTGTTTAAGACTGCTGAAAGGAAATACAGTAGTACCTCTAGATACGAGTTTAATTCGTTCCAGAACGGAGCTCGTATGTCGATCAACTCATATCTGGAACAAATGGCTTTAGACTTTGTTTTTCCCCTCCGAGATAACCAGAAGCAAGGATTCTTGCGCCACGTAGTGGAAGCTCAGCTTGTATCCCGAATTTGAGCTTGGGTGTGGAACAGAAATTTTGCTCCCGTCGTGGCTCGTGACTTGGAATACTCGCATGTGGAGCAGCTCGTATCTAGAGGTACTACTGTACTCTTCTCAACCCCTTCTTTGTGTGTTTCACAATTCCACTATCGGGCAATTCTTTTTCTAGTCACGGTCCATACTTGCCCCTGAGGGGCACAGCAATATAATAGTTGTGTTATTCTATCCCTAGAGCAGTGTTTCTCAACCTTGGCAGCTTGAAGATGTGTGGACTTCAACTCCCAGAAGTCCACACATCTTCAAACTGCCAAGGTTGAGAAACACTGCCCTAGAGGGAATAGACTTAACATTTGGGAGAGGGTGTGGGTTTTACGGTATTGTTCAATATATTTTACAATTGCTTTTACAAAAATAAAAATCACCTTGGCTTTAAATTATCTTCTTTGTGGTCAAGTATCAGAAGTGGGCATAGGTTATGATCCAAATAGCTCTGCTGGACTATATGGAGCAGCTCTTTCAATTTTGTCAAAGGATCGCATAAATAATACAGCAAATATTAGAACAATATTTTATTGGCAAACTTCTTGGCAAAATGTGCAATGATGTGTTTAGACCAAATGAAACAAAAGAACTTCATCCTAATTTATTATTTTTATGTATTTATATGTCCACCCTTTTTAGCAAATGACTTTGAGCAGTAAGCAAAATTAAAATACCATAATTATAAAGCATGAAATTGGGGCTATAATGGCTTGAGTTGTTTTGTAGTCCCAGGCACAGAACTGTATGGCTTGCAATAATTTAAGGAACACTGTAATTGACTTACCTTGGACAATATATTTATTCTCCTGGGGGATTTCCATAGGATAGACCTTACTTACCCCAGAAAATGGTATTCAGTATTAATCCAAAAGCTTGGTAAAGTATGATTTGGCTTAGCCAGGTATAAATAAAAAATGCCAACCCTTTTCTTTTTTCCTTGATTGAAATAAAAGTATCTACTAATATTTTAAACAGGAGCTGAAATGATCATTTTGGTCCCAGGTCTGTAGGTTTTTGAACATTTTGAACACGCTCAATCTGAGCTAGAAATGATTCCGGCTCATTTCTGAGCTCTGCAACGTTATCAGTGGAATGTTACCTTGTTTTTAAATATGCTATTGGCATTGCTTGGATGAAAGCCTGAGAAATATGCATTTTCAAAGCTCTTCGTATCTTAATTCCAAGGGGCTTGTTTTATTAAAAAAGTTTATAGCTAGTGATTCTCCACTATTCATTATTTATATCTCTTCAAATAATTCTCGTGTTAAAAAGAACTAAAATCACTTTCTAAGGCTGCACTAAATGTTAATGAACAAGAGGCAAAGTAGCAGCTTCGAGGGAAAATAATTTCAAAACCTATCCCTGTTTCTTTTGTTTCTCATTCACAGTTGTCTATTCAAAGCTGCTTCTTTTCTTATTATATGCTTTTGAAAATACTTTTTAATTTTACAAGAGGGATGTCTTCCTGAGGTTTTTCTGTGTTCTACCACCACTAAAAAAGATGTCATTATAGGATGATATTAGCAAATAAAATTAAAATGAAAACAATTCTACTTCTGGATGGATGGATGGATGGATGGATGGAATATGAAATGCTTTGTCTTGCTTTATAACCCCCTGTTTCCAATAGACCTGAATCCATCTTGCTTTAGATGGACCCTAAACTTGCTGGCACAAGAAATCCTCAGGTGCTGCATAAGAAGGAAATTAGTCCCTTCATGATGTTAAAATATGAATTTCGCTGTATATGTATCAAATGATTCTAGCTTAAGGAAAAATTATTAGCTAATCATTTACCAATGAGAATGTTTCCCTTGACTCAATATTTCACATGAAAGGTCATGTGCATCCCTAGATTGTAATAACTGAAAACAACTGGGTATATTAATGAATAATTTTCACATTTATAGTCAAGATGCTGCAAACATTGGCACATCTGTGCTGCCATTTAAAACTCCAATCAGAAGAGCAATGAGAAAAGATGCTATGAACATTCACCCAGAAGAGATATGAAAGAATAAGACAAATATTAAAGTTGTAATTTCTGCACTTGCTCAAAGAAAAAACATAAAAGCTTTATTAAATGTAGTATATACAGTATTTACTGTTGTTAGTTTTTGTACTTACTTCCCAGAATTAACAGTTATCTGCATTGTCTGCAACAAGGGCTTACAAATCTTAAATAAATGTAAGAATACAATAATTGCATTGCTTTCCACTAACTGGATAGTCATTTCCATTGTATATCTGAGCTTGGATGATCATAACATCTAGTGATTTAAGGCATATTCCACTGAGAGCTGCTCACATACTGTATATTCTCCATTAGACTTCATGGTGGCTGCATAGAATTTCTTCATGAAATTGATCCACTATAACTAGTTGAACACATACAGGAATTCTAGAATTCTAAAGATACATTTTGTAATAGCATTATACTACTACTATTACTCCTCCTCCTTCTATGATTGGAGGCCTGTGGGGCTCTCTGAGCTTGGTTGGTTTTTTGGAAATGTTTCATTACCCAAATACTAATATCATTAGAGAACTTCATTTCAATCCTTAACTATAAATAATCTCTATCAGTAAAGCATGATAAATTTCTGGATTGAACTTTTAAATTTACTTTTTATACTCTAGTGAATTTTTTCCCCATATATTCACATGATCTCCTATACATATTTTCCCAATAGCCCATCAAACCAATATCTGAAGTTCATTTTAAGATGGGAGTCAACAGGGTCAAGCTCAACCCCGACAAGACGAAGTGGCTGTGGGTCCTGCCATCCAAGAAGAATTCCATCTGTCTGTCCATCGCCCTGGGGGAGAGCTTCTGCCTCCCTCAGAGATGGTCTGCAACTTGGGCATCCTCCTCGATCCACAGCTGAGCTTAGAATACCATCTCTCAGCTGTGGCGAGGGGGACGTTTGCCAAAATGCGGCCAAAGAAGCAGTCATGGGCATGCCAAGATATGCCCATGTTTCTCAAACACTCCATGAGCTGCATTGGTTACCCATTGGTCTCCAAATGTAAATCAAAGTGTTGGTTATGACATATAAATCCCTACATGGCATGGCACCAGATTACCAGATTACGAGTCTTCGGAAAGGGGCAGCATACAAATCTAATAAATTATTATTACAAGGGTTTTTAGCTGTTTTAGTATTGGATTTTTACATTCTGTTTTTATTACTGTTGTTAGCCGCCCCGAATCCACGGAGAGGGGCGGCATACAAATCCAATAAATAAAATAAATAAATAAATAAATAATCTATGGGACTGTTTTCTACCTTATGTATCCCAGCGATCAATCAGCTCCCAGAGTTGGCCTTCTCTGGGTCCCATCAGACAGGCAGTGCTCTCTGGCAGGGCCTAGGGGAAGAGTCTTCTCTATGGCAGCTCCGGCCATCTGGAATCAATTCCCCTCCCCCAGAGATTTGCACTGCCCCCTCCCTCCTAATCTTTCACAAAGCCTTGAAAACAATATATGTGGACAAGCCTGGGGGCACTTTTAATACCCCCAGCCCATGAATGATGAATAATTAGGATGAATGTAGATGTTTATTTCTTAATGTATAGGGGTTTTTAGAATCAATTTAAATTAGATGTTTATGTTTTTAGTAGAGAGATTTTTAGTATATTTAAATATTTAAATAATAGATTTCTTTATGTACTGTATTCTTTGTTGTGAGCCACCCTGAGTCCCAGGAGAAGGGCGGCATAGAAATCTGATTAAATAAATAAATAAATAATAAATCAATCAATCAATCAATCAATCAATGGGCTTTTACTCTCCTTTGGGAAATTCTACTTCTAGCACCAAATGGGAACTATATAGTACTCTTGGCTAGGAAGAGAAGGAAATTGCTTGTCTACAGTGCTATCTACAGGCAGATTGTATAGTACTATAAATAGGAATACTGTTGCCTAAGTATTCTTTATTTTGCATAAACTCTAAATGCTTTGGAGATTGATCTGTTTTTTTAAATTGTTTTTATTTAGGTAAAAGCTCGTTTAATTAAAATGGGCCATCTTAATTCTATGAATATTTTTCTTCGCCAAGAAATTGACCGAATGCAAAAAGTTATCAAAATAGTCCGAAACAGCCTCCTTGACCTTAAACTAGCCATAGAAGGAACTATTATTATGAGTGAGGTAACCAAGTACAGTATTATATATAATCATTTATTCTGAAATAAAGACATTTTCTATTCAAATATGCCATGATATGTTTTATCTTTCACTTCTCCAGAACCTAAGAGATGCTCTTGATAACATGTACGATGCTCGCATTCCTCAGCTCTGGAAGCGTGTATCATGGGATTCTTCTACCCTGGGTTTCTGGTTTACTGAACTTTTAGAAAGAAATTCCCAGTTCCGTGTTTGGATCTTTGAAGGAAGACCTCATGTATTTTGGATGACTGGATTTTTTAATCCTCAGGGTAAGTATCATTTATTATAAATAAAATAAACAATATCTTCTGTTATAAGAGTGAAGCCATATTAGTCTATTAAAAATATAACTTTTCCATTTCATTCTATCACATTTACATATAAGCCAAGGCAGAAATCCAATATACTGTATATCAAAAACTTTTTTCAAATGCATGGTTATAAATTATGTATTACTCTTCAGGATTTCTGTTAGATACATGTGAAAGTCAAATTTCTCTTTATTTGATTATTTAAACAAACCAGTGGATATAGCATCATTTAAGCCATACATATTAAATATATACAGTTCTTTCTAAAATTGTTAACATGTAACTTGTCTCATATAGATGGAAGTCAATGTGCAGACCCTGTTATCAAGGAATACCAACCCACCCATTTTTATATAGAATTTTATTACAATTTGAAATAACTAAATGGCAATTTATTGTATCAAATGAATAAAATACTGCATTTCATAAAGTGATTTTAAAATTCAATGTTCTTTTAAGCATTGCCTTTGAAATTCTTATCCTGATCATGATTACAGGATTATCCACCCCTTATTGGCATCTTTGTTTAATTCACAAAATACATTTACAATTTTTGGGGGGTGGGGTGGGGGAAGCAAAGGAAAGATAAATAATTGCAAGAAAATACAAGCCAGAAAACTGAAGCTATTTGGTATCATCAATAGTTCAAAAGTTTATTGCTGTATTTCTTTCTTTGTCCAGGTTCCGCTCTCAGTTTAAAAGCATTATGCTTCTCTAAATGTAAAATACAAACCAGGGTTTTAGTCTATATCCAGACCAGACCAGCAGCCTATACTGTATATTTATAATTGTATTTTCTTAATTTTTTAAATTCACCCATATTTTGTATTAGTAATTTTACTGAGTATTTTAGTAGTTCTTTTTTGTGAATGTTTTAGCCATAAAACACTACAGTATAAAAATGTATACAACAAAAAGGTTGCAATAAACTTGTCTTATTCTTTTGCCTGTTTTACAGGCTTTCTAACCGCTATGAGACAAGAAGTTACAAGAGCGCATAAAGGCTGGGCTTTGGATACAGTGACCATCCATAATGAAGTTCTGAAACAGGTCAAAGAAGAGATCACTGCAGCCCCTCCTGTAAGTATACCATGGATACATCCCTTTTCTGCATTTATTTCCAAACTAATTCTGTCTTTTGATAATTCTAACCTGATTTTTTTGAAAATAAATGTTTGGTTTCTATTCACTTTAGATTTTTAAACAATGAAATGATCAATAAAAGAAAGAAAGCACATGTGTTTTTCACTTATGTAGTCCCAACATGCTCCTTTCTTACCTTCCATTATCAAAGTAGCAAAGATGGAGTGGAGATAGAGGAGGATGACATCACTGTAATAAAAACTTCTCTTGATTGATTTGCTTCTGTCATCTGAGGGGGGAGAGCTTTGCAGGAAATGAAGGATCCTATAAGGCATTTTTCTTATTGCATTCTTAGGAATACAGATTGTGACCATGCCCAGAGAGAAAGGTACATAGAGCATAAAAGGGAAAACTCTTTTAAATTTCACAGTAAGGTCTTTTCGGTAAACACAAATATGTGTTGCATTATTCATTATCATTCAGAAATATTATAGATTGATTTACTTTCTCAAATGTTGCTAGTAATTTTTTTTACATTTTGCTAATTATACTATATAGATTATATCACACAGGTTAAATCAGTCAAATTATGTTATAATATTAAAAGCTGATAATTTTCTAATCATAATAATTATACATTCTTTTTATATAGGAAGGGGTTTATATCTATGGATTATACTTGGATGGAGCTGGATGGGATAGACGTAATAATAAGCTTACTGAATCTACAGCAAAGATTCTGTTCACTTTACTTCCTGTTGTACATATATTTGCAATTAACACAACAGGCCCAAGAGATCCTAAACTCTATGTTTGTCCCATTTATAAGAAGCCAAGAAGAACAGATTTGACCTATATCACTGCAATCTACCTAAGAACAACTGTATCTCCTGATCATTGGATACTAAGAGGAGTAGCTCTTCTGTGTGACATTAAATAAATTCTAGTCCTTGGACTACAATAGAAACACGCAACATTCTTCAAAACACGAGGGCACACAAATTATTTTTTCCTTAAAATTAGATATTCTGTTTCTTCCTTCTAGCAATGCTTATTGTTATGTTTTGTTTCCTATTTATATTAAATCTTATTATCAAAATGTAAAATCGGTCTAAGTTTTGTTCCTTTTCTCCTTTCTATGATAATTATATTTTATAACTAAATGAATTATAGAATTTGGATTATATGGGACAAGTTTTTGGAATTTTTGTAGGAACTAGGCTTTTTAAAAATATAAGTATTTTCTTAGATTCCAAGTTTTAACTGGTTGGTGAATCAACTACCTGTCAGAAACTATAGAACAGCATATACCATTTTTGAAAGTATTGCACAGAAAATATTTGGAAAAATGTGTGTGGGCATTTTTTTAAAAAGGCTTTGCAAGTAACAGCTCAGTTACAACATTTTTAAGCAAGTTCAACTGGATTGAAATCTAAGAAATTAAGCCATGGGGGAGAGGATATTTCTTTACATGAGATGTAACCTAGAGGAGGGATGGGTTCTAATTTACCTTGCTGCCGGTTCGCTTCCTCCCACCCTATGTGGCTGCACCATATGAGTGCACCGTGTGCTTTGCAGATGCGTGCGTGCGCAGTGCCAAAAAATAAAAAACAAAAAAGCCAACAAACAGCGGCAGAAATTTGACCTTTGTGCATGCTCAGAAGAAAATATAAATAAAAATTCACACACACCCCAATTTTTTTTTTAAAGATGGCGGCGCCCATGGATCAGCACCGACTGAACAAAATCCATGTGACAATTCATTGTGAATTGTGAACAACAGCAGGTTGTTACCAGTTCAGGTGAACTGGCCTGAACTGGGAGAAACCCACCTTGTACCTACAGCCATTATAAGCATAATGGCAAAGGCTGATATCGGGAAAAAATACTACCAAAAATATTTTAATTTTTAGAACTAACATGTGCCTTTACAGGAAAGAAAACAGCACTTCCAGACTTACCTCTGAGGGCAAAAACTTCACAATGACTAGTAGAAGGTACTAACATTGGACAATGATACTGAACTTTCTCAAATACCAGGTGGCCAGATGCATGTAGACAGCCATGAAACCTGCTGTAGATTCTTGTAAGGGAACAGAAGAAACATAATTACAATTATGGTAAACCTGAAATAAGCCCAGATATCTATGTTGTCCTATACCAAGTACCAAGACAGGCCTTAAGATGAACATAAATGTCATTAAAGGACCTTCACATATTTTGTTCTAATGTGATATATGCCATCATCAACCCAGGGCACTGGTGATTAGTGTAATTCTGGCCCTGGGCTCAGGCTGCTGCTACTCTATGCCAGTTTGGTGGTAAATAAAGCTTTCCTCATCCGGGATTTGATTCTGGATGAAGAGGCCGACCTGGCATGTGTGACTGAAAGCTGGCTGCGCCCAGAGGGAGGAGTTCCTCTCTCTGAAATTTGCCCAGCCGGTTTTCAGATATGGCACTAGCCTCAACCCCAGGGAAGGGGGGGGAGGAGTGGCTATTATAGGTGACTGGGGCCCGTACTTGTCCATCTGTCTGGGAAGAGTTTGATCTGGTGACACCTGATGAAGTGGACAAGGCCATTGGAGCTGTGAGTTCCGCCACCTGCTTACTGGATCCGTGTCCCTCCTGGCTGGTCTCGGCCAGCAGGGAGGTGACACGGAGCTGGGTCCAGGAGATTGTCAACGCTTCTTTGGGGAGGGGATCCTTCCCGGATCCCTACAAGGAGGCACTTGTGCACCCTCTCCTCAAGAAGCCTTCCCTGGACCCAGCCATTCTTAACAACTATCGGCCAGTCTCCTTGCAAATTTGCTGGAATTCAGGTTAGTCAATTTCCATTTAGTATGGCTAATAGTGATATTAACTGATGATCATGGGAATTGAACATCAAGCATATGTGAAGGATCCTGGTGAAAAAAGGGGGTTTAAAATAGCATTTTACTCCATATCCTTGGAAATCTGATCTGGGATGCATGTCTTGCTTATTCCTTATTTTTTTTCTTTAAAGTTTGGGGAAACAGAATTAAAGATAAAAGTTTTTGGAATTCACCTTTTTAGTGACATATGACATACCATAGGGGAAGATGGAAATTGATTTTTAAATTTTTACACCTGATATAGGTCCTTTGTTACTCTACAATACCGCAGTCCAATAGGAATCAGGTAGACTTCATCCAACTAGAAAGGATAAATCTTCCTACTCGTTTTTCTTAATACAGATTTCAATTCTCTAAATGATTTGTTTCAACAGCTTGAACTAATGTGTCCCATTATGGCTCATACATCTTTGTTTCGAGCAAAGTATTGCTGCATTTAGTGATTGCCCTAACGATGCTTCCAATTCTCATAAGAAAAAACCAAAGACATCTATTTCCTACTTATTAATAATGCTCAAGAAAGAGGGTTTTTGCCCTGTGTACTCCCCCTGTATTCTTGTTAATAGCTGAAACTATTAACAGGAAAACATCTATTTTCAGGAGCTTCAATGAACTCTCATTTTTTGTGTCACTGTCAGGGACTAAAAAACAAACAAAACTTTCTAATATACAGTCTAAAACCTTTCAGAAGTATAGTACATATTCCTCTTTAGCAGGAAGAAAAATATCCTCTGAGGATTTTGCAGCTTCTAGAATTTCACAGGAGATAATGTATGCCACTTGCCTCCTTATTAAATGAAGACAAATGTAAACTTCCTTAGGGATGGTAGTCTCAAAATGGGTGAACAGTGCAGTCAGGCGGTAGGGAAAGCAAGTAGGATGCTTGGCTGCATAGCTAGAGGTATAACAAGCAGGAAGAGGGAGATTATGATCCCGCTATATAGAGCACTGGTGAGACCACATTTGGAATACTGTGTTCAGTTCTGGAGACCTCACCTACAAAAAGGTATTGACAAAATTGAACGGGTCCAAAGACGGGCTACAAGAATGGTGGAAGGTCTTAAGCATAAAACGTATCAGGAAAGACTTAATGAACTCAATCTGTATAGTCTGGAGGACAGAAGGAAAAGGGGGGACATGATCGAAACATTTAAATATATTAAAGGGTTAACTAAGGTCCAGGAGGGAAGTGTTTTTAATAGGAAAGTGAACACAAGAACAAGGGGACACAATCTGAAGTTAGTTGGGGGAAAGATCAAAAGCAACATGAGAAAATATTATTTTACTGAAAGAGTAGTAGATTCTTGGAACAAACTTCCAGCAGACGTGGTAGATAAATCCACAGTAACTGAATTTAAACATGCCTGGGATAAACATATATCCATCCTAAGATAAAATACAGAAAATAGTATAAGGGCAGACTAGATGGACCAGGAGGTCTTTTTCTGCCGTCAGACTTCTATGTTTCTATGTTTCTATGGTTCACATAGTCATTTTATTTTATTTTATTTTTTTACTGGACTTATATGCTGCCCTTCTCTGAAGACTCTTACTTCTCCAAAGGATTCCTTCTGGGAAAGTAAAGACATTTCCATCTTCCAGCAGATCCAAAATGTCAATTCAGTTGCCATTTCTGGATAGCAAAAATCTGGACAACTATTAGATGGCAGCAAAGACTCTGTTTTGTATGCCAGGTTAGTGCCACATTTAGTTCTGAAGTTATACTTAGCAGCTTCATGATAAATGGAGGGCTTATCTAGTAAGTCAGGGGTGGGCAATTAATTTTGCCATGGGGCCGCATGAGAAATTAGGATGGTTTTAGGGGGCTGGATTAATATAATTAATTCAGTTCTACCCAATATTGTATATTATTGGGTAGAACTGAGTTAATTATATTATAATTATAAATTATAATTATATATTATAATTATATATTATATTATTATTATATTATATATATTATATATATATAATTATATATTATAATTGTATTATAATTATAAATTAATTGCCCACCCCTTCCTTCCTTCCTTGTTCCCTCCATTTCTCCTTCCTTCCTTCCTTACTTCTCCAGGTGGAGAGAAACTTCTGTCTCTCTGATTTTCTCTGCCTTTTATTTCTGCTTTTGGGCAGTTCTTTACTTCTCTTTCAAAATATTCCTTTCAGGTGCCTCTCTTCAACTGACCTACATTGTCAGTTGAGAAAACATAGTGGAGGCTTTGCCTGAAAGGAGCTTTGGATTCCGTTTCTTCCTCCTCCCTTCACCCCCCCCCCGAGAGGTGGGATGGGGGGGTTTGCTTTAAATTTCTTGGAAAGGCCAATGAAACCAATTAACAATTAAAAAATGAGCATTTATTGGACTTTTGCAAAAGGGCATGGAAAGAGAATTTCTCCTTCCTTCTTTCCTTCCTCCCTCCATTTCTCTTTCCTTCCTTCTTCCCTCCATTTCTCCTTCCTTCCTTCTTTCCTTCCTCCATTTCTCCTTCCTTCCTTCCTACCTCCGCAGGCCGGTCACAGATAGTGGGTGGGCCGCATCCGGCCCCCGGGCCACACTTTGCCCAGGTCTGTAGTAAATAGATCTCGACACAGTGGCTGTAATTCATACAAAATGTTTACCCATATTTAATGTAGTTTACTGCATTGATCCATTGTTGAATCATAAATAAATTAGACAAATTATATCACAAACTGAAACAAAGTTACTTTTTTACCTAGTAGCTTGTATATACAATTCTAGTTAATTAATATATGTGCGTTCAACCAAAAATCCTATAAGGGATAGGGCATTGATACAGAACCATCACAGGAAGTACAGTTATTCCTAGATGCAATGATGCTACAGATTAAGCAGCGTCTACATCTTTACACCACCAGACAGAAAATGTACTGGGAAGTAGGAATAACCTTGAGGAACAGGAGTCCAAGTCACAACCAAGTCACAGTCAGATCAAAGAATTTTGATCCAAGGCAGAAATGGTACCGGCAATTTGAGAAAATGTGTCAGACTGACTGTCCCTAATTTTCACAAAGATAAAGAGAGGGAGGACGAAGTACATTCAGACTTGCAAAGTTCTGTTGCTGTAACCTTATAATAAAATTTGTATAAGTGTTCTGCTGGGCTCTCTGGTAGGAGCCTCCTGAAAATTCAAGGGTACAAATTTCAGACACACACAATGTTCTTTATCACAAAATTCAAAATAAACTAAGCACTCTTTTTGTATTGCAAAGAGCACTCGTCCCAAAACAACAATTGTAGTCTGTACAATTTCCCTTAAGCAGTCATTAAGTACTTAGCTAGCAGCTGTGAAGAAGCTTCACACCCCTTCTTCTTCCAAGGAAGTGAGACACACACACACACATTGCTCTGCTTTGGTTTCAAAGGGGTGAAAAATCAACAAAGTCCAGAAAACAGCAACACACGATTCCTGAAGAACTGCGATCAGATACTCTTCCACAACAGCCAAACTCACACGCTGCTATTTATAGCAGCAGCCCTAATTACTATAGCCCCACCCAAACACAGGTGGCCTCTCTTATCTCCTGTAATATGTCCTTACTTGGTCTCTTCTACGCATAATTCTGTGCTTGCGTGGGTCCAAGACGTCTACATCCGAATCAATGGAAGATAATGGAGATTGACTGCCTGGGCTGTGTGCCAAGCCCCTCTCTTCCAAGTCACTCCCACCTTCTTCTTCGTCCGAGGAAACTTAACTCGGAACTTACTCTGTCGGCAATAACACAGGCCTATGACATGTTGAAGTTTCCCCTGCATCCACCTCCACATTCCCTGGGGCAGGAGCTGGGACAGAGCCAACCACCACAATTAGCATTCCAAAGCTTTGGTTTTCTAGTCTGGTCTATCCCAATGGACTGACAGAAAATCACAATCTCCTCTTCTATGTTTTTAACTAGCCACACCTGAACCGCCCTTTCTGTTTATAAAGTGGGTTTATTGCTTATTTTACATTTCAGTGTAACACTTATGTATTTATTTAAGTCTAAATGCTTGCAGTTAGGCAAACAGAGCAGAAATCCTGTTACAATTCATGCAGAGTTTCTGCATAATACAGAATTTGTCATTAATTAGTTCCGGAAGGCATGATGAGTAACAAAACCGATGAGCCAGACAATTTTTCCCCTGATAAAGAATAATGTAAATAAATTTAATTCATTCCCAACAAAAGATAATGCACATTTTTAAGGCAATAAGTAAAAAGATAAGCAGGTGTATATCATTGCTTTATATGAAAAATAAACCTAAAAATTAATAAATACTTAGATTGAATACAATAAAAATGGGGCTTTGTACTGTTGAGAAAAAAAGGTGCAAAAATACACAAAATGACCACAGAAGCTAAGATAAGGCTGCTAGAGGATATGCACAGGGCAAGAACTATCACTTGACTATTATGTCACTCTTTTTTTCTGGCTGGTAAGGTTAATCAGTCATGAGGCTATTGACAATGACAAGTTCTAACTTGTGCATTGAATACCAAACAAGTGACAAGTACTGGACAAAATTTTCTGTCAAAATACATTAAGTACCAAATTCAATGAGTTCAAAGTGGTAGAGTACTTAGGTACTACTGTGAAGCTTTTTAAACCATGTAAGCAAATATCCTTTAAGGAACTAAAGCAGAAGGAAGGGCCTTGAACAGGAATTCTCAGATTTCCTTCTCTGAATCCATCTTTTTCTCACCAGTGTTGTCACTATTTATTCATTTACTTGTCCTTTCTGATCTAACCCCCCCCCCCTTCTCCAGAAAGAGAACATAAAATTATGCAAAATGGGATGGCACAACCTTGTTCAGACTATGGGTCACATGGGGCTTGTGAAAGCCCTGCCAGCAATATGTAGGATTTTAATTAAAGTAATTTAGCATAGTTAATTACTCTCTCTATAATTAATAACACCCTCCCTTCTGTCACGTTAAATATAACAATTCAGCAGGAATGTTGGGAGAAGCTAGGGTTTCCTTCCAAGTGGCATAATGATCACTCGGTGACTTCCTTTTACAGTTCACAGCTTTGCAGGTCAGGCTGAAATAGCAAGCTGGAGAAACAGCAGCAGTATCAAAAGAATCCAGTTCATTGGCAATGAGCTCCTTGCTTTAATGTGGTCCCTGGCAGGTGTCTAATAATACTCTTCCTCCCCACCTCCCATTTGTGCTTGTTGTTTTTGATCCAAATGGAGACTCAAAATCAGCAGTGCTCACACTCTGAAGACAGCACCACAGCAACTGCTGGAAATCAATCAAGCATTGCCTTGAGTGTATCTTTGTCTGGATTCTTGTTCACTATTTCCTGAAGTAGCATTGTAGTGGCTGAAAAAAACAATTCTTGGCTAGCATTCTTAGAAGTTTTCTTCACTGAAGTTTCAAAGCACCTTAAACTATGTTTCAGAACCTGAAATATTTCTTATATAAATAAACTACAAAATTATGCCTATAATCAACAATGTAATCAACAATGAAGTAAATATAAATTTATGACTACAACATATTTTGGTCCTAGATATGGTTGTATGTTGAGGACTACCTGTAGTCAACCTGGTTACAGCGTAGTCTATGGTCCAAATGTATAAATGGTGCCTGCACTGTTGGACAGCTGTGATTCTGAGTCTAGCATAGATTTGGATGGTTATAATGTTATCATTAACCATCAAAACATTTTGCACTGCTTGGATGAATTTCTCGCTTTTGATAAATGCCACTCCATTTATTTTCTTGGTAACACATCTTGAGTAATAGAAAGGGAATAATAGATAGTAATTTTTTTTAACTGGAAATAGCTGTTGTCAATCCAGTGTACCTCTCTAATGATAAGGGGACTGATTTTCAATCTGTCCATCTTCCATTTGATGTTATCCAATTTACCCTGGCAACTGAGTAGGTAATGCCTGGAACTCACTACCTGACTCTGTAGTTTTGTCAGCAAACCCCCAAAACTTTACCCTTAGATTATCCACTGTTGACCTCACCTGATTCCTAAGAGGTCAGTAAGGGACGTGCATTAGTGAAAATGCCTACCTTCCGTGTTGTAATGTTTCCCTCTTATTAGTACCCATCTCATGTATATAAACAGTATTATATCTGTGTATACTACCAATACGTACTTGACAAATATTTTTTTTTAAAAAAATATTCCATGTTGCTATTTGATATGTCTTCGTGCAACGCAGATATTTATTTTCACTAATAGAATCTGGGATTCTTCCTGGGTTTGCTCCAGCACATAGAAACATAGAAGACTGACGGCAGAAAAAGACCTCATGGTCCATCTAGTCTGCCCTTATACTGCATTAATCTCTGTCTTGACTGCTCACTGTAGGAACATGCTTTTCCCCAGTAACTTGTTGGGGAAGTCTACCTTTGTGCAAATATTTTATCCATTTAAGACTTTTCCATACCAGTTTTTGGCAAGGTTTCCATAACAGTTTTTGGCAAGGTAGGTTACCAGATCTTACCCCACCCCACTCCTCCCCATTTATCCAGGCTTGGGACTGGAACGCAGGTCTTGGGAAAATTTATTTCCAAATATGTAACACAACCAGGACTAAAGACAAAAGGCATTTTTACAATTAGCCTTTACTAATGAAGGTACAATATCTTTGGCATTCAAATTGTGACAGCCCAACCTGGCAGATAGGGATGAACTAATTGTGGAATTTAGTTATATTACAAAGAGATAATGAACATAGTTCACCAAAGTAAATTGAGCAACTGTATTTCTCTCATGAGTGATTTTGAATAAGGTCTTAATGGGAAAAACATTAAGAAAAAACATTTTTGTCTCTCAGCCTTAACCATTTCTCAATCACTAGTTTTGGGGGAAAGCAAATAGACTTCAACATATGAAGATTTTAGATACTTCTACATGAGTTGCTCAACCCTGGCAACTTAGATGTGTGGACTTCAATTCCCAGAATTCCCCAGCTTGCATGGTTGGCTGGGGCATTCTGGGAATTGATATTCATGCATCTGGAAGTCTGCAAGGTTGAGAAACACTGTTCTAGATAAAGCTGATATTAAGCAGTAATTCTAATTACGGCATAGAGTGTAAAAGCTGACAGGATTTCATTTTCCACTCTTTTCTGTATTTGTATTTTTTCCAGTGGGCCAAAAGTTTGACTTTGACAGAGGAATATGCTGCAAAGGCGCCTATCATCTTCGTGCATTTTCTAAGTGAGTCTGAACAAGGTGTTTCTGGGAGAACCTACAAACATATATTCTATTTTCAGTATTCTAATGTTATAAATGAGCTATAAAATTATCTGATCGTCGTGTTAGAAGGAAGGCCCCTTGATTCCATTTATCTTTAGGTACCAAACATTGGCCGCAAGAACATACTCACATTACCTTTTCAAAAAATAATAATAATGAGTTATTGGCAACAGCCCCGAACCGGAAGGATGGCTTAACAAAAACAAAAAGTACCAAAGCACTTTTGAAGCGTAAAGTGCAGATATATCTATCTATGTATCTATGTATGTATCTATGTATGTATCTATGTATCTATCTATCTATCTATCTATCTATCTATCTATCTATCTATCTATCTATCTATCCATCCATCCATCCATCCATCCATCCATCCATCCATCCATCATCTATATAATAATAATAATAATAATAATAATAATAATAATAAAGCAATATGCGAACACGTAATAGATTCAAACTAAAATGTAAACCGCTCCAAATTCGACTGCAGAAATATGTATAGGATAGTAGTTTGTATAAACATAAGTAAAAAGTAACAATAAAAAAGGACAATAGGACAGTAGGATAGGGACGGTAGGCACAGTCTTGCATTTACGCATGCCCCTTACAGACCTCTTAGAAACGGGGAGAGGTTGACTGTAGACAGTCTAAGGTGAAAGTTTTTGGGGTTTGGGAAAGAAACCAGAGTCAGGTAGAGTATTCCAGGCATTGAGCACTCTGTTGCTGAAATGGTATTTCTGCAGTCGAGTTTGGAGCGGTTTACATTTAGTTTGAATCTAATACATGTTGCATATTGATTTTTTAAAATTATTATTATTATTATTATTATTATTATTATTATTATTATTATTATTATTTCAATACCACACAGCAAACGAGATCACTATGCTGGATTTCGTATTTCATCACCAGTCGGGTGCTTCCCAAGCACCTAGGACTGCGTGATGTAGCAGCGAATTATGTTTGCCGATCCCAGTAAAGTGGCCTTTTGCAATTGACAGATGGATATTTTGTCAATTCCGATGGTTTTCAAATGTCCGTTGAGATCCTTTGGCACTGCGCCCAGCGTGCCAAGTACCACTGGGACCACTTTCACTGGCTTATGCCAGAGTCGTTCCAGTTCGATTTTTAGATCTTCGTATTTCACTAATTTCTCTATTATTATTATTATTATTATTATTATTATTATTATTATTATTATTTAGATGATAGATGGATAGATGATGGATGGATGGATGGATGGAGATAGATAGATAGATAGATAGATAGGTAGGTAGGTAGGTAGGTAGGTAGATGCAGGGATGGGCTATTGCCCGGAGTGGGGGGGAATGCAGTGGGGTAGTGAAAATGGAGCTCCACCCCAGAGCACCCAATTTGCACTGAAAGATGTTGAAAGAAAATGCAGGGCATCCTGCATAAGCCATACCTACAGTATGGTAGTAAAAATTTGGGTAGTCCTTCACTGGATGGATGGATGATAGATAGATAGATAGATAGATAGATAGATAGATAGATAGATAGATAGATAGATAGGTAGATTAGTATAATAATATTCTATATTATTAGTACAGGTCGCCGCGCGTGGGAATAAAAGGAAGATCAGGGAGCGGGCACTCCAGCGCGCCTGTACCAGTTGTCTCCCTTTCTCAGTGGGAAAGCGAGGGTAGGTCTGGCGGCCGCGCTTCGGTTTCTCTCAATCCAAAGGCGGAGCACCTTCCCCACCACCACCACTCCCGGGCGCGCACTCCGTCTTGGAAGCGATTGGTTGGAAAGCCGCGCGCCGGCCGAATTGGGCTGGCGCTCCGTAGCGCCCACCTCCACCCACCCCCATCTCCGAGCTTACAAATTCCGCCGAGTCCGCGCCTCAAAGTTCACTCTAAAAAGTCCGCGGCGCGGGAACCTGAGAGACTTACTTGCGGTCTCCCCGACGCGGCCGCCTTCGGGCAAGTTTGGCGAGGCTTTAACGATGCCCTCGGCGCTTTCCGCTCCCTGGAAGAGCTTCACCTTGGCGCTGCTCCTAACCGCGGGGGGAGCGCCCTCGAGCAAGGTGAGCGGGCGGAGGGGCCCGGGAGAAGGGATCCCTTCTTTTCTCTGAGCCCGGGCAGAGGGGCTCGAGGCGGGGTATAGGGAAGGCCTGAACCGTTAGTTGCAGTCTCCCGCGGTTTTCGGGTCTCCCGTTGGCTTTCGTGAGGAGAGCCGGGAGAGAAAAAACGGAGCTTTCAACCCTGGCGAGCTTCGTCCCAGAGGAGGGCGCCAAGTGGTGGAGCTGAAAGACTTCCCTTCGGGTGGCTTCCTTCCCCCGTGCGAACTTCGGCATTGCCTCCCCCCCCTTTTTTTTACGATCTTCGAGGAAAAAAAACCTCTGGGTCGGCTAAGCTTTTCTTTCGGCGATCTCTTTCCCTCTGCCGCCCCTTCGTTAGTAAAATGTAGATTGCCAAGAGTTCTGCTGGAGTTGAGCGCCATATACTGTAAATATCACCAAATAAATAAATCAGTAAAGAAAAGGTTTGGGGAGGACAATATGGTAAATAGGTGGTGGGATACCGCCATCTATTAAGTGCAAACGCAGAACAAGGTTTTCTATTAAAAAGCGAACGGCTTTTTGCTGTTAGAAAGTTGGGCAAATATACACTGCTCAAAAAAAATAAAGGGAACACTCGAAGAATACATCCCAGATATGAATGAATGAAATATTCTTATTGAATATTCTGTACAAAGTGGAATGTGCTGACAACATGTGAAATTGATTGTCAATCAGTGTTGCTTCCTAAGTGGACAGTTTGATTTCACAAAAGTTTGATTTACTTGGAGTTATACTGTATAACGTTTTTTAAGTGTTCCCTTTATTTTTTTGAGCAATATACATTTGTTTGAATGCAAGTTTCAAATTCTAGAAAGCACTAAAAGATGGAAACAATGTGATTTTTCTAAGTACCAACTTCACTTTGGGGGGGTGGTGGTAGTGAGGAGGAGGAGTGACCCTTGTTTTCAAATTAAATGGGTCCAGTCCCTAAGAGCCAAGAATTGAAGTGTTTTATTCCAAGAATTACTAAACTCCATAAGGTTTCTGTTCCTGTTTCCATAAGTTTTCAAATTATACATATGGTTTGGTGCTCTGGAGCTACTCTGGCTGTTTCCAGATAAGGTTTTACCAATAGTAATAGCACTTAGATGTATATTGCTTCATAGTGCTTTTACAGCCCTCTCTAAGCGGTTTACAGAATCAGCATATCGCCCCCAACAATCTGGGTCCTCATTTTACCCACCTCGGAAGGATGGAAGGCTGAGTCAACCTTGAGCCGGTGGTGAGATTTGAACTGCTGAACTTCAGCTAGCAGGTAGCTGAAGTAGCCTGCAGTGCTGCACTCTTAACCACTGTTGTCACACCGCCCGCCCCCCATTTCCATGTGCATTATCCGTTCTTAATAGCATTTGATAGTCTCCAGATGCTGCCTTCAATCTGTAACTCCCTGTGATTTACCCCTTCTGATTCTGCTTTTTATTCCATAAAATATCCATCAGTGTGTGTGTGAGAGAATAATTATTCATTATTGCTGTTGTTTGTCTAAAAGCCTTGAGTTGAATGGCTTCTGCTCTGGCTTATCTGAAACCAGACCATTATTAGCCAGTAAATGAACTTCACACAAGCATATGAACTTTTATGTTTTCTTTTCCCTTTGGGTCATTTCTGTATAAGTTTATGCTTTTAGAAGGGTACTGGTGGGGTAATCACTTTAAAGGTATGTGAAATCCTAGATGCTCTCTGAGCTTGGTTATTTCCTTGGAGACTTTTCATCACCAAACTAGATAACATCATCAGAGTTTGCTCTCATTTTAAGTTCTGGTGGCTTGCCCTGCCAATAATGGTCTTGGTAGTTCTTCGAGGAACTCCACAGTTCAACTCTGAATTACAAAGGTTCTCTTCTATTGGGACTTAAAGGTGTTTCAGGATGGGGGGAAATTATGCACTTGGTTTGTTAAGAAGTAGCTGATTTTAAAACAATGCTCAAAGATTGTTTTAATTCCTGAGTGTTACCAGCAGCATAGAGATGCAATGGTTAAGGTGTACAGTAGTCCCTCGCTATACCACGCTTCACCTACTGCGGCTTCACTTCATCGCGGGTTTCTGAGGAAGTCGATCGGCAGATTTAAACAGCCCGCCGAACTCGATCGGCAGGTTTTTTAAAAAAACAAAAACAAACTAAAATTGTAAATACTGTATTTAAATACTGTATCTAAAATAAATACTGTACTGTGTGGGAAGGGTTTATAAACACTTAAAACAATGAAAACTTACCAAACAATTACAATATAAATACTTAAATAAGTACTATCAGTCGATAAATTCCCCATCGCGGATTTCACCTATCGCGGCCAGGTCTGGAACGTAACACCAGCGATAGGTGAGGGACTACTGTAGATGATTCAAATGATGGACTAGATAACCCAGGTTCTGGTCCTCTTTTAGGCATGAAGCCAACTAGATGACTTCAGGTGAGTCACTGCCGCAAGGTATCTGAAAAACAGGCATTAATAACTTTTCATACTTTCATTATGAAAATTGAAGCAAATATGCAAAATAGACAATCATGCAACTTGGTGTACAACAAACACTATGAATAACAACTTGGCAGCAGCAACTCCATGGGCTGTTGTCTATGCTGTCAATTTACTAAGGGGGTTTGCTCTAGGGGTGTTTGTTATTTATAATTATTCTTTCTTCATATAATTCCAGTTGACTTGAAGTTTGTAACATTATTTAAATTAAAATGAACTGGTACAGGATAGAAATTCATGAATAATTGGGATGCTGGGGTTTTTTGAGTATAACTTTTCGTAGCATTTTATTGATATGGAACTAAGGGTTTACAAATATTAGCCTTTACATAGTTAATTTTTTTTAGTTTGCTAAATTTTTATACTGTCTGACTCCCACTGACTTTATATATGTGTATTCCAAGGCAACGGGCAAGTTAATGTCTCATGTGATTTTAGGAGTTTTCCCTACTTAAAACTTTGCAGAATAACCAAAGTTTACTGTAAGTACTGTGGAGAAGGAGATTGAGATTCAAGTTGTAACTCAGGCATCTGTTTTGTGCTTGGTGACTGATATATGACTGTTGCTTTTATTACGTCAATATAGAAATGATGGTTCTATTATTTTAAAATGTACATATTGTTTAAGTATGACTTAAGTATTGTTTAACTACAGCCAACTCATTTTCTAATTAAGAAAAACCCATGGTGAAACTAATTATAACAGAGAAGATTGTTAGAGAAGCTACATTTTAAATACTGTATAGCCAAAACAGGTAGCATGTATTTCAGTTACTTGATCCAAAGTTAATCTTTATCTCTTCCAAACTGTTACCTCTACACTGCAGTGTGAGCTAAATCAGAACATTAAAGGGCAATGCATGAACACAAAGCTGAATTGCTAGCCATGGAAAGCATTGAAAATAAATGATTTTGCAGAGCAAAAGAGGTTAAATGTCAGCAAAATATATGGTGTGCTTTGTTTTAGACATATTTGCCATTTATGTGATAAATAAGTATCTATAGAACTAGTGTTTTGTTCAGAACCTATCAGTAATGGTAAAAAAACCTGAGTATTTTAAGGTATTGCAACTATACATTTCTTTCTTTGTTCTATTGAAAATATAAATACAAGCAAGTACTGTATTTTTCAGAGTATAAGATGCACCGGAGTATAAAACGCACCTTCATTTTGGGGTAGAGAAAAAAATCTTATCTACCAGGCATTCATCTGACTAGTGTCCTCAGTCGGTTCAGCTTCAGCACATTATTTTATCCCCTGGTTAGGGCTGAAAAAACCTTTTTCAGAGGGAGTAGGAATGAAAGCAAGGCTGCAAAGACTTAGGGCAGGAAAAACCCTTCTGAGGGAATAGGAAGCCAGGAAGATTGTTAGCATCTAGTTAGGGCTGGGGGGAAAAAGCTTCAAAAAGCTACATTTGAAATATAAGAGGTACCCAAATTTTCAGCCTCTTTAGGGAGGAAAAAGGTGTGTCTTATATTCCCAAAATACAGTATATAAGTCAGTATAAAACTAGGATACCTTCTGAACTTTTTGGGAACTGTCTGCAGACATTGAAATTTGTTAGAGGTATTAAGAGTAGGTTTCTTCTTTGAATAGAAAATGAATTTTATACAGAAAGAGAATTAGAGAAAATAAAGACAGGATTCGGCTGCTGAATAATGGGAACAAAGGGAATGTGATTTAGAACAGCTTCTGCTTCTAATAATGCAGAGAATTACATTATTAAATGAGAAGGTAGGGGAAGATGCCACTGTTAACCAAGTGAAAGAATTGGGACATTTTATCGATAAATATTAGGTACTGTGAGGTTTTGAATGTGCAGAACAAAATGTAAAAAAACCCCTTGTCAAAACAATATTGACAATATTCCATTTCTTTAGAAGAACAATCTCAAGGTACAGACTTTGAGAAGACAAACTCAAGAGTTGATGATGGATAAAGGAATATTCAAGTTAGGCAAACTGTTACAGCAACCCAAGTTCACTGCTGACTTAAAACAACTTTTTCATCTTTATAATTATTTAAGTTCTGGGTGCAATGTTGCAACTAAGCTTTTTGACCAACCAACTTTTCTCTATTATTTATTTATTTATTTATTTATTTATTATTTAGATTTGTATGCCGCCTCTCTCCGCGGACTTAGATTTTAGCAGTATCTTTTGGTAACAGATCCTTTACCTGGTACTTGGTGCTATGAAAATATTTTTAGAAAGCTGCATCATTTAAGTGCATAAATATCAATTAGTTTGTTTGAAGATAAAAGTCTGATGCCAACCCCCCTTGCATGTATTAATTGCAAGTAACACCGCCCCCTGCCACTTTGCATTAATTTTTCAAATTTCAGGTCTTTATTAACTATCCACCTCATACAATTGCCATATTTGTAGTACAATTCCATAAGTACTTACTGAAAAGTAAGCAACATTTCATTCAGTGAATCTCACTTTGAGACAAATTAAAGGTAATGGTTGAAGAAAGGTAATCCACTTCCCCTATATTAGATTTATTCTTAATTCTTTTAATAAGGCTTAATTAATTAATTCTTTTAAAGTTTATTCTTAATATTTTAATAGAACTATATAGCCCAAACTTTATTTTATTTCATGTACTAATATGAAGAACAATGCTCACTTTTAGAAACATAGAAGACTGACGGCAGAAAAAGACCTCATGGTCCATCTAGTCTGCCCTTATACTATTTCCTGTATTTTATCTTACAATGGATATATGTTTATCCCAGGCATGTTTAAATTCAGTTACTGTGGATTTACCAACCACGTCTGCTGGAAGTTTGTTCCAAGGATCTACTACTCTTTCAGTAAAATAATATTTTCTCATATTGCCTTTGATCTTTCCCCCAACTAACTTCAGATTGTGTCCCCTTGTTCTTGTGTTCACTTTCCTATTAAAAACACTTCCCTCCTGAACCTTATTTAACCCTTTAACATTTAGTTTATTTAGAAAATGTATATGGCTGCCCATTTTAAATAACTCTGGATGGCTAAGAAGGTTTGTTTTTTTTTGCATGACCACATCTGCATTGGTTGCCGATCAGTTTCCGGTCTCAATTCAAAGTGTTGGTTATGACCTATAAAGCCCTTCATGGCACCGGACCAGAATATCTTCGGGACCGCCTCCTGCCGCACGAATCCCAGCGACCGGTTAGGCCCCACAGAGTCGGCCTTCTTCGGGTCCCATCGACTAAACAATGTCGTCTGGCGGGACCCAGGGGAAGAGGGGCCCCCGACCCTCTGGAACCAGCTCCCCCCTGAGATTAGGATTGCCCCCACCCTCCCTGCCTTTCGTAAACTCCTTAAGACCCACCTCTGCCATCAGGCATGGAACTAAAACACCTCCCCCTTGCCCATGTTGTTTTGTTGATTGATTGACTGTGTGCCTGTTTTTTATATATATTGGGATTGTTTTATGAAATTACTAATTTTAAATTGTAATTAGATTGGTGGGCATTGGATTTGTTATGTATTGTTTTTTATTATTGTTGTGAGCCGCCCCGAGTTTGCGGAGAGGGGCGGCATATAAATCCAATAAATCTAATGTAATCTATTGTTATGTGCTGACAGTTTGTACATGGTTTCACCCAGGTATAGTGTTTGAGCAGGAGAGTGCTCAAATGCTATTGGTTGTTGTATCTGACAACTCCCTATAAAAGAGCTAGCTGACAGACTGCAAGTTGCTGAGCTGTTGCTGAGTAAAGAGCTATTCTGAAGTCTGTCTCCTGTCTTCATTCCCACTACTTATAACAGTGGCAACGAGGGCTTGAGACCAGGAGAACGAAGACAATCTACTTGAGTACCACATCCAGCCATGCAGTTTTCCAGAGTAACCTCTGCCACTTCAATGGAAATATCTGCCTTCCATCCGCCAGCATCCTTCAACCTGGCCAAAGGGAAATGGGACTCATTCCCACTACTTAACAATTATCTTTCTGAAGACGTCTTAAACATATATACTCCTGCTGCAATAATTACTCTGTTTAATCAATTCAAGTGAAAGATGTAATAAGCAGTATTAAATTTGAGCACTGCATAAAGTTTTTGTTTATTCCTACCTAATTCTGTTTACATCATTAGCCACAGCAGGTGGCAGCATCTAGCCTTCCTTGGCTGATCTCAAATAAATAAATTGTTAGTATCTGGATGAGAGACTATCCGGAAATCTCAGGATGGCAGGGTAGATTCAGAAGTCAAACATCCCAGAGAGTAGCAAAGGCAATCCATTTCTTTATTTTTGTCAAGAAAATCCTATGAATGCTTGGCTAAGCCTAATGACCATGAATAGTCATCTTGCCTTTAGTTTGTTTAGATTGGGGTATCAAACTCAATTTCATAATTGTGTTTGGCCTTAGGGGGGCAGGGTGGGTGTGGCCAGGATGGGCATGGCCAGCTTGATGTCACTCATGTCATGTCCATTTTCAACTGTGACAGCTTCCTGCAACCCTCTGCCAGTAAAAACGATCTCCGTTTTCTCTAGCAGAGGCACTGTGGGCTGGTCCTTTGCTGTTTCCAGGGCAACCTTATGGGTCAGATCTAAGCACTCCATGGGCCGGATCCGCCCCACAGGCCTTGAATTTGTGACACCCATGGTTTAAATAATTGCTTTGCCAGTGTTACATATGGTGGTCTTTGACTCTCCACATAAATATTTTAAGTGTTTAGTTCTGATAGATTTCTTCCACTGAGAACTAAAGTAAATGCAATTTTTGTTGCTTTAAAGTTTAAATCTGTGTGTCTTCCGTGAAAGAGTTATCTGAAAATGCATGTAACAAAGGCTGGATCCTGAGCACAGTGGTATTCTTTACTAATAATGATCAATTTACTGTGCAAAAAAAATCTATTTAAATCTTAGGAAATCAATTTGGCAGCATCAAATATGTTGCAACTGACTGATGAATTTTCTTGGAACTAGCTATATTTCCAGGAGAACAGACTTTAATTGAGAGTTGGGTAAGGTTAGAGATCAGAAAGGTAGATAATTTATCATGTGTATCACTCTGTTGATTAGTTCAACTGAAATAGCTGGGAGACTGTTAATTACCAATAGGAAGACTCCTCCACCATTCTGAAGAAAATATTGGGATTCAGAAGAAGTTCTTTGCATTGCAAACAACTGAATAGTTAATGCTCACTAAAGAAATACAGAAAATTCTCACTTTTTGTTGCAAACTAGTTGCCATGTAGATTGATGCTTCCAAATCTGGTAGCAAAGTTCTAATCTTTTTGTTTGTTTGTGTGTGTGTTAGAAAAATCATTTGTGCTGAAAGATACTCTAATTGAAAGGAATGTGATGAATGAGAAATTCTGTATTTTTTTCATCTCCCACATTTAGTACCACTATCTCCTTCAAGGCAGGAGGTCATCCTTGCAGAAAAAATTGCATTAATTCCAGTTAGCCTGCATCTAAACTTTTAGCCTTTCAGGCAAAACCACGTCTCTCTTCAAATCTACACTATCTTTTCTGGTTAGTTTTTATAAACCAATAAAAGATTTTCAGATTCAGAGCTAAAGAAAGAAAAAAGCTACTACCCAAGAGAGAGGCTTTAACCTTAGAAGTAGAAAATATTCTTCCTGTGTATCTACTTTCATTTAAACGGTAAATGTAAACAATAATAGCATCACCAATACTCAGTGGCAAACAGACTCATTTTAGTCAGTGTTTGGGGACAGAGTGGGAGGACTGTTCTGTCTTTGTGAAGGTGCTAGGTGAAATCATCCAGTGACATGGGATGAAGGAATAATACCATGCTAGTGGTGTTCTGTGGTATATCTCTGTGATAGGCTGATCAAGTGATGCTGCTGAGTCCAATGTTCCCTCTAATTTTTTTTTGGGGGGGGGGGCGGAAAAGTATAGTGTCTGAGCGGCAGTCCCTTCGGGACTGGGCGGCACAGAAATAACAAACAAACAAACAAATAAAAAACCCACCCTGTTTTGCCTCAGAGAATTTCAAAATAAAATACTGTACTGTGTGTCTATAACAGTGAGCTCATAATAGGGCAACTCTATCAATATCAAAATGCCACTTAAATAGTTGAGCTAGTTTCAAACTAGATTTTGATTTTCTTTCTCTCTTCCTTACTCCCATTCTTTTTCTTTCTCTTTTCCTTCCTCTCTTTTTTCTATCTGTTTCTCTCTCTTCCTCTCTTCCTCTCTCTCTCCTTCCCTCTCACTCTTTCCCTCTCGGCTTCTGGGCAGGTTTGGAAAACTCTGAGTTGATGATGGTTTTTAAGTGAGCGATTGCTCACTGCTCAGCTTAGAGGGAACTATGGCTGAGTCTATAGGAAATAGCAAGTTGTGACTCAACCCAGGAAAGAATGAGTGGCTGTGGTTTTGAACCCATTCGGATCATCAGATTTTCCATCTCTATTTCTGAATAGGGTAGCATCCTCAAGATAGAACTGGTACACAAACTTGGATTCACTTTTCTTTTTTTCTTTTTTTAATAATTTTTTTCCTCCACATTCAACATACAACTTCATATACCTTCAATAAAACTTAATATGCATATATCATTTTTCAAGTGCAATAAACTAGATCACATTCCAATTTTGCTTTATATTTCATCTGTTTCATCTGTATCCACCTCTCGTCTCTCCACTTCCCTCTTTCTATCTCATGCAGCTGTTCCGCTTCTACTATCTACTTTCTTGCTCCTCCTTCTACTAGCATTCTCTTCTCCTTCCTCCTAGTAGCATTCTCTTCTCCTTCCTCCTACTCTTCCTCTACTCTCTCCCCTTTCTCTCCTTCTTTCCTTCTTCCTATCCACCCTCAAAATCCTTTCCTAAGTGGATAATTCTATTGCAACTACAGGAAGACTAGAATCCTTCTCTAGACCTTACCCCTCATAATCATCCCTCTTATTTCTAAATCTCCAATCTATTATATTTAAATCTTAACTTTCGATATACAGTGTTCCCTTGATTTTTGCGGGTTCAAACTTCGCAAAAAGTCTATACCACGGTTTTTCAAAAATATTAATTAAAAATACTTCACGTTTTTTCCCCCTGTACCACGGTTTTTCCTGCCTGATGACATCATATGTCATTGCCAAACTTTTGTCCGCCTTTAATAATTTTTTAAAAATAAATTTTAATAAATAAACATGGTGAGTAATAATCTAAATGGTTGCAAAGGGAATGGGAAATTGTAAATTTAGGGGTTTAAAGTGTTAAGGGAAAGCTTGTGATACTGTTCATAGCCAAAATAATGTATTTACTTCCGCATCTCTACTTCGCGGAAATTCGAGTTTCGCGGGTGGTCTCAGAACGCATCCCCCGCAAAAATCGAGGGAACACTGTATATATTTTAACTCATGCTACCTCCTTTTACCTAGTTTTGTCTCCTGGGTCTCCCCCCAACCAATTCAATTTTTGTTCCAGATTAGTTGCTATAGCTGGATTTTACAAGCTAATTGTTATTTCTTGTGCCTTTTAGTTTTAGGCCTTATTACTTCCTCTCCTTCTTTAATATCTTAGCTCTTTTTTTTTTCTTCCTCCCCCCCCCCCAACCATTTCTAAACACCCAATAAAAAAATAAAAATGTAACTATCAATTTATCTTGTGGTCTCATATTAACAATAGTATTATTGTCTGGTATCTTATTTTGCCTCAATCATCAATATTATCGTAATTCTTACATTGTGATTTACTTACATTTATAGATCAATTCTTATCAGGGAAACTTTGTATGTGAACACATTAACTCTACAATTTGTGCTTATTTCCAACAATTATATTATAAATTCCCTTAATAGAAATATATCTATCTGCTATAAAAATATGAGATTGAGTAAACAACCCTTTTCTAAAATTCCATAATCATATTATTTATCTAATCCAAGCTTATGCCTCCAAAATCCAATCATATATCTTTCAATTAAATCTTCACTATTAATAATAATTATAACAATGTTAGTACACCTGGCCTTGCACTCCTGAAGGTCCTCCCTCTGCTTGGGAGGCCTATGCCTGTAGTCCTCAGTGAGGTGCTTCTTCAGAACCTCCTTGGCTAGATCCAATTTAAACTGAACCAGCTGTTTTGCCAATTCTTCTCATGGTGGCTGCTTAGCTCCAACAACTGCTTCCTGTGGCTGGGAGATGAGGCGTGAGTAGCAGCTAACGAGGCGCCCCTTGACATGAGTGTCATTAAATTGGCCATGCCCACCCAGTCACATGACCACCTAGCTATGCCCACCCAACCAGTCATTAGGCAGTCAATACTAGTGGTCCCCCGGGATTTAAAATTATGAATTTAGTGGTCCCTGAGGTCCAAAAGTTTGGGGATGGGACCCCTGATCTAGTGGGACCTAGGAGATGTGCTTCTGTCACAGTGCTTAATTGTGGTGGTTGGATTTGAGTCTTTTTGAGGGCTGTGGCATTAATGTTAGCATGCTTCTTTTTATATATATTTTAGGTTTTATATTACGCTTTAATTTATTTTAGCTGCCCAGAGAGACAGGATACTTTGTTTAAATAAATTTTGCACATCTCCAGAATGAACTCATTGCCCTACAGAAGTTATGGCAAAGTTCATAGTTGGAATTGCTTCTACTGGTATCTTTAAAGGGTTGCATTTTAATAAATAAAGACCTTAGTTAAGTGATACGTAAACATCTTATCACGAATTGGCATCTGTTTTCCAATGCAAGCCTCTCTAGGGAAATATGGACAGCATTGCAGTACTCCTGTATGGGCTCTACTAATTTTATTTTCTGAAATTTTTAGTGGAAAACTACTCTGCCAATATTGACAGTGATGACTGATAGTGGTCTTTAAATAAATAGAATTGTCTAGAGCAAATTCATCCAGAGCAACTACTTTGAGTCAATAAAATAAGATCAACACTCAAAGAAAAAGTATAGCCTCTTGGCTTTTTGGTTAAGATCAAACACATGAATCAAGAAAAGGGAGGAAATAAAACATTGTACCCTTCAGATGTGCCTGGCACCTGCATTTGCAATATTTAAAAGTGAAATTGTATATATTAAAAGAAAAACTACATAAATGCTTAGGATAGTTCAGCTTGAAAATTACAAATCCATTCTCCTTTTGGTTGAAATTTTTCTTAATAAGACAAGCATAAATGTTTGTTTATATTTCATGTTTCAAGACTGCCCTTTTAGCTTGACGGATGCTGGATGATATACACATATTATTATTTAGCCACATATTTTGTTTAAATAAATGAATGCAGTAACTATCAGCTCTCCTTTTTATTGTTGCTTGACTTGGAACACTGACAACCGGTGGTTTCTGAACAAATCTGTATTAATATATTGCATCTGTCTGCAATGCTCTTATGCCTTTTAACACTGGAAATGTAGTATTATTATAATGTTTTCCTCCTGAGAATATAAAAATTGCATTGTATTGTTCTGAATTTCACATCATTTAGAAAAAGTAGCTCAGTTAATGATTAACTTTGAGATTTGAAACAGATTTATGCCATATTTTTATGCTTGTTTTGTAGTATTGATATCATCACCTACAAATTACTATACCCTGTTTGCCACAAAATAAAACATCCCCTGATAATAAGCTCAATCAGGCTTTTGAGTGCATGGCAATAAGGCCAAGCACATATTTCGGCATTCAAAAAAATACAAGAGAGATTCTTATTTTTGGGAAAACACGGTATGTTTTCTGAGTGTTACTGTCAGCAGGTGAAACATGATATACATTATTTTCTTTCTGATACATTGATGGCAAAAGATAAAGAGGAATAACAAATACATTTATATACCAGTATACCATGACTGTTACACGGCACTAGGGATTCGAATCACTGAACTGTCAACCTTCTGATCGACAGCTCAGCATCTTTGCCACTGAGTGAGTTACTTGTCCCAGCTTCTGCCAACCTAGTTCTAAAGCACGTAAAAAATGCAAGTAGAAAAATAGGGACCACTTTGGTGAGAAGGTAACAGCACTCTGTGCGTCTTCATGTTTAGTCATGCCGGCCACACATGACCATGGAGACGTCTTCGGACAGTGCTGGCTGTTCAGCTTAGAAACAGAAATGAACACTGCCCCCTAGTGCCTGAAATGACTAGTATGCATGTGTGGGGAAACCTTTACCCATAACATGACTGTATCTCATTGGAAACATACTTTCTCCTGTTAGTGACAAGTGTGTTGAGGTAACTGTGTCAGAAGGAGAAGTCACAGAATATTTACCTTCTACAGAATGCCAGTGAAATTATATAATTTTGATACAAATCAATGAAAAATTACATTTTTAGCTTGCCACCTTTTGCTCATTTTATTAGTAAAGAAATCATGTGTGATGTTGTGACTGCTTTGATTCATTCAATTACATTCTCTTTAATTAAAGGATTTAATAATAATAATAATTAATAATAATTTATTATATTTATATGCCGCCCCTCTGCGCAGACTTTAAAGTACAGTACTGTATTTATTGTAGGCTGTATCTTGCAAATGATAGCAATTCAAGATATGTCTCCGCGTGCCACCTGTGGCACCCGTGCCATAGGTTCGCCATCACTGACCTAGGATGTAATTAAAAAGAAAAGTTAACAAACAACCAGAGCTATAATCTTAATCTGTTTCTCTGGCATTCTAGAGTAAAGAATAGCATAGTCATAAGGTAATGAAGAAAATGCCTTCCTTACTGAGGATTCAGTGATTGATGGTTAAGTCCCCCAAGTCACAGTAATCCTTAAGATCAATAAAATAATTCACCGGATAGTATTTGGGAGATTGTAGACAGCTTTGGGACTCAAAAATAATTGATTTTATCATTTTATTTACAATATTTGTATCTTGCCTTTATTATTTTTATGAATAACTCAAGGCAGAGAATATATCCAACACAATTTCCTTCTATTTAACTCTCAGAAGTGAGTTAGAGCTAAGAGGGCATGACTGGCCAAATGTCACCTAGTTGGCTTTTATGGCTAGGATGAAACTAGAACTCACATTCACCTGTTTTCTAGCCTTTAAAAAAATTATTATTATTATGTCAGTACAACACAGCAAACGAGATCACTATGCTGGATTCCGTATTTCATCACCAGTCGGGCGCTTCCCAAGCACCTAGGACTGCGTGATATAGCGGCGATTTATGTTTGCCGATCCCAGTAAAGCGGCCTTTTGCAATTGACAGATGGAGATTTTGTCAATTCCAATGGTTTTCAAATGTCCGCTGAGATCCTTTGGTACTGTGTCCAGCGTGCCAAGTACCACTGGGACCTTGGCACGCTGGGCACAGTACCAAAGGATCTCAGCGGACATTTGAAAACCATTGGAATTGACAAAATCTCCATTATTATTATTATTATTATTATTATTATTATTATTATTATTATTATTATTACTATTACTATTATTACTATTATTACTATTATTATTATTTAGATTTGTATGCCGCCCCTCTCCGAAGATTTTTTTAGATTCATTTACTCCATAAGTGTCAAACTCACAGCATCATGTTGCCATGACTATTTGCAACATTTCCCCCCCTTCACAGAGCTGGGGGTGGCGTGGCCTGCGCATGATGCATCCGGACTGCAGGCCACCAGTTTAACACCCCTGATTTACTCTATACTGTAATTCTACCAGGTTATCAGTTGAGTCCCTATCTCCAAAATACTATTCAATATATATCATCCCCACTTAAATAGGTATCAGAGGCTGAGGTTAGTTTCCTGAACATGGAAGCATGTCCTGGATGCCTTTGCCTCTTATTTCTGCCTGAAATTTGCATCTTTTCATTTGCTTGCCTAGTCTGGTCCAACTATTGCATAATAGATTCTTAATCCAAAATCTGTTTTTCTTTGCTTCTGCCTTTTCCATTGAGATGGGTATCTCTCCATAAACATTGAAGAGTGGCTTTTAGCTATTGATAGACCATTATCTGTCATTAGCTCCTACTTGATAAAACATCAGTGACCATCTGAGTCTATTAACAGAAAATGAATGGTTAGATGTCACAAAAGTATGGGAATATTTGCATGTGCCTGCATTTTCTGTGGCTCCTGTTGTAGTCAAGAGCTTTAGCTATGAGAAGTAAATCAAATATCAAAACTCCCTGAGCTATACTGCCAGAAAATACAAAAGAAAGGATCTGATGAGTCATTCACTTCTTCTGGGATCTCAGTGTTAGTTGTAGAAAACTTAGAACAGTACTGCAATAGCTGTTGATTTCCAATTTCTACATTTTAGATTTGAGTCAGGTTCTTAAGGGCATTATTGGTAGAAATCTATGTTACTAACACCTATCTGATAGTTGAAGCTTGAAGCCTGGACAAGGTGCCCTCCCCCTCTAAACATTTTAATTATATTTTAATAGAACCAAACATAACGTACAGGAAACAGGAGTAATAAAATATTTTGTCATAAACATTGGTGTTTGAATACATAATAATATGTTAAACTATAGCTAAAGATGGCAGGTGTTTCTCAGATTTAATCACAAGCACATCTTTCAGTTCAGCTGATAATATTGCTTCAATGCTACAAATTGTACGCCGCTCCGAGTCTTCGGAGAGGAGCGGCGTACAAGTCTAATAAATTATTATTATTAAAGTAATCCAAACAGAATAACAAAGTTGGAAGGGACCCTATAGGTCATCTAGTCCAAACCTCCATCTAAGTAGGAGACCCTACAACAGGGATGTCAAAGTCACGGCTCACAGGGTGCTTAGATGTGGCCCACAGGGCTGCTCTGGAAACAGTGAAGGACCAGTCTGCAGTGAATCTGCTGGTGAAAACGGAGTTTGGAAGGGCTATGTGCAACCCTCCCGAGCTCCATTTTTGTTGGCAGTGGGTTGGAGGAAGCCACCAAGTAGAAACGGAACTCAGGAGCCCATTTTCACTGGCAGAGCACTCAGACCACCACAGGTGCCCCTGACATGAGTAATGTTGAGCTGGCCACGCCCGAGGTTCCCCAAGGTCAGACACAATCCTGATGCAGCCCTCAATGAAATCGAGTTTGACATACCTGCCTTACACCATTCAGCCTCTTCTCGAAAGCTTCAGTGATGAAGCTCCCACAACTTCTGAAGGCAAGCTGTTCTATTGGTTGATCAGTTATATTTATCAGCATCTTTGAAGTGTACTATTTCACAGCAGCTTTTAACAATCATTGCTAATAAGCACTTGTCAATTCTTTAAAATGTATTTGATTTTAAAAGGCTAATTGCTACAGAAAAAGCTGTCTCTAATCATTTGCCCAATTCAAATATGGACCATTCACATTTGAACACTCTTCTTTAAGGGCACCCTTCCTTCCTTCCTTCCTTCCTTCCTTCCTTCCTTCCTTCCTTCCTTCCTTCCTTCCTTCCTTCCTTCCTTCCTTCCTTCCTTCCTTCCTTCCTTCCTTCCTTCCTTCCTTCCTCTTTTATCAACAATTGCAGCCAGAGTGGCAAGATAAACATTATGGTAAATATTATAAGGTAAAGGTTCCCCTCACACTTACTTAGTCATGTCTAGCTCATGTCAGTTTCAAAGCCAAAGCACCAGTGTTGTCCAAAGATGTCTCCGTGGTCATGTGGCCGGTATGACTAATTGCTGAAGGCGCACAGAACGCTGTTACCTTCCCACCACTAGGTTTGCAGAAGCTATGACAAGTAACAGGAGCTCACTCTGTTATGAGGCACTAGGAATTCGAACCTTCAAATTGCCGTTATACTGATTCCTTTTTTCAGTTTATTTTATGTGTAAATGGGAAAACAAGCCTAGGGGAAGATGGATTCATTTGAATATAGGGTTACGGGGGCCCATACATGCCTGGATTCATAAACAACCAGCAAATCTTTCTCTAGGATAGTTTAAATATCTGGTTGTTTAGATATACAATACCTAAGCCTTCTACCCATGTTTATTTAACATTATACAAAGCATTTTTCTTGATTTATTGGTCTTCTGAAGAGGGAAGCAGAGTAAGAAAGTACAGTAATACCCCGGTTATTGCGTCCCCGACCATTGCGAACAGGGTAATTTGCGATTTTTCAACCCGGAAGTCAAAACACCATCTGCGCATGTGTGCCCTTTTTTTCTATGGGCACGCATGCGTAGATGGCGCCCGGCAGATCAGCTGCTGGGCGGCTTCCCTGGGTCTTCCCCCTCTTGCTGGCGGGAGGGCGAGCAGCGGGCATCAGCAAGGAGTTTCCCCACCGCCCACGCAAACTCCTCGCTGCCGCCCGCCCTTCGCCCGCCCACGCCGTTCATTCTCGCCGCTTTCGAGCTGAGTCCTGAAGCGAATTCGCTCCAGGACTCAGCTCGAAAGCGGCGACAGCCAGCGCGGAGAAGCTGTGCGCTGGCGCTGGCTGTCGGCGCTTTTGAGCTGAGTCCCGGAGCGAATTCGCTCCGGGACTCAGCTCGAAAGCGGCGACAGCCAGCGCGGAGAAGCCGTTCGCTGGCGCTGGCTGTCGGCGCTTTTGAGCTGAGTCCCGGAGCGAATTCGCTCCGGGACTCAGCTCGAAAGCGGCGACAGCCAGCGCCAGCGAACGGCTTGTCCGCCGCCTGCCTGCCCGCTAGCGAGGAGCCGAAGATTGGGGGTGGCGCGGCTGTTTTAAAATGTCGCCGCCGGCATGGGGGGCTTGCCAGCACCCCCCGGACCCCCAACCCGGGTTTGGGGGGCTGCTAGGAAGCCCCCCATGCCGGCGGCGACATTTTAAAACAGCCGCGCCGCCCCCAATCTTCGGCTCCTCGCTAGCGCTGCGGGAGTAAAAACACCATCTGCACATGCGCAGATGGTGTTTTTACTTCCGCAGCGCTACTTCGCGAAAACCCGCTCGTTGCGGGGGGTCCTGGAACGGAACCCTCGCAACGAGCGGGGGATCACTGTATATGTACTTCTATCCGTCTCATTCTCACAATGTTTTATTAAGCCAAAATATTTTAGTTTGTTGTTAAATATAAACAGCATTGCTTACATTTTCTGTCTTGATCTTTTCTGATGATCTTTTTATCTCTCGGTAGGTTTTATTGCTGCTTACTTTAGATTTGATTCAGTGGCAAAACATCTGCTTTGTGTGTTGCTCCATAATTTCTGAGACAAAATTTTATTATAAATCTAAATCATATAGTATTCTGACGGATTTATGTTGCATTTTAAATCTATGCATCTAGTTTTATCTGTGGCATTGCCTGAAAGTACCAATGCTATCTCTATATTTCCTTCAGAAATGCTGTTTCTAAATCCTGTCGCTCATGCTTAATAGTTCTTTCTTGATAGTAAGGCCAGAAATGCTTTTACAAATAATAGGCACAGATTGGCTAGTTTCATTTGATTCTCTGTCCACGGAAGGAATATCGATGAAATACTGTACAGGGTTTAGAAGTGGTGGCTATCTTGAGTGAAATAGAAAATAGAAATAGAAACTTTTGATCTGAACATTAAGACAAACTTCAAAACTTGCTTGCCAGTATTTATTCATTCAGTTTTTATCCTGTCTGCTCCTTCCTCTTTTAGGTTGTGAAACACAGAGATAAAACCAGATGAATATGAACTAGAATCTAGGTGTCCCTATTTCTAGTCCAGTACTTTCACAAGTACACTATGTTGTTTCTCACTGTCTTGATTACCCATGTTGGACATTCATTCAGTCTTTGTTCATTTTGTCTGAGAATGCTACAAGTTCATCTACTATATTTGCAACTTATCAAGTTGGGGAAAATTTGCATAGAAATTACACATATAAACTTGGTTGTAAAATACTGACACATTTGTGACTATCAATTTTCAGAGAATATGACCGGTAATTAACTTTGCAAACATTAAGTAAATGTGAATAAATGATTATGCAGTTGTAAATGCAGAGTTTGGCAACTGTGCACAAAGTTTATAATTCTGAGAAACATGGACGCTATATGCTTTTATTAAAACTACTTAATCTGATAGTTTTAACAATACTGTAGTTGCAAGGCAAGCTGTCAGTGAAAGATACTGAGCTTGAATTGGGAACTATTTAATATTTCCAGTAATGAGGATTTTAGTGGCTATCTTAGCTTTTCCCCACCAACATGCATTGAAATACATCTATGGGCACACTTCAGAATTGAGACATTTTGACATGGAACTGTGTTACCTTGGTACATAATTTTCTTTTAGCACAGCCTGTCAACTCTGAAGTATGATCAGAAATTGTTTTTGTTAACAACATAACTATAAAGGAGATGGGTGGGAAGTAATCCAACAACCACTTTTGTTATACTGGATTTGTTAAAAGATGCCCTGGTTCTATTAGTTAAAAGGAGAGAAGAGAAGAAACTTGTTCTTCAGATAGTACAAGATGGTCATGGAAAAGAATATTCCAAGAACATCTAGTATTATCACCTGTTATTTAAGTTTATTCATGGAAAACAATTTCAGATTCATTATTTTCAAAGTTTCTGTTCTGTTTTGCTCTTTTTTTATTATTTATTTTTTTCCTGTTACCATTGTCTTACTCTCTTTTTTAATTCCCACTCACTCTAATGTTATAGAATGATGGTATATTTGGTACAGAAGATATTTCTTTTATTCCTTCATTATGATATTTTATATTGTTGTATAACATAAGATATTGATCATTTGTAACAATAGTGGTTGGTCAGATATTTGTTACACTTCTGTGTTATGTTTCTATTATGCATTTGTTTACAACAGTGGAACGCAGAATCATATTGGAGGGCACGTGAGGTGATGCCCTATGTCAGCTTCAGTGTGCATGTGTGCGCTGGCCAACTGATTTTCAGTGTCGAGGAAGGCTGTTTCACTATTTGGAGGCTTCAGGGAAGCTTCCCTGAAGCCTCAGAGTGTGAAAAACTCTCCAATGGGCAAACCAGAAGTTCAGAAAAATGGACTTAGGGTTTGTCCATTGTGCTGTTTTTGGCACTCCGGGGCTTCAGGAAGCTTCCCTCAAGCCTTCGGAGTGTGAAAAATAGCCCAATGGGCAAAACGGAAGTCTGTTTTTCCAAAGTTCTGGTTTACCCATTTGCCCATTTTTCACTGTTCCAGCCTTCAGTGACACTTGTGTATCTGAGGAGAGTGTGTGTGTTGTGCGCATGCACAGAGGACAGAGCAGGGCAGTGCACATGTGTGTGGGGTTTGGGCATGTGCATGCCGGCTAGCATGGGCACACATATCCTTTTGGCACACGAACCAAAAAAGTTCACCGTTACTGATTTATACAGTTGGTGTTTCTGTTTAGTGCTTTAGTATGGGAGTACTAAATAAATGATTTGTCATTTGAAATTGGATTCAGTTTTGTTCGATTCAGAAGGATTTTATTATATGAGCAAAACACAATGCAACAGATCAGTAATTTATTATTTCATGTGGAACATTTTCAGAGATATAAAAACTTTCATGAGCAATCCATTAGAAAGTGATTTGAAAGGGTTTCAGAGGGTATGGGGGACATGACCTCAGGAAGTTGTGAGCAAATTTGAGGGGGAGTGACTGCATGTTCCCGGAAGACATAAAACAGGACTTGTTCTCTCTAGATAAACTGCCTGTCAGATTGGAGAAGCAAAATAGAGAAGAAAGCCTGGGGAAAGTCTTCAGGACTCCCAAGTTTGTGCGAAGCCTCCTGGCATGTACATTCAAAGTTGAATTGCTATCAGAACTTGTTTCTGGTTTGCTTGGAGAAGCTGGCAGCTGCCTTGTTCAGGAAAAGTAGAAGTCAGTTCCAACAACGTTCTAATTGCCCATATGTTTTCCCAATGTACTCTTCATTTTTTATTCTTGGAGGGCTTAAGCATATACACTTACACTTAATTTTAGGTGACTGCACAGCAAAATTTGGGAACTCCTTTAATAAGTAAGGTATCTTTTCAAGAAGATGGAATGTTTCTCTGTTGTCATTTTTCTATGAACTGGATAATTGTGAACAGAAAGGTCTGTTGGCTTAAAGCTAACATTTTTCTTTTTATTATCTGTTAAATGACTCTTCCAGTTTTTCCAGCGGCTTGACTATTGCTGAACTTTCTTTCTACCCAATGGCGTATTGATAATGGCTATAAATGACATTAGTGTGCAAGTTAACTAGCCAGGAGGAAGATGCTAAAAGACTTAGCTGAAACATCAAAAATATGTATGCTTGTTGAATTAGCGCTTTGAAGAATGTTTCCATCCCATTTCCAGAATCTCATTTTCAAATTAATTATTTCAGATTAGGGGAGAAATTAATCCTAAATGTAAGAAGTGAATAAAGAGGAAAAAAATGAAAAGAGAAATGTAGAATGTGGAACACAAGAATTCGTTTGTGACTAAGGAGGAAAAATAGATTGTGTTTCTTTAATAAAATTAAAATCTCACACAGGCGGGCATACTTGCTTGCCGGTCACGCAAAGCTGGGCACGCACCTCCACTCTGCATGAAACGCAATGTTCCTTTTTTGTCTTTGCATGCTCCATTTTTGCTGAAAACCTCTGAAGGGTGGGGGCTACATTCAGAGTATAAGATGCATCCAGTTTTTGACCCACTTTTGGGGATTAAAAAGGTGTGTCTTATAGTCCAAAAATATGGCACTATGTATAATATTTTCAGAATTCACTAAGGAATTTTATTTACGAGGTTATTCTTCTGCCTCAGTTCACATAGCCTCTGTATAAGATTAAGTAATAGATGTTAGTAATAGCAAAATAATAAATAATATGTTTTTAATATCATAAAATCTCTACAATTCCACAATGAGTCTCTGAGCATTAATCTATTTTACCAGTTTGGAAGACCATGGCAATAGCATTTAGGCATCTTTCTTTCTTTCTTTCTTTCTTTCTTTCTTTCTTTCTTTCTTTCTTTCTCTATCTATCTATCTATCTATCTATCTATCTATCTATCTATCTATCTATCTATCTATCTACTCTCTCTTTCTCTTTCATTCATCTATATCTATTCCCACACTTCTCCCTCCCCATCTCTCTCTCTGTCTCACTCATTCACACACACACACACTGCCCAGTGTTGGAACTCCCTAGTGATGGATTGTGATTCTTAGCAGGTATTCTTTGGTCTTCTGGACAAGGTGGTCAGAAGCTCTCTGGGAAAAGAGATCTTTTAAATATTGTAACTAAATTCACATAGGACTGTAAAGGAAGCAACAGCAGTTCTATTCAGAAACATTGCTTGAAGACCTGATCTAAAAATGAGACATGTTTGTAATGACCACTTTGTTATTTTCCTTGAATTTAGAGATTTGTCTTTTTATGGATCTTTCCAGAATTTATTATTTACTGAGTAACCTATGGTCCCTTGGATCTCCAGTTACCTCACTCATTCTTTAGCATTTCTCAAAGATAATAAAACGTTTTGTGAAAGATATATTTTTAAGATTGGTAAATTATCATATATTGGAAATTCTAAATTAGAGCTTTTCTGTGATGATAGCCTTTCAGCCTTTGTACTATTGATAGCCTAGTGACACTATAGTACAGTGATGGCGAACCTATGGCACGGTGCCACAGGTGGCACGCGGAGCCATATCTGCTGGCACGCGACCCATTGCCCTAGCTCAGCTCCAACTTGCATGTGTGTGCCAGCCAGCTGATTTTTGGCTCGCACAGAGGCTCTGGGAGGGCGTTTTTGGCTTCCGGAGAGCCTCCAGTGGGGTGGGGGAGAGCGTTTTTGCCATCCTCAGGCTCCAGGGAAGCCTTTGGAGCCTGGGGAGGGTGAAACACGAGCCTACTGGGCCCACCAAAAGTTGGAAAACAGTCCGTTTCTGGCCTCCAGAGGGACTTTGGGGGGGGAAATCTTTTTCACCCTCCCCAGGCATTAAATTATGGGTGTGGGCAGGTATGATAATGCACGCGCACGCTGTTTTGGCACCCGAGGAAAAAAAGGTTTGCCTTCACTGCTATAGTACAACAGCTTGAGAATTTGTTCATTATCTTTGCCTATGACTTATTTTTATTCTCCCAAAGTGTAAGGGAATGGAAGCAGGAAGAAAATTATGTCATTTTATTATTCTCCTGCATTCAAAATCCTTTTGCAATCCTGCAGCATATTCAGAATATTAAAGGACACTAAGTATGAAAAATAAAGCGTTCCATTAATTCTGGCTGAAAATGCCAAAAATAAAAGTTAAAACCATGAGGAAATCACCAAAAATCTTATTCGGTGGTAAAGTACCTGTTTTATTGATATTACTAATTCCTGCTTGACTAATCATAAGGAAAGACACTTAAATGAAAATATAGCATAGTAGGGTTCTTCTGCCTTATTAATATGTATGTCTTTTCCTTACTTAGGTATCTGAACATCAGCATTTGGATCATCTAGCTGAAAAGCTGGAGCAGAGTGAGAAGAATGGTTCGGTAAGATTGTTAGCATTCTTACACTAATTGTCTCCTATCTAATTCATATACCATTAGTATATCCAGTATAATTGTTCTATTTAATATATATTATAGCTCAAGGTTTTATTTATTTATTCATTTATTTATTTATTTTGTCCAATACACAATGAGAGTTTTAGTGTGTGTGTGTATATATATACACACACACACACACACAGTAAAATACATGATGAAGGTTACAGAGGAGATACTCAGTAAAATATATCTATGAAAGAATAGAAAAGAAGATATAGTAATAGAACATATCAATGAAATAATAGAAGAAGAGATATAGGAATAAAAGAAAGGTATAGGAGATATAGGAGAGTAATAGGACAGGGGACAGAAGGCACTCTAGTGCACTTGTACTGACCTCTTAGGAATCTGGATAGGTCAACCGTAGATAATCTAAGGGTAAAGTGTTGGGGGTTTGGGGATGACACTATGGAGTCCGGTAATGAGTTCCACGCTTCGACACCTCGGTTACTGAAGTCATATGTTTACAGTCAAGTTTGGAGCAGTTAATATTAAGTTTAAATCTGTTGTGTGCTCTTGTGTTGTTGTGGTTGAAGCTGAAGTAGTTGCTGACAGGCAGGACATTGCAGCATATGATCTTGTGGGCAATACTTAGATCTTGTTTAAGGCGTCTTAGTTCTAGGCTTTCTAGGCCCAGGATTGAAAGTCTAGTCTCGTAGGGTATTCTATTTTGAGTGGTTACTTGTTTCTCCGTACTGAAGGAGCGGGTCCAGCAGTCACATGGGTTGCTCATGTCCAATCCGGTGGAACTGAGCCTAGTATTAAAAAAGCTTGCCGGATCCGCCCCTTCCCCAGAATTCGCTCAGTTCGCATATCCTGCGGTTGTATTGTGATAGCTCGTTCAACATTCTAACACCTTCCCTTCGATCTTTCCTTCAAAAAGTAGTAAGATTTATTGTCTTTATTTAATTACTTGCACTAATTGCGCCAGCCGTTTAAAAGAAAAAAAGAAAAAAAAGCGGCTCGGCTTTTTTCCTTAGGAGAAGTTGCGGTTTCGTTTTCCCCCGGCGGTTTTGCCGGTTACGATTCCTGCGGCCGCTTGTGGATTCTTCTAATCCTTTGGCCTGGAGGTCCTGGTGCAAGTATTTATCCATTGAATTATTGATTATTTATTGTATAAAAATATTTAAGGGCTTATAAAATACCTCCTGCGGAGTGAGACGCCTTCTAGTCTCCTGGACTTAGTCGATCGCTTTTCCCTTAAGAAATTCTACGGAGCGATCTTTTCGGCGCGAAGGCCTTCGCGCCCTTTTTTTAAAATCTAGGCCTCTCGTGTTGGCCTTCTGCCAGCCGCGTAGGCCTCAGTCCACCGCGTGGATCCGGGAGCGGGCCTTGGGGGTCCCAGGCTAAATTCTCCACCGGCTAAGCCTCCAACCAGAGTGCCTTGGTTTACTTAATTGCAAAGTTTAGGGAGGCTGGCCCCGCTGGATTTGGGGGCACGAACTCTGGGTTTGCCCAGATTGTCCTCACGTTTCAGCAGCTTCGAGGCCTCGAAGCAGGATCCATTCCTCTTGGGAAGTCCTTGAAATCTTCTCCTTATAATTCAGTTATTGGCTCAGCCTTGTCTTCTGTTAATTGTCAGACTATGGCTACTTTTCCCAAGAGAGGCACAACTAAAGGTCCCAGAGAGGCCAGGCCTACAGGCGATGAAATTACTAGTATCCCCCAGGCCTCTTCCTCCTCTTCTCCAGGGGCCCGCCCCTCGACCAAGGTCACCAGGGCCGAGAAGAGAAGGGACCTAGCCCTACAAAAAATCCATGACAAATCAGCAAAACGTTTGAAAGTGCAGGCCCAAGTAATCAGTAGTCAAGACCCACCAGAGGCCTCTAGTCTGCCTCCTTCTGGGGTCCCTGTGTTATCTCTGGATGAGCCAAACCTAGACAGACCCCAACCTAACCTATGGGGCATAGGTCCAGAGGAACCAGATATTATTGAAGATTCCCCCCAGCCAGGATCCTCCCAGGCCTTTAGGGATTCTTCTGCCATTTCTGCTGATATTTCCAATTTACCTCCTGAGTTCCAATCTATTTTTGCTGTGTTGTCCAAAGCCATTGATGCCAAACTCTCCACCATCAATGAGCTTCCTTTACCTCTTCCTCCTTCTCGTTCCTCCCGCCCCTTGGGTTCTTCCCCAGCGGTCAGAGCTCCTATTCAGGATGATTCAGATTCCTCCCAGGATGAATATGAGGATGTAGAGGAGGATGAAGACCCTTTTCAGGGCTTATCAGAGGATGAGGAATCCCAAATAAAAGTCCCTCCTCCAATTACTATTTTTCCTTCTCAACTATTCAAATCTCTCCTCCTCAAAGCTAGAATTTCTACGGGATTAGCGGCCCAGGAGAAACAAGCCTCCACTTCCACTGATCCCCCGGAGGAGAATTTACCTTACTTCACAGAGGAACAGGAGGATAACGAGGTAATTCCTATGCCTAAATTGTTTAAAGATGCCTTACTCAAACAGTGGGATTTTCCAGCCTCTGGCCTTAATCCCTCCACCAAGGACAGAAAGTTGTATAAACTTTCCTCTTCCTATGAAGAGCTTCTATCCTTTCCCAAACCAGATGAACCTGTCAAGATTCTTCACTCGGCAGCGGCTGTGCCAGGCGAGGCGGAGGAAGTCCTCCGCCCAGAGGACAAGCGCATCGAGCAAATGCTCAAAAGAGGATTCACCGCTGATTCCTGGGCCATTAAAAGCTCGGCAGCGGCCTCCTTCTTCTCCAGAGCCATGCTGCTGTGGCTTCGCCAACTTCAACAGCACATTCCTCCAGATGACTTGAGAGGTCAACAAGACTTCAACAAGGTCTTTGCAGCTGCCCAGTACGTGGCTGATGCCACCTTGCAATCTACTAGATTTTCTGCTAAGTCTATTGCAGCCTCTACAACGGCAAGAAGACTCCTATGGATTCGCCCTTGGCAAGCGGGAGTTCGCCAAAAGTGGCAGTTATCCCAGGGCCCCTTAAAGCGCGACCTTCTCTTCGGTGATCTTCTGGATCCACTCCTCACGGAGACCACGGACAAGAAGAAGGTTTTGGGTCCAACCACCAAAAAGGTTACCAAAACGCAGTCCTTTCGTCGCCCAGGGCGCCAGCAAGATCAAGCGGCTTCCTATCAGAGATCTCCAGGTCAGTATTCCCCCCGCTTTCGTTCCCAAGGTAGGAACTCCAGGGGTAGAGGGTTTCGTTTCCAAAGGGGAGCTTCCTCTAACAGAGCTTCAAAAAAACCTAGATGGTAATCTTACCTCCATTCCCATAGGGGGTCGCCTAGCTCATTTCGCCTCTAATTGGCGTCTCACCTCCAAGGACCCTTGGGTCATTGACACTGTTCAAACAGGCCTTCTTTTAGAATTTATTTCTCCTCCCCCTAAACGTTTTATTTCCTGCCCTTCTCCCAGGTCATCCTCAGATTGTAACCGTATGGAGGAGGCCATTTCTCATCTTTTGTCCATCAGAGCCATTCAACCGGTCCCTTCGGGTCAGAAGGGCCTAGGTTTTTACTCCATCCTATTTATGGTTCCAAAGTCCTCCGGAGGTTGGAGAGCCATTTTGGATTTAAAGAAACTAAACCTATTCATCAAATATAGGAAGTTTAAGATGCACTCCTTGTCTTCTATTTTGGCCGCCATTCACTCGGGAGATTTCATGGTCTCCTTAGACCTCACTGAGGCCTACCTTCACATTCCTATAGCCAAATGCCACAGAAAATTTTTACGTTTTTCCTTTCAAGGCAGGCATTTCCAGTATAGGGCGATGCCATTTGGCCTTTCCTCGGCCCCTCGGGTCTTTACAAAGCTCTTGGGGTCCCTGGCGGCCTATATCCGGGCGTCTCCCATCCACATTTTATGTTATCTTGATGATATTTTAATTCATGGGAACTCCCTAGAGAGAGTGAAAACAGACCTTTCTGTCACCATGTCAGTCCTTCAGGACCATGGATTTTCCATCAACTTTGATAAAAGTCACCTCCAACCTTCCACTTCCATTTCTCACCTGGGATCCATTATTGATTCAAAATCCTCCCAGGTTTTTCTCTCTCCCGAGAGAAAACTCAGTATAGTGGAGTTAATTTCTAACATTTTGTCTAATCCTTCAGTATCCATAGTTACTCTATCTTCCCTTTTGGGGAAGATGGTGTCATGCATAGGCATCATTCCCTGGGCTCGCCTTCATGCTAGGGAACTCCAGTGGCTACTGTTGCCTTTTCAGAGATCGGGGCACAGCAGCTCAAATCGACGCATTGTCATCCCACTGAGTGTTCGCAGATCCTTCAAGTGGTGGAAGTCTCCGGCCATGGACAGAGGATCCCCGTTCAGGTGCCCGGATCAATTTGTCATCACCACAGATGCCAGTCTATCGGGATGGGGCGCCCACGCCCAGGGGATGATAGCCCAGGGCACGTGGTCCCCGGAGGAAGCTTCCAGGCCAATCAATTGGCTAGAGTTAAGAGCCGTTTCCCTGGCTCTGAAGCATTTCTCTCCTCGCATTCCCAACCGGCACGTTCTCATTCTCACCGACAACATTGCCACAAAAAGCCATATCTGCAGACAGGGGGGCACGAGATCCAAGGCTCTCATGAGGGAGGCCCTCAAGTTGGGCCTTTGGGCGGAAAAACATCTCCAGTCGCTCCTAGCCGATCACATCTCGGGGAGTCTCAACGTCCAGGCGGATTGGCTATCCCGAGCAACGATAGACCCAGGAGAGTGGAACCTCCATCAAGACCTGTTCCATCAAATCACCCTCAGATTCGGCCTACCAGTCCTGGATCTCTTCGCGACCAATGCGAACGCCCAACTCCCTCGCTTCTATTCCAGATTTCCATCCCCGGGAGCGGAAGCAATCAATGCCCTCCGGAGTCCATGGCCTCCAGGCCTACTCTACGCATTTCCTCCAATTCCAATCCTCCCGGACGTGATTCACAAGGTCCTCACCGAGAGGGCCCGAGTAATCTTAATCGCCCCTCATTGGCCCCGCCGGCCCTGGTTCGCGGATCTCCAACAGCTATCCGTCCAGGACCCTTGGCGACTCCCCGTTTCGGGGGATATGCTGCGGCAGGGGGCCTCTTTCCATCCAGACCCGGAGTGGTTCCACCTCACCGCCTGGCTGTTATCAGGAGAGATTTAGAACTGCGTGGTCATGACCCCGATTCAGTGGAGGTCATTCTAAAGGCCAGGAGGGGCTCGACCAATCGAATCTACGACCACACGTGGTCCAAGTTTCACCAGTGGTGTCTACAGGAAGGTCTCTCCCCTCTGTGCATCCCCATACACAGAATTATTTCCTTCCTTATGCAAGGCTTCCATAAAGGACTTTCCACCAGCACCCTCCGGCGTCATCTGGCAGCCATTTCATCTGTCCTAGGGAGTCCCCGCAGACAGCCTCTCCGATCCTTCCCTGAAGTTCAGGAATTCCTCAAGGGCATAGCCAACCTCAGACCTTCCAAGGTCCACAGGTATCCATCCTGGGATCTGCCACGGGTTCTCCATTCCCTCACGCAGGCACCATACGAACCCCTAAAATCGGCATCCCTCAGGTACCTATCCTTTAAGGTAGCCTTCCTGGTGGCTATTACCTCTGCCCGGCGCATTTCGGAGCTGGCTGCCCTCTCAATCAGGCAGGACCTTTGTCAATTCCATCAGGACAAGGTAGTCTTGCGACTGGACCCTACCTTCTTACCCAAGGTCAGTTCCATGTTCCACAGATCTCAGGATATTGTCCTACCTTCCTTCTGCCTCCAACGAGACCATCCCTTGGCAATTAGATGGCACACCCTGGATCTCACCAGAGCGCTGAGAATATATATCCAACGCACAGGACCCTTTCGGAGGTCAGAAGCACTTTTTGTAGCCTATCATCCCAGAGTCATGGGGGCCAAAGTGTCTTCAACAGTAATAGGCCGTTGGATCAGAGGGACTATATCTAAGGCCTATGAGTCGGTCTCCCTCTCAGTTCCAAGGAACATCACTGCGCATTCCACCAGGAGCGCAGCCACCTCGGCCGCTTGGGCGACTCAAGCCCCGTTGGAGGAGGTCTGCAAAGCAGCCACTTGGGCCTCGCCAAATTCCTTCATCAGGCACTACAAAATTGATTCTTACGCTTCAGCGGACGCTGCCTTCGGCAGAAGGGTACTCCAATCCGTTATCTCACACGATAGCAAGCTAATCCCACCCTAGGGACCATCTATTGGGTATGTCCCATGTGACTGCTGGACCCGCTCCTTCAGTACGGAGAATAGGCGTTGATTGCTTACCTGAACGCCTCTTCTCGTACGGTGAGCGGGTACAGCAGTCACTTCCCGCCCTTGTATGTGTCTTCTTTACCTTTCTATATCTTTCTTCCTCTAACAATGAGAGTTGAACACTACAGAGCTTCACAACTGAGCCTAGTCTATGGATTCGCGAATTCTGGGGAAGGGGCGGATCCGGCAAGCTTTTTTAATACTAGGCTCAGTTCCACCGGATTGGACATGAGCAACCCATGTGACTGCTGTACCCGCTCACCGTACGAGAAGAGGCGTTCAGGTAAGCAATCAACGCCTATTTCCATTCAGTATGATATACAGGTAGTCCTTGACTGATAACAAAAATTGGGACCAGAATGTTTGTTGCTAAGCAAGGTGGTTGTTAAATGAGTTGTGCCCAATTCTGTGATCTTTTCCACCACAATTGTTAAGGGAACACTGCTGTTTTTAAATGAATCACATAGTTATTAAGCAAGTGTAGCTTCCAACATCAACTTTCTTGTCAGAATCCAGCCGGGAAAGTTGCAGATAGTGGTCATGTGAACCCAGGATGCTGCAATCATCGTAAATATATGGTTACCAAGTGCACAAATTTTGATCATATGACCATGGGGATGCTGCAACAATCATAAGCATAAGGATCATAATGTTATGTTTTTCAGTACTGCTGTAACTTTGAATGATTGCTAAACAAATAGTCTTAAGTCAAGGACTATCTGTACAGACTCAACTGATATAAAGTGATTTACAACCTAGTATCTATGATTTGTTCATTAATTGATTGATTATGTGGAATCTAGACAAGTGTGCCAGCAACCACATAGGTAGATCTTCTCCATGACAATCTGGAACTTGTCTTCCAGTGATGTACTCATTACCACTGTGACTGAGTCCAGCCATCTTGTTGCTGGTCATTCCCTTCTCTTTCTTTCCAACTTAACCAGCATTAGAACCTTTTCCAAAGAGTCATCACATAATGTCACAGAAAGAGGATAATTTGAGCATTGTAATTTGTGCCTTAAGTTAGAACTCTGCATTGATTTGTTAAATTGCCCACTTGTTTGTTTTCTTGGTTGTCCGTGGTATTTTCAGGAGTCTTCTCCAACACCAAAGTTTAAAAGCACCCATATTCTTTCTATGCTGCTTCTTCAAAGTCTGACTTTTATTTCCATTGAATGTCATAGGGAATACCATAGTTTGCAGTATTCTAATCTTCATATGTACAGACATCATGGCAATTGAATACTGAGTTCTTTTTGGTATTCGTTGTCTTTCTCAATTAACCAGCATGCATGCGCAATTATCACTTGTTCACTAAACCATTTTAGAAATCTAGGTGTTAGTAGATATGGCATTGTAATGTACAGTGGTACTTTTACTTATGAACTTAATTCGTTCCGTGACCGGGTTCTTAAGTAAAAACGTAAGTAGAAGCAATTTTTCCCATAGGAATCAATGTAAAAGCAAATAATGCATGCAAACCCTTGCTGCCCCTGTTCCCACTCACCACTTCTCCTCACTGCCCCGTCTCCACTCCATTAGCCTCAGCTTGTGGGGAGGTTCCCCTTTGCCTCCCCATTTGCATCCCCCCCGCTGGGATTCTCTTCGTGCTTGTCAGCGCTGCTGGGATGCCCCGGATCTGGACTTCCGTTGCCAGCATTGCACCGCTGAGATCGCCCTTTCTTTCCCCCCAGTGTCCGGCAAGCATGAAATGAAGAGAATCCCAGCAGGAGGAAGCAAAGGGGTATCCCAGTGGCCGACCGGCAAGCACTAAATGAAGAGAATCCCAGCGGGAGGAAGCAAAGGCATATCCCAGTGGCCGGCCCAAGCACGAAATGAAGAGAATCACAATGGGGGGAAGCAAAGGGGTATCCCAGTGAGGCAATGACAGGCGCTTCAGCTGGCAATGGAAGTCTGGAGGTGGGGCATCCCAGCAATGGCGGCTCAGGTTTGTAAGTAGAAAATGGTTCATGAGTAGAGGCAAAAAAAATCTTAAACACACGGTTCGTATCTTGAAAAGTTTGTAAGTGTAGGTGTTCGTAAGTAGAGGTACCACTATATATAGTGTACTTTAGAATTTACATAATAGTATGGAATACTCAGTTAAGAGTATGGTACAGTCCAACATACTTGGCTGGTCTTGGGAACTAATGTAAACATGGAAAGATACCTGCAACGTTTCTTTTTCTTTGAGACTGTGCTGTTTTGCTAGTCTGCCCAGTTGTATGTTTGAAGCTATAAGAAGTCATAGAAATGATAACACAAGATACTCTTGATTTCTTGATAGTGCAAGTCTTATTTCATGTAGGAAACAGCTGTGCAATGTTCTAGTTTTCACAATGTTCTAGTATTCACAATGACTACAGTGAGATTTCCAAAATTGACATGTATATTACCAATTAAGCTGTCTTCCATTTTGTCTTGCTCTAGAGCTGTCTAAACTCTATCAATTTTTTTGCTGTTAAAAACAGGATGTTCAGAGATTAATTGATAGAAACCCTTACACAAAAATCATACTTATGACATATGAGAATAGAACGTGGCATACATGAAGTTCTAGGCAAATTGTTTTTCTGTTAGTCTTACAATGTTAGCATGTCATAATCCAATTAAGCATCCTTAAATGAGGATCCAATTAAGCATCCTTAAATGAGTAAGTATTGTGGTACTATGTGGTGGCATACAGCTGAATTTTGCTGACCTTAGAAAACTGGGATGTGAATTCATCAATAATAGGATAATAGGATTGTATACTACTAGAGTGGGACTTGAAGATTTCAGAAGGTGGAAATAGCAAATTATATTAATATATTGCCAGGAAAATATTAAGCAAAATGCCTAATAAGTCATCAAGAAGACTTCACCTTTTATTTGTGACTTTCAAACTTCTGAATGCCTAGTGAACTGAAGTCCCTTTATGCAGAGCAGTCTTTCAAATTAGATTGGTGGTGAAAGTGACTTCTTCTCCCTAGCACTATTTCTCCCAGAATAGATGAGGCAAAGGTACTTCGGCTTCAGGGGTATAAGGACAGATTGATGTATGTGAATTCCTCCTCAGAATGCAGAATAGGGCAAATGTGAAATAGTTGGATGGTGAAAACAGCTTCACTCCATTTACAAGAGTGCACGCATCTGTTATTTGAAAATCAGATACTGTACATGCGTTAAAATACAAAGGTAATTTATGCACTTTTGGCATCAATTCAAATATGGTGTTTGCAAGATTATTTTTGAGTATTTAAAACTACTTAAAATAATCATAGGAGGAACTGATAATTAGAACTGATCAATACATTGAATAAATAGGCATTGGATCCTGAGTAGTGTAACAGTAGGTTCAAAGGAAGCTTTCCTGGGACATAGATAATTAATTAAAGCAAGCAGCTTCCTTTGTCTGGAACAGTAGCTTTCGAGACATAGTCTTATTCTTCATTTGCAATCACTTGCTATTAGGAAATGCAAGACCCATGAAATTATATACTAGAGATTATGTTTAATGGCTTTGTAATTATTCTTTTACTGTCTTGTGTCTTCAGTTTAGCTTAGACCTAACAGTTTTAAAGTTGGCATGGCCAAAATAAAAGCAGTATTGAAAATATAATAATAGAATGTATTTTTCAAAAAGGGTTTGAAGTTTGAGAATTATTGTGCTGCTCCATAGATTTCATCCTTTTCTATTTCTCTTGTTTGTGTTACAGACTCACATTTTTTTCTGTTTATTAAAATAGAAATAAACTGATGTGTGAATTGTAACAAATGTTCTTTGTTACAATTCTTTGATGTACTTTGATGTACTTTGATTTTTAAATTTTTTATTTTAATTATAGTTGGTGCTTTGCACCTTGGTGGAAAACTGATTAAAATAAAGTAAATTAATTATTCACAATGACTACAGTGAGATTTCCAAAATTGACATGTCTATTACCAATTAAGTAGAAAGGTAGTGTTAATTATCTAACCAATTCCTATCTGCTTTCAAGCAAAAAACTTTGATTTGCTTTATTGCCAACTATTCAGTGGGATCAGGATGAACATAACTCATTAATCTTTTGAATATCAGTATCATTTCATACCCTTAATATTTGTATCTTACTAGCATATTTGGGAATTGGAATGCTATTTGTGAGAGCTCACGTTTTTCATGGTTCGTTTCAGTGAATGTTATTAATAGAGTTCTGTTCACATTCATGGCAAGTGAGATTGTAAAGTCTTGAAGAGTTTCATAACTTTTCCTCAGTCCTTCAATGTATCTCCCCATTCTGTCTGATTTGGGTGGGATATAGGTTAACTGCTGGTGGCTGGAGAAAATGATGAGCTATCTGACAGAAATAAATCGGTGTATATTTCAGTAACTATGCCTGTTGACTCACAAATCAAAGCTGGCAACAAACTGTGACTTCTTTCTTTAGTGTGTTTTGAGATTAAACCAAATAGAGCCCCCAGTTCAGACAAGATGCTAAAAATATAATTGCAAGCAAACAAATTTTTAGAGGATGGGTGGTGGATGGAAATGAATCATGATATCTTCCTTTTCTATAGATTGATTCTAAAAGCTGAGTGGATTACAAAAATTACTTTACATTAAAATAAAAATTATTGTTGACTTTTTTGGAAAAGATATTATAATTAAGCTTGAGCAGGCATAATACTATATATTCTGTCACATACCATATTTTTCGGTGTATAAGACGCACCTTTTTACTTCAAAAAAGTGCCTCAAAAACTGGGTGTGTCTTGTACATCGAATGCTGCGTGGGGGGGGGGGAGAGTTGAGTAGTGGTCAGCAGCAGCAGCGGCAGCCTTCCTGTGCTTCGGCAGCTGTCCCCGAGGCCACCCAGCAGCCCTTGGCTGCTTCCCTCCCTGCGGGAGACCTGCAGGCGTTGCCCGAGGAGCCCTCCCAGCAGGCAGAAAAGCAACTCGGGCGATTGGCTTTAGCAGGGGCTGGGGATGGGCTGCCTCTCTCTGGCTGAGGCAGCTTTGTTTGGAGCACCCTTCGCCAACCGCTGCGGCCATCCCACTTCTGGCCGCGCATACCAGCCCGGGTTGCAAAAAGGGATGGCGGAACTCCTGTCCTTCGCTTCAGTGTCAGGGAGAAAACAAGCGGTGTCTGTGCTATTTTCCAAGCCTCCTGCATGACTTATTCTCTGTCTGGGATCCCCGTCTCCCCCTCACCCCGCACACACCCCGTTTCATCCTGCACTCCAAAAGCCCTTTTCTCTCCGTTTAGGACCAGCGTTCTTCTCTTGGGGTGGGGAGAACGGAGCCCCAAGCGCTGCCTTCAAGCTCCGTGCAAGGCAGCCACAGGCGCTTCTGGCATTCTTCGGCCAGGCAAAAGACATGGCGGTGGCGGAGGACACCTGAGAACCTCCGCTGCTGTGTCTTTTGCCTGGTCAAAGAAAAGGCAGGGTATCTATAAATTAATAAAATAAATGTCTTTTTATATGTTGAACCACATGTTTGGGTTATAGAAAATTAGGGATTTTCTGTCTTGAATTAAATATTTTATAATTTTAAATCTTTATGGTGTATTCCTTAAACATTTTAAAACTGAATATTTTTTATGCTTAGTACCGCTTTTTTCTGTTATTTAACCACTATAGGGGGTAGCATGAATATTCCATCAAACAACACCCACTCTTCTACCAAACTAATTGCTGTCAACAGATACTCACCTATTTGAGATTCATCACACCCTTAAGGCATGACCTTCCTTCATTATCACACCCTTTGGGAGCAGACCATCTTCTAGGCCTAAACTCATATATACACTGCTCAAAAAAATAAAGGGAACACTTAAACAACACAATATAACTCCAAGTAAATCAAACTTCTGTGAAATCAAACTGTCCACTTAGGAAGCAACACTGATTGACAGTGCACATTTGTTGTGCACATTCATCTTTGTACAGAACAAAGTATTCAATGAGAATATTTCATTCATTCAGATCTAGGATCTGTTATTTGAGTGTTCCCTTTTAAATTTTTTTAGTAGTATATATATCTGTGGCCTAGAGGTTAAAGCTACTGCCTTACAGACAGACTCCCCAGGTTGAAATCCTGGTAATGGTATGACTAGCTGATGAGAGCAAAGTAGCTTGAAATAGATCTATACTAGTCTCCATTCCTTTTCATTATCAGCAAAAATATGTTGCACATATAGAATATAGTTTTGTCGGCTATAAAAAATTAATTTCCTTGGATATGGCCCCTGGAGAGGCCGAGAGACAAAAAGGAAGCAGTATGCTCCCTCCCATATTTGGGTATACCAGGGTGATTTGAGACAGAATGTCTGTGTGTGTGTGTGTGTGTAATTGATGAGGGTCAAGAATTTTTATGCTCTTGATATATGAAATATGTTTATTTAAATTTATGGATAGTTGGAGTCAACAATGCATACTGTATTTAAATATGAATTTGGCTTAGCCGATTAGCTGCTTCACTGTTGAATGCCTATTTTTCATTATTTGTGTGGAGGATACATTTATTTTGTGTTTCAAAGCGAGAACAAGCCTTTAAATCAATATTTCAAACTGCTGATGGAAAAACTCTGAAGCTCAAGTGTAACATAATTAAACAATAGACACTCCAAACCTCTTTAATGATGGCCTACTCTGATGGTCTTCATCTTATTTTGCCACTAAATTGTGTACCTCTTGTTCCCTAGAAGAAATGGGCCCGTAGTCCATTGCAGACAATGAGCATTAGCTTTGAAGGCTGTGTCATTTTTAGCTTTTAACTTCTCTTTCCATCTTACCCAATTCTACACCAAAATGCCTTTTTTAAAATACAAGAAACAAAATAATTGCCTTATTTTTTTTCATTTGTAGTGCAGAGCTTTTGTCCCTCATCTTATATTTCTCTTATTTTTAGATTGTCAGTACAGAGAAGAAATGGGAATTGCCTGCTCCCCAGCTTATACCTTCATCACCAGTGAGTACTTTACCTTCATTTGCTCTTTAGATAATAAATTTCTCTTTTTTCACTCCTCCTTTCCTATTCTTCAAATAACTGAGATTATATTAGCTATTCCAATAGATGAAAACAGGCTCATAAAGTGATGGTGTATTTCATTTGAAGCTGTGATTCATATTAGTGCCCTCCTGTGCCTTGTTCGTTTTAGTTGCAACCTTTTAATCTTTCAAAAGGCTTCATGCGTCAAAGCAGTGGTTTGTGATTTGACTAGGAAATGAAAAACACAAAAAGAGTTGTATAATTGCTGCTGAGTGCATCTTCTTATCTAGAACATTGTAATATGATCACCTGAAAGGCCTGACACCATTTTGGCATCTGGCAAATGAAATACATACACCACTACCACCACTAAAAAGGCAAAAGAGAGTGAAAGTCCATCTCCATCAGATTTTAGTTTCTTAAATTGTAATACATTTCCTTTATAATTTAATGTGAGCTCATGAATGAAAAGTGGAATATAAAGTTAATAAAAGGATAATCCTTGGATTACAAAGGCAATTGGGGCCAGAATTTCCATTGCTAAGCAATGGAGTCATAAAACACAATATTACCTGAACGGGATGCTTAGTAACAGTAATTCACGAAGTTCCAATTGCTGGTGTCACCTGAGGACTGTATGGGTCATTAAGTGAGAACCTCGTGCGATCCCAGCTTCCAACTTTGTACCAGTGTTGGTAATGACCTGTAAAGCCCTACATGGCATTGGGCCAGAATACATCCGGAACCGCCTTCTACCGCACGAATCCCAGCGGCCGATAAGGTCCCACAGAGTTGGCCTTCTCTGGGTCCCGTCGACCAAAAAATGTCATTTGGCGGGCCCCAGGGGAAGAGCCTTCTCTGTGGCAGCCCTGGCCCTCTGGAACCAACTCCCCCCAGAGATTAGAACGGCCCCCACCCTCCTTGTCTTTCTCAAATTACTTAAGACCCACCTTTGTCGCCAGGCATGGGGGAGTTAAGTTATCCTTTCCCCCTAGGCTATTACAAGTTATGCATGGTATGTTTGTGTGTATGTTTTGTTTTGTTTTTTGTTTTTATAATAAGGGTTTTTTAGTTGTTTTTATTAATTGGATTGTTCATGTTGTTTTACCACTGTTGTTATCCGCCCCGAGTCTGCGGAGAGGGGCGGCATACAAATCCAATAAATAATAATAAAATAATAATAAAATAATAACTTCCCCACTGACTTTGCTTTTGGGGTGATGGTAGGGAATGCCAAAAGGCATAGTCAGGTGTCCACAGCTCGGTGCAATATCCTAATTGCCTACTAGACACTAAGCACCCAGATTGCAATATCAGAACTGTGATGACCTGAACTTCAAGGACCAATTGTTTATTGCACCCAAAATTATTGTTGCAATGTTTGGCTAATATAACAATGAACTTTTGTACCAAGTTACTATATTTAGAAAAAACCCTAATCATCTGTTTAGATTGTTTGGTGTAAAATGCAGAATAACTGGTAATTTTCCCTGTTATATGGGATAAATAGGAGAATGAGTGTCATTGTATCTCACAGGTAGTAAGAAAGTAACAACTAAATTGGATAAAGCTGTGCAAAGCTTTAAAGGAATGAAATTTCAGAATTATTTTCTAGAAGGATGAAGCTCTTCTTGCTCTTTGGCAATATAGCTGTTACTATGAAAAGAGGCTAAAATAGCTGTTCTTCAGCAAGGTTAAAAGATGACTTCTCTTGCAGTGTGGGAAGTCCTGTGACTGCATTACCAAGGGAGAAGGATATGCCCCAGAGGCAGTCCATACACAATTTCACTATTCTCCAAACTTTGGCTAGCAAGTCTTGAAAAAGGCAAGCCAAGAAACTCTTCCTCTCTCTTTGGTTTCCACTGGTTAAAGTTTCTAATCGTTTTTATATAAAGTTTTTAATGGTTTATGCTTTGACTCTTATTTTTTTTTTTGACTTTTTATTTTTATTGACTCAAGAGGTAACAAGCCACTTAGTATTTGGTTTAATTGGGACTGTGAAATATTTTCAATTTATGAGATGACAAAATAGCCTGTGCTTTTCCAAATAGAGGTAATCCTTGCTTAACAATGGTAGTTGGACCTAGAATTTCCATTGCTAAACAACATAATCAAAACATGTGATGTCACATGCATAGCTTAATAGTGACAATCCCAGCAGTTCCATTGCTGTCATTAAGCGGGAATTATCGACCATAATGTGAGGAATATTGCTGCCACGTGGGGGGAGTCTTACCAAAGTGACTTGCAATCTTTTCTGCAACCTTCCCCATTGATTTTGCTTGGGGGGAGTTGGCAGGGAAAGTAGCAGATGGCAATCACATGATCCACAGGGCATTGCAACTGGTGTTACTATAAGCAGGTTGCCAAGTTGATCATATGATCACAGAAATGTTGTGACAGCGGCAATTTGAAGGGTTGGTCATTCAGCACAATCACAACTTTGAACAATCACTGAATAAGTGGTCACTAAACAATGACTACCTATAAAGCAATGTGTCCATGATACATGTACATGCAGTGGGAAGGAGTACTAGTCACATTGTTCTATCATCCTTCCCTTTCTTTGCGGTAGTTTAATTCTTTGTAAGATGTAATTTGGGTTCAAAGGCAAAGGGCTGTTTCTCACTATTCTTTTTAAAAATGTCATTTTACTATTAATTTCATGATTGTTCCATGAAATTCCGTCTGGATGGGTATTAGATCTGATTCTGGTTCTTAATCATTGAAAAACACTCCTGTTTGAGTCATTTATTCAAACACAGATGTAGGAAGATAAGAAAATAGGATGTAATAAGATAACCGACTTGAAAGTGGGTTATACATAAGACCGAATGGTATTAAGACCATTGATATCGTGCACCATAGAATAATCTAAAAGTAAAGATTAAGCTGTCAGTGAGATAGCAGGAGGGGGAGTTATATATAGTTTGTTTTCATTATGTTGATGTTCTCTTTTTTGGTTTTTTGGTTTTCTTCTTTTGTGTCTGTCCTTAAATGTAGACAGAATTATGATCAAATGCAATGATGTAATGATTGAGAAAATGTTTTTTTAAATGTATATATACCAAATAATTTTTTTTAAAGAAATGTGGTTCCAAAATGAAGAATTTCTCTGGTCTTTGCACAATTTGTATTCTCTATCTATCTCATCCATTCCATTGCTATCCCATGTGCAATTTATGCTGTCTTTTGCTTTTCACATATTTTCTCCTCTTGGTGAGACATGTACCCACACATTGTCCAATTCCATGAGAAATCATAATGTTCCCAGAAATAGACTTAGGTATAAGATCTGCAGGAGGTTTTGCGTTTTGATATCTGTTTTATGATATTTTCCCTCCAGTCAACGCACATTCAGAGCCCTCACTAACTAATCTGGGAGTCTTGATTTAGTTAGGAAATTTAAAGACAAAGTACAATAAATTGTTGTGAGCTTAAACATCGAAAAAATATATATAAAACCTAATTTCCAACCCACCAGTTTTCATCATGTATACAATATATATTTATCTATTTCTACTGGACTCCCACAATGCTAAGGACTACAGATAAACTTTCTGGATTACCATTATGTCACAGAGTCTCCCTATGTAAGAAATATAGAATATCTGAAATGCTTTCTGTAAAATGGAGTGTGAACTCCCTTCTGATAGAAATTTGGTAATTTAGCAAGAAGGCTTAAGCTGTGATGGAACAAAATATAATACAGTAATACTATTTGACATAGGTATTGGCATATAATGTAAGGCATTTTCCTGGTACAGACTGTGTTAACATATTTTGCAGTTAAAGAAACAATTACTGTACATTCTACAATTACATTTTTAGTTCGGATTGGTCTAAGCTTATTTAGTTAGAAACATTTGACTAGGTTTATGCATTTTAAGGGGACTGAAGATGAATGTTCATTACATTTTTGGGGAAAGTTATTTATATCAAAGCATTTCATGAAAATGCTCATATGTATTCATCGTTTTTACTTGTAAAATGCCTTTTATGGGTATTACATGTTAATATACATTTTGATTTGATTTTCATTCTTTATAGTATTTTTTTAAGTCAATCTGATAAATGCTGTCAGAAAATTATGGCCAAAGATTCTTCTGGGTGTTATTTGCCTGAATTACAGCAACACGATGTTTCTATTAAAATGGAACCCTGCAAATTAGGCATTCTTGCAAGAGGGACTAGCTTATTATTATTTTATTATAGTTTGTTAATACTATTCCAAATCCTGGCTAGGCATAAAATAAAAACCACTAGAGATTGTGGTTAAAGTCTTTGCTTAAAGTAATAAAAATGATATTATTCCTTTATTTCTTTCTGTAGGAGGAATTTATATCTAATTTATAAATTACCGGTACATATATATTAATTTATAATTTATGTTGAGGTTAATTTTGCCCCACTTTATGACCTTTCTTGCCACAGTTGCAATTAGTCATTGCAGTTGATAATTAGGTAACATGGTTGTTCTTATTGTTTTATTTATTTTTAATTTAATATTTCTGTCCCCGACCAATGAGCATAAATCAGTTTCTGGAAGCTTATGAAAAGGGAGCTGTAAACAAAATAGATGTAGTTGTTGATGATAAGGGGCAAACTAATAATGAAAATAATGTTCTTCGGGTAATGTGCACGAATGCTCGAAGCTTGAGCAACAAGCTCTGTGAGTTAATGGCCATAATATCTAGAGATAATTTGGATCTGGTTGCCATAACTGAGACATGGTTTAAGGATTCTAATGAATGGGAAATATCCATACCAGGATATACACTGTATAGGAAGGATAGAATAGAGAGAAGGGGAGGTGGAGTAGCCATTTATGTTAAAGAAAGTCTAAAAACAACACTAATTCAAAATACGTGTAAAGATCTGGAGACTCTCTGGATTTGCATGCAAAATAAAGACGGTTCTGTCATTAGAATTGGGGTGATCTATAGGCCTCCAGGGCAATCTGAGGAATATGACAACAAGATGGTGGATGAAATTACCCAAATGGCAGTAAAGGGAGATATTGTGGTTATGGGTGATTTCAACATGCCTGATGTTGACTGGAATATCCCCAGTGCCCTTACATGCAAAAGTAAGAATATAGTAGAGGCCTTTACAGGAGCAACTCTGGCACAGCTGGTTAAGACACCAACTAGAGGGGAGAATATTCTAGATTTAGTTTTTACGAATGGGAATTGGGTTTCAGAGGTCAAGGTGGGAGAAAATTTAGGTTGCAGTGACCATCTATGTTTGTGGTTTGATGTAAAAACTGATTGTGAGCAATCCTATACTGCAACCAAAGTATTGGATTTCAGAAAAACAAATTTTAATGCAATGGGGGAATATTTAAATAATGAATTAAAGGGGAGGGATAAAATGGCAGGAGTGAGCACCCAGTGGACTGTATTAAAAAAGGCCATCTTAAAAGCCACAGGACTGTATGTAAGGCAAATAACTAAAGGTAAAATGAAGAAGAAACCGCTATGGTTTAGCAATGATGTAAGGGCTATAGTCAATGAAAAAAAGGCTGCCTATAGGAGGTATAAAGAGTCTGCAAGTTTAGCTGATAGAGAGGTGTATAAAATGAGACAGAAGGAGGCGAAACAGATAATTAGATTTTGATTAGATTTATTGGATTTATATGCCGCCCCTCTCCGCAAACTTGGATAATATATGCTGCTAAAGCCTCAAAAGAGGAAGAAATTGCCAAATCTGTAAAGAAGGGGGATAAAACCTTCTTCAGATATATTAGTGATAGGAAGAAGAAAAACTGAAGCATCACAAAGCTTAGTACTGGGAATAATACATGCATTGATGGGAATAAGGAGATTGCTGACCATTTCAATAGCTACTTCTGTTCAGTTTTCTCAAAAGACACCTTACAAAATAATACTATAGAGGGATATAGCATTGCTTCCAGCTGTACGGATTCGGCTCCAGTGATCTTAGAAGCCGATGTTTTAGAAGAACTTGAACTATTAAAGATAAATAAGGCAATGGGTCCAGATGGCATCCACCCCAGAGTTCTTAAAGAACTCAGATCTGTCATTGCTATCCCCCTGACTGATTTGTTTAACCAATCCCTGTTAACAGGAGATGTTCCTGAGGATTGGAGAATGGCCAGTGTTGTGCCTATCCACAAGAAGGGCAGTAGAGAAGAAGCTGGTAACTACAGGCCAGTTAGCTTGACATCAGTTATAGTTAAAATGATGGAGACTCTACTCAAAAAGAGGATAAATCAGCACCTAAAAAAACAATAACTTATTGGACCCAAATCAGCATGGCTTTACTGAAGGCAAATCATGTCAGACTAATCTCATTGATTTCTTTGACTATGTCACAAAGGTGTTGGATCAAGGTGGTGCCGTGGATATTGCCTATCTGGACTTCAGCAAAGCCTTTGATACGGTTCCACATAAAGAGCTGATTGATAAATCAGTGAAGATTGGACTTAATCCCTGGATAGTTCAGTGGATTTCAAGCTGGCTGAAGCATAGACGCATTAATGGATGATTGGGATAAATTAATGCTTCATTAATGCTTCATTAATGAAGCATTAATGGATGATTGGGATAAATATGCTTGTGGCTATGAGTGGAATGACTGGTATGATTGGGTTGGCGGGGGTGGGTGGGGTTATGGTATGGATGAGATGATTGATAGTAGTATGAATGATAGATTTGGCCCACCTGACGCTCGGGAGACAGGAGAGGAAGGGGCACCGATCTCTGGGGTGGCAGGGGGTCGGAATATCCCTGTGTTGCTGGGGAGAGGCAGATACGGCGGGGGTCACAGAGTTAGCCGTTCCAGGGGAACGAGGGACCGTTGCTTAATAACGGTCCCTTGTTCCGGCTCTGTGAGCCCAATCTTGGGTACTGGTGATGAGTGTAACTCTGGCCCTGGGCTCAGGTTGCTGCTGCTCAATGCCAGGTCGGTGGTAAATAAAGCTCTCCTCATCCGGGACCTGATCCTGGATGAGGAGGCCGACCTGGCTTGTATTACTGAAACCTGGCTGGGCCCGGAGGGAGGTGTTCCCCTCTCTGAAATTTGCCCAGCCGGGTTTCAGATATAGCATCAACCTCGACCCCAGGGAAGGGGGGGAGGAGTGGCTATTGTAGCCAGGGAGTGCCTTTGCCTGCGTAGACTCATTGCTCCGGAAATTGCGGGTTGCGAGTCTCTCTTGCTGAAGTTGGACTTAGGGGTTCAGGTGGGCTTATTTCTCACGTACCTGCCTCCCAGCTGCGTGTCAAAAGCCCTGCCTGTGCTACTCGAGGAGGTAGCCGGGTTGGCGGTGGAGTTCCCCGGACTTATTGTCCTGGGGGACTTCAACCTGCCGTCACTCGGCGAAACCTCTGGGTTGGCACAGGAGTTCATGGCCACCATGACAGCCATGGACCTGACTCAAGTAGTTCAGGGTCCGACTCACGAGGGAGGGCACGCACCTGACATGGTATTCCTTTCTGAGCAACTGAGTAATGGTCTGAGACTAAGGGGCTTAGATGCGTTGCCTTTGTCATGGTCAGACCATTTCCTACTATGGCTTGACTTACTGGCTCCAATCCTTCCCCGCAGGGAGGCGGAACCAATTAAGATGTTCCGCCCCAGACGCCTGATGGACCCTGAGGGCTTTCAGACGGCGCTTGGGGTTATACCAGAGGCACTTGTCCACAGTTCGGCAGAGTCTCTTGCGGAAGCCTGGAACAAGGCCGCAGCGGAGGCTCTTGACCGGATTGCGCCTTTGCGACCTCTCCGAGGTGCTAGACCCCGTAGAGTTCCATGGTTCAACGAGGAGCTCCGGGAGTTGAAACGCCAGAAGAGACGTCTAGAGAAGCGATGGAGGAAGAGTAGGTCTGAATCCGACCGAACACTTGTAAGAGCTTTTATTAAGACTTACAAAGTGGCGCTCAAGGCAGCAAGATGCACGTACCATGCCGCCTTGATTGCATCAGCGGAATCCCGCCCGGCCGCTCTGTTTAGGGTGACCCGCTCTCTTCTTAACCAGGGGGGAGTTGTGGAGCCCTTACAGAGTAGTGCCGAGGATTTTAACACGTTTTTCGCTGATAAAGTCGCTCGGATCCGGGCCGACCTCGACTCCAATTGTAAAACAGAGTCGACTGACAACGAGTCAGTCGAGGTGACTGGGGCACGTACTTGTCCACCTGTCTGGGAAGAGTTTGATCTGGTGACACCTGATGAAGTGGACAAGGCCATTGGAGCTGTGAGTTCCGCCACCTGTTTACTGGATCCGTGTCCCTCCTGGTTGGTTTCGGCCAGCAGGGAGGTGACACGGAGCTGGGCCCAGGAGATTACCAACGCTTCCTGGGGGAGGGGAGTTTTTCCATCACTCTATAAAGAAGCGCTCGTGCGCCCCCTCCTCAAGAAGCCCTCCCTGGACCCAGCTGTGCTTAATAACTATCGTCCAGTCTCCAACCTTCCCTTTATGGGGAAGGTTGTCGAGAAGGTGGTGGCACTCCAGCTCCAGCGGTCCTTGGAAGAAGCCGATTATCTAGGTCCCCGGCAGTCGGGTTTCAGGCCCGGTTACAGCACGGAAACCGCTTTGGTTGCGTTGATGGATGATCTCTGGCGGGCCCGGGACAGGGGTTTATCCTCTGTCCTGGTGCTCCTTGACCTCTCAGCGGCTTTCGATACCATCGACCATGGTATCCTTCTGCACCGGCTGGAGGGGTTGGGGGTGGGAGGCACTGTCCTTCAGTGGTTCTCCTCCTACCTCTCTGGCCAGTCGCAGTCAGTGTTAGTGGGGGGCCAGAGGTCGACTCCTAGGTTTCTCCCTTGTGGGGTGCCTCAGGGGTCGGTCCTCTCCCCCCTGCTATTCAACATCTACATGAAACCGCTGGGCGAGATCATCCAGGGACATGGGGTGAGGTATCATCAATATGCGGATGATACCCAGCTTTACATCTCCACCCCATGCCCAGTCAACGAAGCGGTGGAAGTGATGTGCCGGTGCCTGGAGGCTGTTGGGGCCTGGATGGGTGTCAACAGACTCAAGCTCAACCCGGATAAGACGGAGTGGCTGTGGGTTTTGCCTCCCAAGGACAATCCCATCTGTCCGTCCATCACCCGGGGGGAGGGAATTTTTGACCCCCTCAGAGAGGGTCCGCAACTTGGGCGTCCTCCTCGATCCACAGCTCACATTAGAAAAACATCTCTCAGCTGTGGCGAGGGGGGCGTTTGCCCAGGTTCGCCTGGTGCACCAGTTGCGGCCCTATATGGACCGGGACTCATTGCTCACAGTCACTCATGCCCTCATCACCTCGAGGTTCGACTACTGTAATGCTCTCTACATGGGGCTACCTTTGAAAAGTGTTCGGAAACTTCAGATCGTGCAGAATGCAGCTGCGAGAGCAGTCATGGGCTTACCTAGGTATGCCCATGTTTCACCATCACTCCGCAGTCTGCATTGGCTGCCGATCAGTTTCCGGTCACAATTCAAACTGTTGGTTATGACCTTTAAAGCCCTTCATGGCATTGGACCAGAATATCTCCGAGACCGCCTCCTGCCGCACGAATCCCAGCGACCGATTAGGTCCCACAGAGTGGGCCTTCTCCGGGTCCCGTCAACTAAACAATGTCGGTTGGCGGGCCCCAGGGGAAGAGCCTTCTCTGTGGTGGCACCGGCCCTCTGGAACCAACTCCCCCCAGAGATTAGAACTGCCCCTACTCTTCCTGCCTTCCGTAAACTCCTTAAAACCCACCTTTGCCGTCAGGCATGGGGGAACTGAAACATCTTCCCCTGGGCATGTTTAATTTATATATGGTATGCTTGTGTGTATGTCTGTTAGTATATGGGGTCTTTTTAAATCTTTAATATTTTAAATTGTTAGACTATTTATGATTTGTTTCTACGTGTTGTGAGCCGCCCCGAGTCCTCGGAGAGGGGCGGCATACAAATCTAAGTAATAAATAAATAAATAATAAATAGACATCAGAGAGTTATTGTTAATGGCGAGTATTCTGAGCAGAGAATGGTTACAAGCGGTGTGCCACAAGGGTCTGTTCTGGGTCCTATTCTTTTTAATATGTTTGTGAGTGACATAGGGGAAGGTTTGGTAGGGAAGGTTTGCCTATTTGCCGATGACTCTAAAGTGTGCAATAGGGTTGATATTCCTGGAGGGGTCTGTAATATGGTAAATGATTTAGCTTTACTAGATAAATGGTCAAAGCAATGGAAACTGCAGTTCAATGTTTCCAAATGTAAAATAATGCACTTGGGGAAAAGGAATCCTCAATCTGAGTATTGCATTGGCAGTTCTGTGTTAGCAAAAACTTCAGAAGAGAAGGATTTAGGGGTAGTGATTTCTGACAGTCTCAAAATGGGTGAGCAGTGTGGTCGGGCGGTAGGAAAAGCAAGTAGAATGCTTGGCTGCATAGCTAGAGGTATAACAAGCAGGAAGAGGGAGATTGTGATCCCCTTATATAGAGCGTTGGTGAGACCACATTTGGAGTACTGTGTTCAGTTCTGGAGACCTCACCTACAAAAAGATATTGACAAAATTGAACGGGTCCAAAGACGGGCTACAAGAATGGTGGAAGGTCTTAAGCATAAAACGTATCAGGAAAGACTTAATGAACTCAATCTGTATAGTCTGGAGGTCAGAAGGAAAAGGGGGGACATGATCGAAACATTTAAATATGTTAAAGGGTTAAATAAGGTTCAGAAGGGAAGTGTTTTTAATAGGAAAGTGAACACAAGAACAAGGGGACACAATCTGAAGTTAGTTGGGGGAAAGATCAAAAGCAACATGAGAAAATATTATTTTACTGAAAGAGTAGTAGATCGTTGGAACAAACTTCCAGCAGACGTGGTTGGGAAATCCACAGTAACTGAATTTAAACATGCCTGGGATAAACATATATCCATTGTAAGATGAAATACAGAAAATAGTATAAGGGCAGACTAGATGGACCATGAGGTCTTTTTCTGCCGTCAGTCTTCTATGTTTCTATCTTTATACCTCTTATGTCGTGAGTGTCTGCTTTCTGAGTTTCATACATCCATAAAATAGTCTTAACAATTTTTTCTTAATAATTACAATTCATTTATCATTTGATTTTTAATACCTATTCTAATATCATCCTTCTATTTCTAAAATCTTCCAGCCCTTCTCTCACATTTATTTTCATCTTAATATCTATATTTTACTTATCTTATATCTATTTTTATTATCTTTTCTCCCCCCCTTTTATCCTTCCATTCGAACAATCAAAGAGGTAGTCTATTTCCACATTATACATTTTCTTCTTTTCCATATCATTCTTTTAATACAAGCTGATTTTATCCTATTAACAGTCGAGTGCCTTCCGATATGGCTCCGTGTGCCACCTGTGGCACGCGTGCAATACGTTTGCCTTCACGGGACTAGGGACTTTCCAGCTTAGGGAGAGAAGATGTGGCTCCCCTCTACTTTCCTGGCACTTCATCATCTCTATGGGGGGCTTAGATCCCGATCCGGACCCTCGGACATGGAGCGCTTGGAGTCGGCCATTTGGGATTTGTTTTAATATTTGTATTTCATTATCCTTATAAATCATTGGGTTATGTCCAGAGGTGGGATCCATCAGGTTCTGACCAGTTTTGGAGAACCGCTAGTAGAAATTTTGAGTAGTTCGGAGAACCAGTAAATACCACTTTGTACTGGCCTCGCCCCATCTCTTCTCTGCCTCCTGAGTCCCAGCTGATCTGGAGGAAATGGAAATTTTGAAGTACTTCTCCTGGAGTGGGGTGGGAATGGAGATTTTACAGTATCCTTCCTCTGGAATGGAGTGGGATTGGAGATTTTGCAGTATACTTCCCCTGCCATGTGCACCAAGCCACACCCACTAAGCCACACCATGCCCACCAAGCCACGCCCACAAAACTGGTAGTAAAAAAAATGTGAATCCAACCCTGGTCATCTCTAGTGATCCTGTAAATTATGTTTCTGACTTTCTTGTAAACCTTATACTGTATGGACTTCTCATGGCATTCTATAGTGGCTGGCATAATTTGTATGAATTTGATACACTTCATCAATTTCTGATAATATTTCTTGCATATCTTTTTGTAACACTCCCACTATCAGCTCTGCCATAATGGTTATCACATCTTCTTCCTTTTCTTCCATTACATTCTGAAATCTTAAATATAATGCCACTCGTTCCATTTCTAAATGAATAATTGATTCTCCCAGTTCCTTATTCATTGTCATCAATTTTTATCTACTACAGTGGTACCTCAAGATACGAACCCCTCATCTTACGAACAACTCGTGATACGAACCCGGGGTTCAGAAAATTTTTGCCTCTTCTTACGAACATTTTTCGAGTTACGAACCGGCGTTCGGAGACTGCTGGGAAGCCGCGCGGCTGTTTTAAAAGGTGACAGCCGGGCGGCGGGGCTTCCCAGAAGCCTCCCGAACGCCGTTTCGTAACTCGAACAAAGTTCGTAAGAAGAGGCAAAATTTTTCTGAACCCCGGGTTCGGTTCGGGAGGTTGCTGGGAAGCCCCCCAGCCCGGCTGTCACCTTTTAAAACAGCCGCGCCGCTTCCCAGCTGTCTCCCGAAGCCGAATGCGGAAGTTCGGCTTTGGCGTTTGGCTTCAGGAGACAGCTGGGAAGCGGCGCGGCTGTTTTAAAAGGTCGCAGCCGGCCTCAGGGGCTTCCCAGCACCCCCCCGAACCCGGGTTTGGGATTCGGGGGGGTGCTGGGAAGCCCCCCAGGCCGGCTGTCACCTTTTAAAACAGCCGCGCCGCTTCCCAGCAGTCGCCGAAAGCCGTTTTTTTGCGGGGGGTTTTGGTTGCACGGATTAATTGACTTTACATTGTTTCCTATGGGAAACAATGTTTCGTCTTACGAACTTTTCGTCATACGAACCTCCTCCTTGCACCAATTAAGTTCGTATCATGAGGTATTACTGTACTTCCAATTTTTTCCCATTTGTTCCAACCTCACTTCCACTGTCTTTATTCTTTTTTCATTTTTCTCAATTGTTTGTTGTATCATCTCTATTCTATTGTCCATTGTATTAATATCTCCTTTAAGTTCTATATGGTTTTTGGACATTGTTTCCTGCATTTTTAACATTGTTTCCTGAATGTTGTCTGTATAGTTTGTATATTTGATATTACAATTTGTTTTTCTGTCCCCAACATTTTTTCTATTGTTGTCTGGCCTACTGGGAATGAAGGTGTCAGTGATGGGGTTGATATTGTTTTTTCTTAGTGTTATCTTTGTGGTACTCCTCATATTACACAGGTTTAAACTTTAGTTTAGTTTAGTTCTCAACTTAATTCAGTTCTATTCAATACCCTTTGTGGCCAATCTACATCTTTGCTTAAATACAATGCTGTTTATTTTTATACCCTTATACTTTGATTCCCTCTTTATACCTTAACTATCCTATTGACCTCTAATTGTTCAATACCACTTTATATTTATGTAATTGTCTAAAGTACTAGTTTCACAATATTCAAATTAATTAAGATATGTATAAAAATATAACAATCAGTCAATTAATTATAGATAGAATAAATTACTTCTAAATCAATTATTAATATAACTCTGTCCTATCTGTCTCTGACTTTCCGTTGACTTCTGATCGTTCCTTTTCATCATCCTCCTCCTGTCTGCAACTGATCATCTCCTGTCACTCACACCAAGTCCAACTGTCTACTTCATTTTCACATTACCACTTCTTTTCTCTCTCTTCTATTTCACTCTTTTGTCAAACTGGATTTCTTGAGTTCAGATATCCTCCTTTTATTTCTCTCCTAACTACTTTCTTCACCATATGCTAATCTTCTCCTCCTAAAGCTCTTGTCATAAAGTTCTTTATCTCTCTTCTCTTAATCATTAGGTAGATTTTAATTAGCTGACTCACAGCCTGTTCCGCTAAGTTGCTGCTTGCTTTGAAGCTTCTCTCACAAATAGAGCTTCCATCTCTTACCAGAAGTCACGGATTTACTTTTTCTTTAGGCACTTTTCTTCTGGACAGGTTGGAATATTTTACTTACTTCAAATGACATACTCTGTTAAAGATATCTTTGTTTCCTCGTCTGCTATGGCTTGTCATGGCCTCGAGTCTGCCATCTCACAATAGCAGGCACTTTCATGCCAGGTTTAAAGGGTTTCCTTTTGTTGCAACTGTTGATTGCCTTTCACCTCACTACCACCAGGCTTCCCCTTTATTTCACATGGCTCTCCAGGCTCTTCATGCCCAGAAGGGACTCCGATTGTGAAAAAAAAAGAGAACAGAGACCATTCTCTTTCCCCCGCGTCATCTCAACCTCACCACCACAAATCCTTTTCTTCTGATTCTAAAGCATTAGTCATTCCTTCTCACGTTTTAAAATCTGTAAATTTTGTAACTATGCCCTAAGCCCTTTCACTCAAGTCATTAACTAAACTGTCAAATGCTATAGGACCCAGGGTATTGATTGGTGGTATCTCACTGCTTTCTAATCTGGTGTGGAGCCATTTTTTATGACAGATATTTCTGTGCCTAAACCAGTGATGGCAAACCTATGGCATGTGTGCCAGAAGGGGCACACGGGGCCATATCTGAGGACATATGAGGAAAGAAAATGCAGGATGGTCCTGCATAAGACATGCCCACAGTGTGTTAGTAAAAATTTTGGTAGCCCTTCACTGAGCATTACCCTATGTCAGCTCCAACACACATGTGCTTGCTGGCCACCTAATTTCTGGCCTTCTTTTTAGCTGTTTTCAATCTTCACAGGCTTCAGGAAGCTTTCCTGGGGATGGTGAAAAACAGCCCAATGGGCAGCTCCATTTCCATTTCATTTCCAAACTTCTGGTTGGCTCATTGGGCCATTTTTTTGCCAGCCCCAGACTTCAGGAGCTTTCCTGAACCCTGGGAAAAGCAAAAAAAATGAGCCTATCGGAAGTTTGGAGGCTTCAGTGAAGCCTATGCCCATGCGCAGGAAGGTTGTGTGTATGCACAAGGGCAGCATGGCGGTTGTGCATATGCATGGGGGGCAATGCTTTATGGGTCTGGGCATTCATGTACATCCTTTTGGCACCCAAGTCAAAAAAAGGTTCGCCATCACTGGTCTAAACCCATATATTACATGCCATACCTAGTAACATTTTAGGGACATCTAGGGACTCAGGGTTGCTTCTATTCCCTATTAATTACTTCTCTTGCATCACTGTAGAACAGTTAATTTGAACCTGATGTTTGCTTCAGCTACTGTAAGCCCTTAAAACCAATTCCAACTATTATTAGCTTAATTATAATGCAAAACTATGGTTATCATTATTCATAAAAGAATCATCCTATAAAATGCTTCAACAGAATGAATGTAACATTATTGAATTTTTTTTAAAAAAAAATCTAAATATTTCCACAAATTACTGGAGATAATTCTGCTTGTTCTCATTTTTAATTCCTAAATCAGATCTACTGTTACAATTCAGGTTTCAACAGGAACTATACTGACAAGGATTATAATCACAGCAGGGAGCTTTGCATTATAAAAATATAGAATAATAATTATTAAAAACTATACAAATAAAGGCAGTTAATAATTGTGCATGTTGTGTAACAAGTACAGTCATACCTCGTCTTACGAACCTAATTGGTTCCAGGGGGAGGTTCGTAAGACGAAAGGTTCGTAAGACGAAACATTGTTTCCCATAGGAAACAATGTAAAGTCAATTAATCCATGCAACCAAAAAAAACCCCCGCAAAAAAATGGCGTTCGGTGACTGCTGGGAAGCCGCGTGGCTATTTTAAAAGGTGACAGCCGGGCTGGGGGGCTTCCCAGCAACCTCCCGAACCCGGACGTTCGACAAAAGTTCGGGGTTCGGGAGGTTGCTGGGAAGCCTCCCAGGCCGGCTGTCACCTTTTAAAACAGCCGCGCGGCTTCCCAGCAGCTTCCCGAAGCCGAACGCCAAACCCGAACTTCTGCGTTCGGCATTCGGCGACTGCTGGGAAGCCACGCGGCTGTTTTAAAACGTGACAGCTGGCCTGGGGGGCTTCCCAGCAACCTCCCGAACCCGGAAGTTCGGCAAAAGTTCGGGGTTCGGGGAGGTGCTGGGAAGCCCCCCAGCCCGGCTGTGACCTTTTAAAACAGCCGCGCGGCTTTCCAGCTGTCTCCCGAAGCCGAACGCCAAACCCGAACTTCCGCGTTCGGCGTTCGGAGACAGCTGGGAAGCCGCGCGGCTGTTTTAAAAGGTCACAGCCGGGCTGGGGGGCTTCCCAGCAACCTCCCGAACCGAACCCGGGGTTCAGAAAACTTTTGCCTCTTCTTACGAACTTTTTTCGAGTGACGAACCGGCGTTCGGGAGGCTTCTGGGAAGCCCCGCCGCCCGGCTGTCACCTTTTAAAACAGCCGCGCAGCTTCCCAGCAGTCTCCGAACGCCGGTTCGTAACTCGAAAAAAGTTCGTAAGAAGAGGCAAAAGTTTTCTGAACCCCGGGTTCGTATCACGAGTTGTTCGTAAGACGAGGGGTTCGTATCTTGAGGTACCACTGTACATACTGTAGGTTTGTGATTCTCTGAGAGCATCTTTGTAATTGATCCTGATTGGCTTGTTTGTTACACAAAAACAGTTCCTTCTTCCCACGATGTGAAGGCTGAATAAGGGTGGCTTTTTAGTTGCTTCTTTTTTCAGTTACATACAAAAATGCATAGCATAAAGCAGTGCTCACATTCACACTTTTTACAGTTACCTAACTTCTGTAGAGAGCAGTGGTCTTGGTTCCAGTACTTAATTAGCCACAATATTATACAAAGAGATAAGTGATGTAACTTTCTAATGTACACTGTATGTAGAAAATTTAAAAAAATGTTTTTGGAATATAAAAGAAAGCACTATAAAACTCTCTGTTGAGCTGAGTTGAGCAGGGCTAACTGTTGAAAGTAATCCTTGCAAATTAAAGGAGACACTACATTTTGCAGTCAGTCATGAAATTGTATACATATTTAAACTAGGCTAAATCCTTACAGAGTGTAGTAGTAGAATAAATGCAAATAGGATAAACCTGTGTAGAGTAATTGAAAAGGATCTAAGTATTAACATAAACAAAGATGAGTGCTATTTATTAAAATATTTACCCTGCCTTTCATTCATGTAGATCTTCATGCAACTAATAATAAATTGTAAGCAAACAGTAAGCATGTAAAAAGTACAAACAGTAGAACAGTTGACTAAATTAAAAAAACTGGAGAAGTCAAATTAGAGCAGTGAATTTTTGCTCAGTTATGACGTACAAAATACTTTTGCTTAGTTATGACATACAAAATACTGTGATCTGAAGGCAGATGTATTAATCTGAAATTCTGAGGAAAATAATTTAGAAATCTCTGTTCTAAAGAACTGCTAACTAGTATTGTTAAGCCAACCATAACTACATTCTTGCAACTATTAAGTATATTCAAAATATAAATAGTAACCCTATGTGCACTTCAAAAATATCCAGAATAAGTCCTTTGGGCTTGTCATCTAACCATCTTACAATATAAAATGGCTAATAAAAGATCTTCCAATTTAGAAAATGCTATTAAGAAAATCTAAGAAAGAAAAAAAATGTAAGATTGGCAGACTTTCCCTCTGTTTTGTTATCCTACAGAGAGAGGGAATTACCAAATATGATGATGATGTTATCCATCCAGTTGTGTCCGATTCTTGACAATTCTATGGGCCAGGTCTCTCCACATCTTTCAAATTTGCACTAATTATTTGAGTTGTACTATGCTCTGGCTGGTGTCACCTTGAATAGTATCCTACCAACATGTTCTATATTTATATCTAATGTATGACATGTGAATGTAACTTTTCCAATTAAATTGTGGAAATTATATGCCAATAAATGCCTTGTTTTTCTCTCTTCTACTTATTTGAGTGTTCTCTTTATTTTTTTGAGCAGTATACTTATATCAATAACTCTGGTCAGGAGATATATCAGCAGTTTGGTGGTAGATTCTGAATAATTAGGTCTCTGCTGATGGTTTTATGACTTTTTCTTAAGCATGCTGCCCAAACTATCCTGAGTACAAGGAAGATAACTTAGATGGGTCATTAGTTATTTAAGGGATTGTACATTTTACAGTTCATTATTATGTTTTATAGAATTTTGTTTTAGAAGGTATGTTGTGAAAAGATAGAAAAATGTAACAAAATGTTATCAATTGTTATGCTAGTAAAACAATTGCAATCAGATTAATTTCTTTTAAAATTATGTTTCCATTTTCAAATAATATTGAATTGTTATGTATTCTTTATATTGCAAGACTAGATGGACCATGAGGTCTTTTGCTGCCATCAATCTTCTTCTATCTTTATCTATAAAGTAATCTTCCTACAGATAACCATATATAAAAACAAAGTTTTATGACTTTCCACCCCAATGGTTTGTCCATTAACCCCTAAAGAAAAACCTCTGATCTCAATTATATAATAATCTTTAAAATCAACTGTATTTGCTTTGAATCCAGAATTTTTTTACCTTTCTCTATAACTATCAAACATAATAAAATATCCTTTCTTGCTCTACATAAAATCCAGCAGAAATTTGAATTGCCTTTATATAGTAGAACCTCTGGTCACAACCATAATTCATTCAATATCTTTGGTCGCAAACTGATTCGATCATGACTCGAACATAATTTTGGAAATTTGGTGCTTACAAAAAAAAGATGGAAGGGAAAATCGGCTGTGGGGGAAAAAAATTGAATTTTTCGGTTGGAACCCAATTTGGTCATGGTAAGAAGTGTTCGTGACCAGAGGTTCTACTGTACATTCTAGAGTTTTTCTAGTGATATATCTCAGAAAATAATACAGTCTTATTTTCTTTTAGGCTGGAAAATAAGCTCGTGGGCTCATTTTTGAGGCAATCTTACTTTTCTTGAGGTACATCAGGCCAGACTCGGTGAGCCGGATACACCCTCATCTCCATTCTGAACCTTCAGCATTCGGAATGGAGTCTTTTGGGCGAATGGGAGGAAAATGGAGGGAGGTTTTCCCTGTCTGTCATCCTTCCCTCACTCTCTGCTGAGCTTGAGGAATGGATAATAGGCAGGAAAGTTCCCCCTCCTGTTCATCAAAAAAACCTCCAGTTCACCTCCCCAAAAGAAGGAAAATACAAAGCACCTGGCTGCAGAGCTACTGGCTTCAGGGAAGCAGCCCAACAAGCAGAAGCTTTGAACCCAGAAAGAGAAGGGCAAAAGCAGTATTTATGCTGCAGGAGAGTTGCCCCCTTTCGTGCCTGTGCTGCAATTCGTGCTGGCCACACCCATCCTCCCCTGCTTATTTTTGGGGCAGGGGTAATATTAGGTCTACCCAAAAAAAAATAGGGTTGGGCTAATTATTGGGGTGGGTCATGTTTTCAGAGAAACACAACACATTATTTTATAAAAAATATATTTTAAGGTGACAAAAAAATCTAAATTTCAATCCTTTCAAGTACATATTTTCCCTTTGTCTCATCTGTACACTGTGATCAAAAAACGTAGGCTACTTTATCATACATTATTTCTCTTGTTCTTTTATTTTAAATTTCGTTAACTATAGTACATCAGTTATGAGACAAGTCTTGCCTCGATATTCTAAGCAAGAAATTTCTTTTTATCATAAAAGTTCTCACCATATATGACAGCTATTGTTTCTCCCATTTTAACATGTCTTTTAAAACTTCATTATGTCTCAACTTACTCATTTTGGAATAACATCCAGGTCATGTTTCTCATAATGATATGAACTATTACATTCTGTAAGAGCCAAATGTTTATGAGATTATTCCACATCTTGTTTGTCCAAATTCAGTATCCAAATCCACTGCTCCAGAAGCATTTTTTGTAGATATGTTCTATCTCTACTCATAGTATCGTATGTGTATTAAAGTATGTATACATTTATGTCTCCAACAAACATATAGCTAGGATTACCATGAACTTTCCATATACTTTTGTCTATAAATAAACAAAGGAAAAGACATCATACATCCTCACATAAAAATTGTGCTACTCAGTGTTGAACCATTTGTTAAGCATTCCATTTATTTTCAACATGTTTTCATTTCACCGTACAGCGCTCTTATCACACTCAACAACAATCCTTCAGTTAGCATCTGTATTGGGAGTGATTGTCAAACATATCTAGCAATTTTGTAATTTTGAAAGGATAGACCGGTCATTAAAGAAAATTGAAGCCCCTGCATATTGGAGTCAGTGTGTAATTATAATAAGTCATGTCAGATGCCAACAAACAATGCATGAAGGAACAAGTCATGAATAATTAATGTTGAGCAGGCTATCAATAAGCAAAGTTAAGAATGATTGTTAGAATCAATTTCCTGCTTTACAGTTAGAAAGGTATAGCATAGCAAAGATTGTTATAGCAAAATGTAGCCAAGTATAATATTTTGTTGAACATTAATTACTCATTGTCTCTGTACTAATTCATAATTTCCAGTTGTGAATTTGAGGAGATGATCACATGATAAATAGTTGCTTTAATATTATGGGAAAATAATGGACAATTGGATTTAACTGATTCATTTTCTTTCTTTTTAGAAACCATATTCTTCATTTCCTTCCCTAAAGCAGAATTGGGAAGAATATCGCCTTCAGTGTTTAAAGTATCTCCAAGAAACACCCCCTCTTGTGACAGGTAGGGCTTCTTAAATTTAATACATGGCAACCACAAACATATGAATCAACTTTGGAGAGCTACAGAATATTGTCTAAAAATGTTACCAAACACTCCAAAAGCAGTCTTAATAAGGTTCAAAATTCAAACAAAGATCAATTTTTACACTTTCTCACAAATGCCATTGAACAACTTTAAAACATATTTTGCTGTATCATAAAATATTGGGGGGGTTAGCTATAAAAGGTATTTTAGCTATAAAGGGCATTAGAAAACAGCTTGGCTTGATTTTAAAGAAAGCCATCACTATAACATTTGGTTGTATGTCTGAATTTAATAAATTCATAAAGATAAATTTTTAGATCTGATTCTGAGCCATTTTTTTCATTGCTCCTTCTCAGAATTGCACTGACAGTAACAGCCATGGAAAATTACCCCTACTTGTAATAATAATAGCCAGATAGAATTAACTTTTCCTTTATCATTTTGAGCAGGTAATACTGTTACTGTCATGGTTTAATAACTCCTGTTGCAGTTTTAACATGTTGAATAATGCTGCATAATGGTCTTTTGAATGGGATTTTTTTGCAGTATGTCAATGCATATCATTTACAATTTAAAACAACATGACAAAAGATCTCTGTCTAGGACAGGGGTAGGCAATGTTGGCTCTTCTATGACTCATAGACTTCAAGTCCCAGAATTCCTGAGTCAATTCTGAGAACTAAAGTCCGCATCTCATAGAAGAGCCAACTTTGTCTACTCCTGGCTGTAGGACAAACACATGAAGTTCTCTGAATAATTTGATAGACCTGTAAGACAATGCCAGGTATCACATGTTGTAAGCAAGACAAAGCAGAAGATAACTAGGTGGTCTCAATGAAAGCAGTTGCTTTCTTGACTATGCTCATAGTCTTATCTACTTAAGTCATTATCACATGGTTTCTGTTTGTCAGCTGAAACCAAAATAATTTCTGATTTCCTGAATTTCCTGCAAATTTTATGTATATGCAGTATTTTATTTATTTATTTATTATTTAGATTTGTATGCCGCCCCTCTCCGCGAACTCGGGGCGGCTCACAACAAAGCATAAACAAATCGCACACACACATACTGGCCACTTTCCAGTCCTTAATGTAGAGACTTTTATTAATGTAATATTCATTATTAAATGATCAACAATATCTAATATGGCTTTGACAAAGGCCATATTTGAAAGGACATAAAATATCACTGCACTGCTCTCCTGACCTCGTGGCCAGACCATTCATCAAGACCGCATTCTCCCAGTGACTGGTGAGATCCCATAGAGTTCGTCTTCTGCAGGTCCCATCAGCTAAACAATGTCAGCTGGTGGGCCTGCGGGGAGGGCCTTCTCTGTGGCTGTCCTAGTTCTCTGGAACCAATTACCTCTGGAAGTCAGGATTGTCCCCATCCTTTTGGCCTTCTGAAAAGCAGTTAAGACCTGGCTTTTCTGGCAGGCCTGAGACGTTGATCTCATGGTTATAATCGGCGAGATCCAACCATGGAATGATAGGTGTGGGTTTTAATTATTTTAATGCTTAAGATGTTTTTAAGATTTTTAAAATGTTTATATTTTATTTTATCTTTGCCCGGAGTCCTTTAGTAGTTGGGTGACATATAAATTTAATTAATTAATTAATCAATAATAATAATAGTAATAATAGTAATAGTAGTAACATTAATAATAATAAATAATTTTAAGTAAGAATACTTAAACCTAATAGTGTAATTTTCACTTTGTCAGTAAAATAGAAAAATAGTCGACCTAGCACCAATATTTGCTTCAGTTCTTAAGATTCATTCTGAATGTATAAATATATACATAGTTTGAAATTTTTGTCAGCTGTGCTGTAAAGAATATTGCAACAATTTGCAATTTGCAGTGTATACTTCATTTTTACAGTTAAGTTTATGATTGATGGTAGGTCTATGAATGCTGTGAAAACAAAATATCTGATAAAGGTTTAGTTCAGCAAGGGAAAAAAGTGTGCCATTGCCATGACCTGCAATTCTGCACTGGTTTTTAAAAAATCTAATTGAGGATTTGAGCTGTTAAATTTTGTTTTACAAATTTTAACTGTAAGATTAAATTTTAAATGCTTCCTTCTAAAATTCAATTTGCTTTTTAAAAATTGTATTAATGATAAAAAAAGCAGGGTGGAAAGAAGTACCTTAAAGACTTTATATCTTTTCTAAAGTAAAATAATTAAAGTCATACATATAATACAATGTTATTTGCTGATGTTTTTTCCCTTTACTGACCTCTTCTAAATTATTCTCTATTCATAGAAGGCAAGTTTTGCAACCGGACTTTTGACAACTATGTCTGCTGGCCTGATGGTATTCCTGGCACCTATGTGAATATGAGCTGCCCTTGGTATTTACCATCAGGTAGTTCAGGTAAGTTGCATACCAATCCCGGAAAAGAGTCAAAATGTTCTTTCTTCTCACTAAGATGCTAAAGTTGTCAAAAGCTTAATGCCCATCAGGCAATGTTCTACAGCCTATTGCTCTTCAACCACAGTACAGGTAGTCCTTGATTTATGATGACAACTGGGACCAGATGCAGTCATTAAGTGAGTCATCCTGTGACCCTGTCTGATTTTGCAACCTTTGTCTCCATTGACTTTGATTATTGGAAACCTGCTATGAAGTTGCAAATAGTGATTGAGTCACCCTGTGATATTGCAATCATTGTAAATTTAAGGCAGTTGTCAAGTGTTTAGATCACAGCCTTGTAACAATAGGGACTCTGCAAAGGTCCTAAGTCATAAATTACCCTTTTCAGCCCCATCGTAACTTTGAATAATCACTAAATGCAGTCTTAAGAATGTAGTTATTTGGCTCTGTGAATTATCAGTTATGTTGACCAGGGATATTATTAGCTATCATCCTCAGACATCTAGGGAATCACCAATTTAGCAGATTTTTCAGAATGAAGAAAGTGTTATGATGCAATGGGCTAGACTTTAGCTGACTTACAGGATAGAATTAGATATCTTGTGGCTTTCTAAAAGTTGCTGATTTACAAAGTCCAGCAGTCTTAGCCAGCATGATCAATGGTGAGGAATGCCAAAATTAGTGGCTCAGCAGATTCTGGTAACCAGCAGTGGGTTGCTAGCCGGTACACCTAATTGGGCTTGTCTCCATGGCTCTGGAGGTACCATGAGTTCAAGTGGAATTATGCTTCTACGCCTGTGCAGGTAGTAAAATCGCGCACGGAGATGCAGGTTCGCCCATGTTCCGGCAAAGTTATTTTGCTTCTGCGCCTGTGTCTCCATGCATGATTTTGCTACCTGCATGGGCACAGAAGCATAATTCCACTCAAACTCATGGTACCTCCAGAGCCGCAAAGACAAGCCCAATTAAGCTAGCAGCCCACCACTCCAAGTAACCCAAAAAATGATAGTCCCTGCTTTTAAATATTATTGTTTCATACAAATATTGTTCCTGACAAGTAATATGTGGAAAGATGAGACCTAGACTGGAGCAGTTGTTAATGAAAATTGGCCTCAGATTGTTGCAAATTACTTGTCAGGTTTTAGGAATTTTAAGCAGAATGGGCTAATTTTATTCATTCTGTTTCAGAGATACAAATGAGAATAATAGCCTTCTAAGAATATTTAGCTGTAACTCTCTAGAATTTAAGAATGTTAAGTAAGGGATTGTGAAATCTCTTAACGCCCTGCTTGAAGAATTAGAGGCCACCCCTCAAGTAATCTATTTATTTACTATCCTTAGCATTCATGGCAGCAATTTTGGTTGCTCAGTACTAACAACCTTCGGTGTGGAGTAAAAAGAACCAAGATTTATCATACTCCTGCACCTTAAATAAATTATCACAATTGGCTGCATCTTTAATTTTTAAAGATAAGCAAAAGATGCGATATCTGGGGATAGCACTAGTGTTTGGATTTCTGGTGAGTTAATCATTAAAAGATAGCAAGTCCCTTTAGAAGTAAATTAAGGTTTACAAGCTGCCTTTTCCCAACTGCTCTTGAATTCCCTATTTTTTCCAGTTCCCTATTTGCATTGCAATATGTCTTAATGTGCCTTCTCTTCGCTCTATATAAAACCTTTCAATCTCAGACCTACATAGTTTAGTTTTCTTCAATTTTCTCACCATACCACAATACCTGGAGACAAGCAATAGTGAGAACTCTGTAGCCAAATAATATAGTGGATCAAATTATTTGTTCAATGTGGCAATAAAATATAAATGTGTGTCAGTTGTTTTCCTGTTGGAAACATTGCTTGGAATGACATGCAGAGACTTGTAACTTAACAAAACAGCAAGGTAGTAGTATTTGTCATTTTTAAAGGCATATAAGATTTACTGCCTGGAGACAATATATATTTCTATATCCCTTCAATCTTAATGACATAACTCTCTTCCCAGTTCAGAATTACAAATTAATGAAAACTAAAATATCTTAATTTAATCTAATAATACTTTCTGGCCTTAAAAGTACAGTGGTCCCCCGATTATCGCGAGGGTTCCGTTCCAGGACCCCTCGCAATGATCGGTTTTTCGTGAAGTAGCGGTGCGGAAGTAAAAACACCATCTGCGCATGCGCAGATGGTGTTTTTACTTCCGCCGCAGCAGCGAGGAGCCGAAGATTGGGGTTTCCCCGCCGCCCACGCAAACTCCTCTCTGCTGCCGCACCCGCCGCTTGTCTTGTCCGCCCGCCGCTCGCCCGCCCTTCGCCCGCCCACGCCGTTCGCTCGCGCCGCTTCCCAGCTGAGTCCTGAAGCCAGAAGGCAAAGGCGAACTTCCGCGTTTGGCTTCGGGACTCAGCTGGGAAGCGGCGCTGGGGTTTCCCCACCGCCCATGCAAACTCCTCGCTGCCGCTCGCCCGCCCTTCGCCCGCCCACGCCGTTCGCTCGCGCCGCTTCCCAGCTGAGTTCTGAAGCCAAACGCGGAAGTTCGCTTCAGGAGTCAGCTGGGAAGCGGCGCGAGCAAACGGCGTGGGCGGGCGAAGGGCAGGCGAGCGGCAGCGAGGAGTTTGCGTGGGCGGTGGGGAAACCCCAGTGCCGCTTCCCAGCTGAGTCCTGAAGCCAAACGCGGAAGTTCGCCTTTGCCTTCTGGCTTCAGGACTCAGCTGGGAAGCGGCACGAGCGAACGGCGTGGGCGAGCGGCGGGCGTGCGGGCAGGCAGGCGGCGGACAAGCGGCGGGCGGACAAGACAAGCGGCGGGCGCGGCAGCAGCGAGGAGTTTGCGTGGGCGGTGGGGAAACTCCTCGCTGATGCCCGCCGCTTGCCCTCCCGCCAGCAAGAGGGGGAAGACCCAGGGAAGCCGCCCAGCAGCTGATCTGCCCGGCGCCATCTACGCATGCGTGGCCATAGAAAAAAGGGCGCGCATGCGCAGATGGTGTTTTGACTTCCGAGTTGAAAAATCGCGATATAGCCTTTCGCAATGATCGGGATCGCGAAACGCGGGGGATCACTGTATCTCAAAACCTACTTTGCTTCTATGAAAGTAATTATAGCTGCAATAATGAGGAGAATGGATGCTTTATGTTGGAGGTCTCACATTGCATTAGTACAAAATTTAAGTATTTTCTGTTGTTAATTGTCTATTTTGACATAAGGAACTTGGATACTATTTTGTCTTTCACCTAGCTTCATATGCCCAGATTTTTCCTTCTATGCATTTATGCTTTACAGTATGAAACAAGGGAAATCACAGTGATGCCAAAATGACAATATGCATTTGGTGATACCATCGCTCAACATTTATAAGAGATCAGAATCAGATAAGATTAGAGATAAAATGAAGATAATGATAGGTACCATTATGTATAATAGGAGTATAAGGACACTGCTAATGGTCCATCTCTTTTTAAAAACAGTAAAAGTGTTTTTTTAAAACTTGGAAAAGAGCTGTGTTAAAAAAGATGGCTCATATAATTCACAATGTAGTTTCATTTTTGTTCATTTTTATAATTTAAATTCAGCTGCCAGAAACTGTGTAAATTAAGAAAAAAAATTGGAGCTGCGAAGATAATCCATTTTACCTTTTGTATCTCCTTCAAGATCCTGTATGTTAATTGTTTAATGGCACTAAATCCTGTAAAACTGAAATCTTCCAAAGATGCAAGTTCCCAACATGACTTATAGGAACTGTAACCATGCTTACTGTTTATGGCTTTTCAGAATAGAGGAAATGGTATACTACACAGATGGCGAACCTATGGCACACGTGCTACAGATGGCACAGGGGGCCATATCAGAGGGCTCATGAGGCATTGCCCTATGTCAGCTCTAGTGCACAAGTATGTACTGGCCAGGTGATTGTCAACTGTTTTTCGCCATCCCTAGGGTTCATAAAAACCTCTTAAAGCCTGGGTATAGTGAAAAAGCCCCCCAAAGCCAACTGGAAATTCGTTTGGCCATTTTTTACTCTCTCCAGGCTTCAGGAAGCTTTTCTGGACCCTAGGCAGGGTGAAAAACAGCCTAACCGATCTACTGGAAGTCCAGAGGCTTCAGTGAGGCCTGGGTGCATGCGCAGGGGGGAAGTGTGGGAGGACTGTGTGCATGCAGGACACATGCGCAGGGGCATTGCAATATGGCTGGCAGGACCTAGGGGAAGAGCCTTCTCTGTTGGGGGCCCGGCCTTCTGGAATCAGCTTCCCCTGGAGATTCATACTGCCCCCACCCTCCTTGCCTTCCCAAAGAGTTTAAAAACTCATCTTTGCCGCCAGGCCTGGGATTCCTTAGATCTTCCGCCCTGACCAATGAATGCTTTAGTTTGATTGTTGAATGAATGATATTGATATTTTTAAATTAGACTTTTTAAAGATTGTTTTTAATGTATTAATTGGATTGTTATTATTGTTTCTTGTTTTTCTGTACATGCTGTGAGCCACCCCGAGTCCTTGGAGAAGGGCGGCATACAAATCCAATTAAATTCAAATTCAAATTCAAATGGGTGTGGGCGTGCACACACACGCACACACATGCTATATCTCACACGTGCACCCTTTTGGCACCTGAGCAAAAAAAGGTTCGCCAACACTGGTATAGTATATACAATGGAGTCCTCTGATGTGTATAGCTCAAGCAGGATCTTTGAGACAAGGACCAGCAATGCACTGCTTCAAACTATACTTACATTAAGAAAATGCACTTAGGGGCTGAACTGTGCTAAGACATGTTGTGTGAATCATATACTTTGATAAAGTTTGGGTGATGCATACCATATTTTTCGGAGTATAAGATGCACTGGAGTATAAGCTGCACCTTAGTTTTTGGGGAGAAGAAAAGGGAAAATAATCTGCTTACCACATATTCATCTGGCTAGAATCCTTAGTCTGGTCAGCTTCAGCACATTGCTTTATCCCCTGGTTAGGGCTTTATAAAACCTTATTTGGAGAGAGTAATGAAAGAGTTTGCAAGCCAGTAAGAGCTGGGAAAATCATTAGTACATGGTTAGGCCTGGAAAGAAACATTCAGAGCAAGTAGAGCAATGAAAAAAACCCTGCAAAGACTTAGGCCTTAAAAAATATTCTTCGTAAAGAGTAACATTGAAAGAGCTTGTAAGAGCTGGGAACATTGTTAGCACCTGGTTAGGGCTGGAAAGAAACATTGGAGCAAGTAGAGCAATGAAAAAAACCCTGCAAATACTTAGAGCCTGGAAAACATTCTTTGCAGAGAGTAACAATGAAAGAACCTGCAAGGTAAGAGCTGGAAAGTTTGTTGGCACTTAGTAAGGGGTGGGGAAAAAAGCTTCGGGGGGGGACGGGACATGCTGCATTCAGAGTATAAGACGCACTTTAATTTTCAGCCTCTTTTTTTGGGGGGGGGAATGTATGTCTTATACTCTGAAAAATATGATACTTTCCATTTATGTATTTATAATCAAACACACAATTTATATTTTACTCTGGATTATGAGTAAAAGAACCCAGCACCACTCATAGATATTGTGACAAGGGTGGTTACCAATTAAAGAGGTGGATGGATGGATGGATAAATAAATAAAAAACTGATCTGTGCACAGTACATATTCAGATCAGGAGACTTCATCTAAACAAATGTTCCTTCAAGTCCCACTATTTACTTACAAAAAAATTGAAATTAAGGAAATATTTAGATGTAGCTAGTAAACATTTGCTGTGTGCTTATAGGAGTGATATCAGTTGGAACACGAGTAGCAGATCCTGCCAAGTAAAGAGTAAGGTTTATTTGAATTCTTATTTTATGTAGAAGACGACTATTTTGGGAGCTCTTCTCACATCCACTTGCCAACGCTCATGTGCTGTACTTTGTTCTGGATAAAGCAATCTTTCAGATTATCTAGTCCCAAGAGATATACAGTTTTTCATGTCTGAAGCAGTTACACCAGAATAGTTTAGATAGCCAGTGAAGCTGTGATTAAGCATTCTTAGCCAGTTGACTATACATTTCATCATACTTTTCAAAGCCAACCCCTGTAAATTTGTTACTACAATTATTCTGGGATCTTACAAAGGCAACATGAGAAAGTATTATTTTACTGAAAGAGTAGTAGATCCTTGGAACAAACTTCCAGCAGACGTGGTTGGTAAATCCACAGTAACCGAATTTAAACATGCCTGGGATAAACATATATCCATTGTAAGATAAAATACAGGAAATAGTATAAGGGCAGACTAGATGGACCATGAGGTCTTTTTCTGCCGTCAGTCTTCTATGTTTCTATGTTTCTAATTTCTGGATATAAAGCAGAAAAAAACCTTTTATGTACAGATGTTAATTCACTGAGGCAATAAATTAATACATATTTGCATGCTGCAAAATATAGAATCATTCACATGGATACAAGACATACAGCAGGTATGACTAGCACTACTTGTAGCATAAGTGCAGTCATGGCTACAAGTGTAGCCATTTCTAAATTTTGCAAATAATTTTGATCGTACAGAACAGTGACATGGAAATTACTTTGTGGAAAAATGTTAACTAAAGAGCCACAGGAGAGAGAAAAAAGTTGCCAACGAATTTCTGAAAATTGTTATTTCTAAAGTCTGGTTGGATCAATATATCTTTTTATATATAAACTAGTGAATTTTGCTTGTATTTATAGAAGCATATTTTCATATTTAGAAAATATGCTGGCAAGAACAGATTATTAACATAACTCGTGTTTGTCTCCATTAAAAATAGACATAAAATAGGTGCAATGTCTTGTTCAATGATTTCTTTCTTTCTTTCTTTCTTTCTTTTCTTTCCTTCCTTCCTTCCTTCCTTCCTTTCTTTCTTTCTTTCTTTCTTCCTTCCTTCCTCCCTTTCTTACTTAGAATGAAAATCTGTCCACTAACTTGAAAAGAGTCCTTCTGCTATATCCACGTTCTGTGAGGGAAAAGATTATTTTCACAGACAGATTTCAATTAAATCCCTTCAGTTATGGATATTAAGTTGTTTTTTCTCCTTTTATCACATCCAAACTTTGATTTCTGTTTCTTCATGCTCTTGGCTGAATTCTGTAATTCTAAGAAAGAAAGTTTGTAAATCGTGTGCTATTTAGACTCTACTGAAAGCAGCAATACATAATTGCTTCCTAAGACTTGGCTATACATATTGTAGGATGTGATGTGTCCTGAATGATAACTGGAAATGTGTAGGAATATGTTGTCCCTATTTGTCTGCAGTTGAAAATGGTGGGTTTATGTTTTTTACCTTGCCAAGCACATGTGCAACATGTTCTGTATTGGCCTACTTATTTCTGTAGTCTCCGACTGTTTTTTTCCCTCCTGTTTGCCATGTTTGGTGTTATTCAGATGATTTCTCAGAAAATTTGAGCTATGTTAAAAAAATGAATGTTATATGGCAATGAATGTGGATTACTACCTTATAAATTAGGAATAATTGTTCAGGGATTTGACAATTCTATTTGGAAATGTCAGAAACTGCACATGGACTGTCTAGATATAAAATGACCTCTGTTATTAAACTATGGATTTATACCTTGCAGATATTATGTAACCGCTGCAAAAATAAATTTGGAGAAAATATAACCATGATTACAATTTACAGATAGATCTGACTTTCAGCTTTTTTTTTAACCTCATGTCTTAAATATGCTGATTAAGAATTCTAAGAGTTTGACCCCAACTACCTGCTAGCTTCTTTCACATACCATTATTTTAAAAGGGCATCACAATGTTCCAATTTCTTTTAAATATTTTTAAACTTTGCAGTGACTGCTACCATTTTGCCATCACTATATTTACAAAGAAAACAGTGTGATAATAAAAAGAAGCATTTTATTAGAAATCTTACAGTTACTTCAATGGAAAATAAGCCCTGAAATTTTATAAGCAGAATTTGCCTAGCCTACAGTCCAGCCCTTCCGGTTGGATGCCAATGTATTGCCTATGCCGTTAATAAATCAGAAACGAAAATCTCCATTATGACACCTGTTTTTGTCACCAGAGGCAAAATCATTCTGTCAAGTCAATCTACCACAGCAAGGAATTCAGCCCTTGCTTATAAGCTTCAGATTCACAGCTTCCTTCTGGAAGAAAATTGCTTGCTCTTCAGAACATTTCCCTTGTCAACAATTAAAAAGAGTTATTAAATTTGGGGTGGCTTTCAGTGTTCAAAATGCACACACAATGCATGGAGGGAAAACTACTCTGCTTCCTCTCTCAGTTTGTCTTTCCCTGTCTGGATAAATTGTGATAGTCTATGAGTTGCTGTAATTTGCTTCAAAGATAAATTATGTGGCAATTTATTCTGAAGGACAATTGGGTAATTAATCTCCCCACTATTCCTGTTCTGCAGCTGCACAAAAATACCAATCAGGTTGGCTATTTTAACAGGGAAAGTATTTAAAAGAGCTAGCTGATAAAATATTAGTGAGCCTCCTGGCATGTGATAACATATTTTCCTATATTCAAAAGCCTTTAGCCAGCTGTAACATTTGAGTTGGTTTATAAGTTTATTGCAGAACAAGATAAACGATGACATTAACTCCATATCTAACTGTTACCCTCCCCTCTTGTTGTTTTATGTGCATATAGGGACTGCTTGAATTCTAGGCACCACTCCATATCTTTAAACATTTAATATTAACAAGTTGATATGGAATTCCAGCAGATAGGCTCAAAGAGACTGTCTTCTAAGAAACTAACTTTATTTGAAAGCATGTTCTATCAGAAGCTAAATAAATCAAAGCCCTAGCCTAATTGTGCAGTTTTACAGCATAATTTCTGGAATATGGCTCCCTTTTGAATAAGATTTAAATGCTTATCGATTTCTCTGGTTCCAGACGATACATGAGAAAAATAAGATCCCCAAGAAGAAGTAAGAGCTTACCAATTGGACATTAACTTAAAGTTGTTTATAGGTCACCCACACAAGTATATTCATAAAGCTGCACTAACCCCCTGATAATTGGATTTAAGAGCAGAATTACATGGTGGATCTTTTATTCTGTTATGGAACAATACTGCCTCCTAAAACATTTGACTCCATGCTGAGAAAATAGATGGAATTCTTCTTTTGTTATCCAGAGAAGTCTCTCCCATATAAAAGGAATCTGCTGGGGAGATTTGAAATTCTTCCTTATTTTCGTTTATAATACAAAAGTACATAATTAAAAACTATTGGATAATAAAACATATGACGTAAACATGCAAACAAGTTAAGAGAGCAGCAAGAACTCCATAGTTAAGCCTGAGCTACTTCTGCTCTCTCTCATTGAAATTTTAAGGTGGGAAAAATGGGGGTTGCTTAAGCAGCCTTGCTACCAGCCTCTTCAAAAATAGTGTGGAATTTTTAGTTGTTGAAAACATCCAACACTTTGGTAGTAGAGTAAGATAAAATCTCAATCTGTCTCAATTTGTTTTTTCTCATGCTCCTAATTCAGGAGGTTTGAACCAGCCAAAATAGAAAGGCTGGGCAAATCTAAATACAGTGATACCTTGTCTTACAAACTTAATTGGTTCCGGGATGAGGTTCTTAAGGTGAAAAGTTTGTAAGACGAAACAATGTTTCCCATAGGAATCAATGAAAAAGTGATTAATGTGTGCAAGCCCAAAATTCACCCCTTTTGCCAGCCGAAGTGCCCGATTTTGAGCTGCTGGGATTCCCCTGAGGCTCCCATCCATGGGAAACCCCACCTCTGGACCTCTGTGTTTTTGCGATGCTGCGATTTCACTGAGGCTCCCCTCGCTGGGAAACCCCACCACCAGACTTCTGTTGCCAGCGAAGCGCCCGTTTTTGCGCTGCTGGGATTCCCCTGCTGGGATTCCACTGCAGCATCACAAAAACACAGAAGTCCGGAGGTGGGGTTTTCCATGGAGGGGAGCCTCAGGGAAATCCCAGCAGTGCAAAAATGGGTGCTTCGCTGGCAACAGAAGTCCGGAGGCGGGGCATCCCAGCGGCGGCGGTGGGTTTGTAAGGTGAAAATAGTTTCTAAGAAGAGGCAAAAAAATCTTAAACCCCGGGTTTGCATCTCGAAAAGTTTGTATGACGAGGCGTTTGTAAGACGAGGTATCACTGTACATTATATCATGAGCAATATTGTCATTGGCTACCAAAAGTAGCTGCTGCCTTATTTCTTTCTTCAGAGCCCTGAATATTAAAATGTGGTGGAATCTCCAGTTAGACTGTAGACGTTAAGAGACCCAGGTTTGAAGTCATTGCACTGCAGGAAACAGCACAGGCCTATATTACCCCAGAATCCTTGAAACCTTATCTTGCATTTTCCAAGGGAATGCAGTCAATCTGGTGTGATTCTTGTTAAATAGCTGACTAGCAATGAAACTGTTGCTGAAACTTTTCTATCACCTTCTTTTTCATTGAATGCTTGTTGAACAGGGCAAGTTTACCGTTTCTGCACACTGGAAGGGACATGGTTGATGGAGGAGAATTCCACCAATCCGTGGAGGAACATTTCAGCATGTATGGCTCCTGATGAAGTAAGGAAACAATATTTGTTTGAAGAATCTATTGCCCAAATGCTACATTCCTTGCTCTCAATGCTGTGGAAGTGTTGTAAAATAAAGTTTTCTATTAACAATAACAGCATGGAATCTTCCATTAGTTCTTATAGAATGATTTGGATTGTTTTGCAATTTTAGTGGGCTTGGTAACAGGGAGATGTGACATAATATTCTTGATTATTATGTTCCTTCGGGCTTGTAATACTGATAATTGCAATGAAACTGAAGTTAGAACTTGAAAAACTTTTAAGGAAACCATTTGAGTATGTGATACAGAGGGAGGATGATAATGCATTGACAAAATTATATAATTTCTTCTGGTTTCATCTTCCAGGAAGATAATGAAAATGAAAAAAGGGGCTGCATACAAATCCAATAAATAAATAAATAAACAAACAAATAAATAAATAAATAAATAAGGAAATTGAATTCCATCTGGTGACATTTTTCTATGTCTTACTGCATTTCATTTTACAAATAACTAAGGTTTTGATATTTTATTTTATTATACGTCATTTGTTTTAATTCTATGTCATTCCAAATTGCATGTTGAATGGGAAAGTATATCATTTGTTTGAAAAAGAAACCCCTCAATACTTGAGAAGTAATTGGAATGCAATGAGGCATCATCCGTTTCATGCTTTTTGGATTATTTGCTAATAATAATAATAATAATAATAATAATAATAATAATAATAATAATAATACCCTGCTAAAATAACTAAATAATTTTTTTTGCAAACAAATGAATACTTATTCTTAATGAGCTCACTGATAAGCAAAAATTACAGAATTTTTAAAACAGCAGTTAAAATGTAGCATTCTCTTCTGTAGAATAATGCTGAATAAGAATTATGAGAGCTGAAGTGCACCAGACACAATCTGGAGAAAACCAGATTATGACTAGCTATAGAATGAACAAATGATTAAATTTATGAATTAATTAATTAAAAAAATGAAATATATAAATTGAGAGTACTGGAATTTTATGGAAATCCATTTCAATGGAAGATCTAGTAGATATTGGGATATTGAAAAGGAAATGCTTCTTAGAATACATTACATATAAAAATATCTTTGGCATCTGCAGCAGATTATTTTCTCACTGATCTTAACAAACTTTACTACTCTATAGTGTACATGGGAATTGATGCTGAAGTCACTTATAATCCAGGTGAAATAACAAAGTTTGCTCACTTTTTAGCATACTATGAACATGGTACAACCATAGCCTACCATGTATTACAGCAGGCAAAAAAATTAATACAATCCTTGCTTGTATAAACCGGCATAGAATCAAAATCACTTGAAGAATTAGTGCCACTGTCAGCCCCCGCTTTTCTTCTTCACCTGCTTGCCTTAGCTGGCATAGTAATGGGGTGGTGGTGGTGGTGGTGGAAGGTCAGTTAATTGGGAAGGAGGAAGTGTGCTATTATGTGCCCTGTTTGAAGTTTCAAATAATTGCTAGGGAGGAATTTTCTCATTACTGTCTGCCCTTTATGGCCAGATATCAAGCGTGCTCAAGGTCAACAGCTTCAGCGGCCGAGATGTGGAAGACTAAACCTCCAGAGCACCGACCTGATATCTTGGGACATGGGAATGGATAGCCCAGGGGGCATAACTTGGGAATGTTTTGTGGGTTTATAGAGTGTTGGGGAGACCAAATTTGAGACCACCGCTATATAGAGTGCTGGTGAGACCACATTTGGAATACTGTGTTCAGTTCTGGAGACCTCACCTACAAAAAGATATTGACAAAATTGAACGGGTCCAAAGAAGGGATACAAGAATGGTGGAAGGTCTTAAGCATAAAACGTATCAGGAAAGACTTAATGAACTCAATCTGTATAGTCTGGAGGACAGAAGGAAAAGGGGGGACATGATCGAAACATTTAAATATGTCAAAGGGTTAAATAAGGTCCAGGAGGGAAGTATTTTTAATAGGAAAGTGAACACAAGAACAAGGGGACACAATCTGAAGTTAGTTGGGGGAAAGATCAAAAGCAACATGAAAAAATATTATTTTACTGAAAGAGTAGTAGATCCTTGGAACAGAAGTGGTAGATAAATCCACAGTAACTGAATTTAAACATGCCTGGGATAAACATGTATCCATCCTAAGATAAAATACAGAAAATAGTATAAGGGCAGACATGATGGATCATGAGGTCTTTTTCTGCCGTCAGACTTCTATGTTTCTATGTTTCTTTGTATATGCATTTTGCACGCCTTTTGCCTCAGAACTTGCTTTCCTTTTATTGTCTAGTAAAAGTACTCATCTCTTATCAAATGGAGTTGGTGGTTTTCTTTCCTGGACTTTGAATGGAAGCACACCTGACAGACAATTTATAAAGCCTTTGTAAGGCCACACTAGGAATACTACATCCAATTTTGGTCACCACATTACAAAAAATAAGTTGACATTTTGGGAGAAGTGCAGAGAATAGCAACTAGGATGATTAAAATCCTGGAAACAAAAATACGAAGAACAGTTGCAGAAACTGAGTATGGCTAGTCTACAAAAAAAGACTAGGAGTGACATGATAGCAATTTTCCAGTATTTGAAGGACTGCCACAAAGAATAAGGGGTCAACTTATTTTCCAAAGCACCAGAAGGCAAGACAAGGAGAGAAGCAACCTGGAATTAAGGAGAAACTTCCTAACACTGAGAACAATCCACGAGTGGAGCAACTCACTTCAGAAGTTGTGGGTGCTTCATCACTGGAAGTTTTTAAGAAGAGACTGGACAGTCACTTGTCTCAAATTGTATAGGGTCTCCTGATTGAGCAAGGGGTTGGACTAGAAGACATTCAAGGTCCCTTCCAGCTCTGTTCTGATTGATTGTTTGGATATTGTGTAGTAGGTATGTTTGGTCAGCTTTTACTGGGTTTCCATGTACAGTTATTGGCCTTATTATTTCAGTCTGTTCCATTGAAGCAAGATATGACACAACAATACAAGAAAAGTCCAGTAATTTTATTTCAGCTGTTTCTGCATTACCCTTTTCAGGACTCTCAAGGAAGACGGTTGTTATTTCTTTCTGTCATCTACACCACTGGATATGCTCTTTCTTTCTCAGCCCTTATTATAGCAACTGGCATCCTCCTTTGGTTCAGGTAAGGCATGTGGCTAAAAAAGAATGAATTCTATGAACATATATGGTACTTGGTACCTAACTTCAAAAATTAAATCTAACAATGAATAATTAGAAGTAGCATAAAAATTAAACTTCATATGATAATTGGGAAATGTTCAAAGTATGGGATTAAGAAGAAGTGTATAATAAGAAGTGAAAAACAATTTGTCTTCAATGGATTTTGGGAAATAAAAAATGCTGCACTATAAATAAACATTACTTTTAAATTAAAGACTGAAAAATTGATATGAATGTTCTGTTTTATAAATTGGCAGAACATTTGTTCTGTTAGATGTAGAACAGAAGCACTTTTTTCCCCACCAAATTTTGTTCTGTTACTTCATCTGTTTTTAAATATAGTTTGTTATAACTTGGTAGAAATAAGAAGGGGTTCCACAGTAAAGTACTTCTTCTGCAGTGATGATTTCATCACTGAATTAAGTTTTTTCTTTTTGACATTTTGAAATTTATGTTCTCTTGACTTGATGCTCATAATGAATTTTCATTCTTGTTTATGGGGACCCAGAAGTGAAATCATGCTCCATAGAGGGGTTATTCAGCCAGTTTGGACAAATCGATAGTAGTGACCTATGGGTGGCTGTCCATCTACCCTGGCGCTATGCCATTCTATTCAGCCACATTTTCAAGCTCCACATGCGTGCAAGCTGTATGTGTGAGCAAAGTGCATGTACGGAAGGCTGCAGACATGCGTGGAAAGGATGTGTGTGAGTGAAGCTTGTGCGCACATGCACACTCACATTTTCAGTGCTAGACGGAGGTAAATTATGTGAATCCCACCTCTGATGCTTCACTTATTCCTACTGTGTGCATGCAATTCTTTCTTAAGTGCTATATCAGTAATAGTCCTGTCTTGTCTTTTCGAACAATTGCTGGTAAATAGCATGATTTCTCTTGATGGGAATTGATGCTTTTGTCCCAGTCTCCTGCATAAATGTGCAGTGTGCAGTCAAACTAAGCATGTTTTACACAATGGGTTTTAAAACTTTTACCTACAGGACTTAAAACTCAATTTTAAGCCTTTGTTTTTAAACCCTTTTATCTGAATGCTATAGAACAGTGGTCCCCAACGTTTTTTCCACCAGGGACCAGTTTCAGCAAGACAATTTTTCTATGGCCCAGTGGGGGCGGAAAGGGGTGTGGTTGGGGGCGGGATTAAGCATGGGGGTGCTGGTCCTCCCCGCCCCTCTTTCCCGCCATCGCCCTGTGGCCGGCAGAACCTGCCTCCCAAGCCCTCTTGCCCAGCGGGGGCTAAGCGCTGGAGACAGGGGGTCAGGCTGGCCCTCCTGCCTCCCCCCAGCCAAAAACGCAAAAGCGCCCCACGGCAGAAGCCAAAAGAGGCTTGAGCCTCTCGGTCCTTCCCACCCCTCTGTCCATCGTCCTGTGGCCGGCAGAACCTGCCTCCCGAGACCCCTTGCCCGGCGGGAGGCGAAGCGCTGGAGGGAGGGGGTGGTGGCATGAGGGCCGGCAGCTGCTGACTCCATGGACCGGTGCAACATGCCCCGCGGCCCGGTACTGGTGGTTGGGGACCCCTGCTATAGAAAATGGCACTCCAATAATAGTTTTGCATGTTTTTAGTGTTTGTAGTCTGCTTTCTGTTTCAGAAATGAAAGCAACCCACAAATTTATTTTAACTCTACAGTGTAAACTATCTGATGTACACACTTCAGTTTTGAACAGAGCTCTCTTGGTACTTCACTTGACAGTCATTACAGCCTACAGGTTTTCAAGTGAATTAAGCATCATAATTATATTTACAGGCATCTTCATTGTACCAGGAACTACATTCACTTGAACCTTTTTACTTCATTTATCCTACGCGCTGTGTCCATCTTCATTAAGGACTCCATGCTCACATGGATGTACAAGACAGCCCCTCGTCAACAACAGTGGGAGAGAGTATTTTCCTACCAGGTATATGATAATGCTAAAAATATTTTCTTAAACAGAAGAATGGGATTGCAATATATTTGCATTAAGATGTGCATTTCCTTTTGTAGGGAAGCTTGTTAAATTTACATATGAGTATAGATGAAAGCACTTAAAAGAGAAATCCCTTTCAGTTTGCTTGAGGATAAATTCCATCTTCACTTCAACTTTCTTTTCTTTTTTTACATTTCAGAAATCCAAAAGCAATTGTAAGTGCTTAAATCTTCCTTAAAATGGTAAATCAATATGTCCAAAACTCTGCTTTTAATCATTATCCTAAAAAATATGATTAAAAAATATCCCTTGAAAAAGATAGCATTTTCCTCATTGAAATACCACATAATACTGTCTAGCCCTATTCTTGTTCTATATAAATAAACCCATTTTTGTCAGAGAGAAGAACCAAGATATAGGACACAATTGGGAATGTAGTCACTAACATTTTCAGAGGAAATGGCAGCTCTTATTTTTATTCAGAGTTTTGTTCTTGAACAATGGCTTACATTCTGAGAATAATAAACTCAGAGAAACAGGTAGAAGGAGAATGCACTGCTCTTCCTAAATCTCTTCAAAATATAATGAAGCATAAGCTCTGCAGTGTTGAAAAAAGGGAATTTATATACTTTGGCAGAGGCAAAGTTTTGCCTTCACAAGAACCTCTGCATCATTTTCTGGCAGCTTCTATTGCCACAAACCAGTTTGCTCAATTGAAGCCTCCATATTAAGTGACAATTTTTGGGGAGGATGAGCATAAGGGAAACTGTCTCTTGGGCAGAATAGAAATATCCCCTTGGACATAGTTGAAAATATTATAATGCTTCAAGACAGCTAAGAAATAGTTTAAATAGGCTTGCTAAAGGGCTGTATAATGCAGGAATATTTGCTGCTGAATTTGATTACCGTATTTTTGGAGTATAAGACACACCAGAATATAAGATATAGATTTGGGGGAGGAAAATAGGGGGAAATCTACCTACCAAGTATGCATCTGGCTAGCGTCCTTAGTCTGGTCAGCTTCAGCACATCATTTTATCCTATGGTTAGGGCAAAAAAGGAAAAAAAAAACTTTTTCGGAGGGAATAGCAATGAAAACAAGCCTGCAAAGACTTAGGGCTAGAAAAAAACTTTGGACAGCAATGAAAACAATCCTGCACCTAGGGAAGATGGTTAGTACCTTGTTAGGGCTGAAAAAACCTTTAGGAGGGAATAGCAAAGAAAACAAACCTGCAAAGAGTTTAGGGTTGGGAAGAAAACTTTGAAGTAGCAATGAAAAAATCCTGCAAGCCAGGAAGATCATTAGCGCCTTGTTAGGGCTGGGAAAAAAAAGCTTTGAAAAAGCTACATTCAGAGTATAAGATGCACCCAAATTTTCAGCCTCCTTTGTGGGGGAGAAGTATGTCTTAAACTCCGAAAAATACATTATTATTTTAGCCTGCTGTTGACAGTCTCCAAAGGTTGCTATGTTATCAAATCTTGGAGGGCATTGTGGTTTCATAGGCACTTTACATTTTTCCTAAAGTATTTACTCAAATCTCTGCCCTCTCAGGAGTCACTCAGCTGCCGATTGATCTTTGTGATGATGCAGTATTGTGTGACTGCAAACTATTACTGGCTACTGGTGGAAGGAATGTACCTGTATACTCTACTAGCCCTCTCAGTATTTTCCGAGCAGAGAATCTTTCGACTTTACCTTTGTATTGGCTGGGGTAAGTAGGTTTTCTTGCCCCTTTTCCAAATATGGTATTTCTTAGTTTAGTATTTTGGGAGATGAGAACTGAGAAAATGCTACTTTTTATTACAAAGAAATATAGATTTTTTTAAAAATCCACTCTGTCTGCTTTTACACTCACAAAGAGCCTTTCAATAAGAACATGCTCAGAAATAATGCAGAGGCCTTTCTGAGTTCTCTAGCACCATCCGTGACGATCATTTGCTTTACTTTTATTGCTAGCATTACAGGTAGTCCTTGATTTACAAAAGTTCATTTAGTGACATTTCAAAGTTACAACGGCACTGAAAAATAGTGATCTATGACCATTTCCCACACTTATGACCATTGCAACATCCCCATGGCCACGTGATTTACATCCAAATGCTTGATAACTGGTTCACAGTTATGATGGTTGCAGTCTTTCTGGATTATGTGATATATTTTGTGATCTTCTGACAAGCAAAGTCAATGGGGAGCCAGATTCACTCAATAACCATGCTACTAATTTAACAGCTGCAGTCATTCATTTAACAAAAGTCATAACAAAACTCACTTAATAAATTTCTCATCTGGCAACATAAATTTTGGGCTTAATTGTGTTTGTAAATTGAGGACTACCTGTACTAACATCTGTGGATAATAATGAACGAGCCAAAATAATATCTTTACTTGAAGAACATTGATTGATTGATTGATTTAATATGCCTTTATTATTGCTACAAATAACTCAAGATAAAGAACTTATCCAACACACTTCCCTCCTCATATTTCCCTCTCAACAACAACACTGTGAGGTGAATTGGGCTGAGAGACAATGATTGTCTCAGAGTCACTCAAAGCAATGGCTGACGGGACTTGAATTCACCATGTCCCACTTTCTAGCCTGGTACCTTAACTATTGGAAGAAACTGTCGCTTACGTGAGCTGTGTATTTACTTTCAAAGAGAAAAGACATCTTTCTCCTTCTACATGATGTTGGTCCTAGAGTTTACTAACATGAGCCGGGATGGCACACTAGATAGAGTGCTGTACTGCAGGCCACTGAAGCTGACTGTAGATCTGTAGGTCAGCGGTTCAAATCTCATCACCGGCTCAAGGTTGACTCAGCCTTCCATACCTTCCGAGGTGGGTAAAATGAGGACCCGGATTGTGGGGGCAATAGGCTGGCTCTGTTAAAAAGTACTACTGCTAACATGTTGTAAGCTGCCCTGAGTCTAAGGAGAAGGGCGGCATAAAAATTGAATGAATGAATTGAATGAATGAATGAATGAATGAATGAATAAATAACATAAAACCATGTTATTTTTTCTTCATTAACTATCCTTCCTGAGGTGTAGTTCTCTATTTCATGGTCCAGAGCAGTGGTAAAATCTACTTACCTTTCCTCCCAGTTCAGAAGTGCATACTTCACATGCATGCTTTTTCACCTCTGCTCTGGTTGCATGAACACTTTTTCATTCTCTGTACATGTGCAGAAAGCTTTGTGCATGTGCAGAAGATTAAAAAAGAAAATGTTGTCTGGACGGGTGGGCGGGGCCTTGCACTTCTACTGCTACTAGTTCTCTGAACGACCAGCAGCCGTCGCTACCAGTATGCCCAAACCAGGCCGAACTGGTAACATTTTTTCCCTGGCCCAGAGATTGGTGGGGTTTTTTGGTTATGTTTACTACCATGTTGCCATATGTAATCAGGTAAACCTTTTTATTTATTAGATTAGATTTACCTTTTAAGATAATATATAATGTTTCATTGTAAATATACAGTATCTGGTAGCCTGTCATTTCATTAATCAAATTATTTTTTTAAACAGTGCCATATTTATGCACAGGTGCAGAATATACAAGGCAAGCTTCCCAATATGTTTTGGATTGTAGAATCACTGTAGATCCTTAGTTTAATGCAGTCTAGCCAGTATTGTGTTATATGCCAGTAGGGTAAAATATTTAAATATATCTTGAATGGGTTTGATGGGGCTTTTTCTCTTCCACAGATTTACATTCATATGTGAATATTCTAAATAGGTGCACTGTATAGTTTATATAAATGATCAGATACATAATATTTATGTGAGCCTTCCAAGTACACATGATGTATGGAGGATGAATATATTATGTTCTGTCACAACCAATAATCAATTCATAAGTATTCATAAGAAAATATATTGGGCTGTTCTAATAAAGTTGCATAAATCTCATAACAACCTACTTACTGTAAATTATTTAAACTTATAGAAAGCAAAAACTTGCAAAATGGTGAGCCCTATACTAAAATTATTGAATAGATTTCTAAGCAAGTTGAAATTGAAGGTTTTATTGTTTTATTTTTATTGTTTAGTAGAAACCCAACTCCATTACAAAAAACATAAAAGGCTTAACTGAAATATTTCTGGCTGCAGATCAGCAATATTTGCGTTCAGTGGTTGTCATCCAGGAGGCTAACTATATACAGTACGTTCTGAACAGACATTGTCTAATGCCTGTTATGTGTTGTAGACAGAACACTAAATGAAGCAAAAGGGGTTGTGTAATATGTTTAGAACAAAGAACCCAAAATAAACTTTGTATACAAGGAGTTCTGAATCATGCACAATTGCCCTGCTATAATCAACATATCTTTGGGGTACTGAACATACTGTAGTTATCATCTATTTTCTTTATTGAGGTGATACTGCCCTAAGACATAACATTTTAAAATTCCATTTTATAGGCATAAATGAAGGGGATAAGAAAACAAAAATATGACTTTGTCCTTTCCTCTTGTGTATGTAATAATTCAGTATAACATCTGATTTCTAGAAGGAAATATATAAAGTAAGATATCCTGTCTTACTACTATCTAAATTGCCCAAGACCACGAGTGTACCATTTTGTAGCAAATCCTAGGACCTAGAAACATAGAAGGTTGGTGGCAGAAAAAGACCTCATGATTCATCTAGTCTGCCCTTATACTATTTCCTGTATATTTAAATTCAGTTATTATGGATTTACCAACCACTTCTGCTTGACATTTATACCTAAAGAGCAAAAGTCACTAAATGATATTTGAACACTTTACTGACGTTCCATTCTCTTTTTATTTTCCTTATTTTCCCTTTAGAAAATCATACTCATTTTATTCTCATCCTATGAGAGATTTCTTTCTCCAGGGTTAGAAGCATGATCTTTTTGTTGTAAAGGAAACTGAAAAGCAAACTGCTATGGGTAATTCTGCTTGACTTATTTATTTAACAACCATTTATAGTTATGATAACATCTGAAACAGTGTTTTACACCTAACTAAGCACTTCCATCCAACTTAAAATGTCACACACACTCCCGTGGTCATGTAATCACATTTTGGGTGCTGTTCAACTTATGACTGGTTGCCAAACACGCTATTATAAAGAGATAATATTTTCAAAAACGTTTCTGTTAATACTATATAACACCCTGTAGTTTTGTATATAATTTAATTCACTTCATATTAAAGAAAACATGTAATTCTGCTTATGAAAGAATTTATAACCTGTTACTTTTATAATGCAAAATCCTAGCTTTGATTTCATAAATAAGATATACACAATTTTATTTCTCCGCAAAACAATCTTGGAGACTGCTAATACACATCCATTCACAGCAACTATGCAGATAAATTTAACAAAGCACTGTTCCCATTGCTCTCCTACTGGTGCTGAGTGTTTAGTAATATAAAATATCAAGGCAATGAGATGAAAGATAAATCTTAAAGCCCAGACAGTCTCCTAATTTAATTTTGGATTCAAGGTGCATTTGAAATAATTTCCTACAAGGAGTGGGAAGGAAAACTCTGAGGACTTTTTCTTTTTGTGTTGTAAAACCTTGCTAATGACCTCCTTCATCTGAAAGTTAACAGATAACTGAAAACGGGAATTAATTTATTATGATATTTAATAGAATAAATGTAAAATGGGGTGTTCATTTTCTTTCAGTGTAAAGGGAAAAATACACATTTCAAATAAAGAGGAAAATACACATTTCAAATAAAACATAATTTATTTTGAAAACCAATTATAGATTGTATTCCTTAAAACATATTTGAAGCTGAGGTGGGTTTCAACAGGTTCTGATTAGTTTTGGAGAATCAGTAGCAGAAATTATGAGTAGTTCGGAGATCCAGTAAATACCACTTCTGACTGGCCTTGCCCCCATCTATTCTCTGCCTCCAGAGTTCCAACTAATTAGGAGGAAATTGAGTTTTTGCGGTAACCTTCCCCTGGAATGGAGAGGGAATGGAGATTTTCTTTGCCACGCCCACCAAGCCACATTGCGCTACATGTTTGTATCTATTTGGTGAGCTGCCCCGAGTCTTCGGAAAGGGGCGGCAAACGAATCTAATTAATAATAATAATAATAATAATAATAATAATAATAATAATAATAATAATAATATGCACACTAAGCCATGCCCACAGAACCAGTAATAAAAACATTTGAAACCCAGCTCTGATTTGAAGAGATTCTTAACTAATAAGAGTATGAAATAACTTCAGAAAAATAAAAATTGTGGAGGGACTCTGTTGTATAGAATACAAAATAATAGTTATACATTTTTAAGCTCAAATAGGAAAAGGAAGGAAGAGAGAAGTTGAAAATAAGTGATTCATGTAATCACTTTAATGTAGTCTATACAGATGAGTATATAATTTATATTCACCAACCATTAACTAAAGTGCTTTTAAAGCAAAGTTTTGAACAGCTTCTTATGTTATTATTATTCATGTTTTCATAGAGTAACAAAATCAAGAAAGAAACAACTTTTGGAATTGTTCTATTATTTATGAAGTGTCATTTGCCTAATTTAATGCTTATTTTTTACAAATAGACAATATGTATTACACTTTTCAATAATATTTTTAAAAAGCTTTTCTCATTTTTTGAATTTTCCATTGTCCCTTGATTTTCATTTCACCAACATTTTCTTTGACCTTTAGTAATTTGTTCTAATGGTAGTAGCCTGTGTAGTTCCTTTCTCTTGGAGATATTAATGTGGTACATTTTTATACCATTCTGTATTTCATGTTAAGGTAGAAGAATAGAATAGAATTCTTTATTTGCCAAGTGTGATTGGACACACAAAGAATTTGTCTTGGCGCATATGCTCTCAGTGTACATAAAAGAAAATATAGATTTGTCAAGAAACATGTGGTACAACACTTAATGATTGTCATATAAAGGTCAAATAAGCAATGAAGAAACAATCAATATTAATAAAAAATCATAGGATAAAAGCAACAAGTTACAGTCATACAGTCCTAAGTGGGAGGAAAAGGATGATAGTAATGATGAGAAAAAACTAGTAGAAATAGAAGTGCAGACTTAGTAAAAAGTTTGACAGTGTTGAGGGAATTATTGTATTTGTTTAGTAGAGTGATGGCGATCAGGAAAAAAACCTGTTCTTGTGTCTAGCTGTCTTGGTGTGCAGTGCTCTGTAGTGACGTTTTGAGGGTAGGAGTTGAAACAGTTTGTGTCCAGGATGTGAGGGGTCAGTAAATATTTTCACAGCTCTCTTTTTGATTCGTGCAGTATACAGGTCCTCAATGGAAGGCAGGTTGGCAGGAATTGTTTTTTCTGCAGTTCTGATTATCCTCTGAAGTCTGTGTTGGTCTTGTTGGGTTGCATAACCAAACCAGACAGTTATAGAGGTGCAGATGACAGGCTCAATGATTCCTCTGTAGAACTGTATCAGCAGCAGCTCCTTGGGCAGTTTGAGCTTCCTGAGTTAGCGCAGAAAGAACATTCTTTGTTGTGCTTTTTGATGTTAGGTCTTGAGATGTTTGATTTTAGGTCTTGAGATATGATAGAACCTAGAAATTTGAAAGTCTGTACTGTTGATACTGTGTTGTCTAGTGTTGTGAGAGGTGGAAGTATGGAAGGGTTTCTCCTAAAGTCTACCACCATTTCTATGGTTTTGAGTGTGTTTAGTTCTAGATTGTTCCGGTCACACCACAAGGTTAGTTGTTCAACCTCCTGTTTGTATGTGAATTCATCATTGTCTTGAATGAGTCCGATCATGGTTGTATCATCTGCAAACTTAAGTAGATTAACAGATGAATCATTTCAGACGCAATCATTGGAGTATAGAGAGAAGAGAAGGGTGAGAGAACACAACCTGGGGGGCGGGGGCTGTGCTAATTGTACATGTATCTGATGTGATTTTCCCTAGCTTCACCTGCTGCTCCCTGTCTGTTAGGAAGCTGTTATGCATTCTTTTCTTTTACTTAAATTAAAACTTTTACATAGTGATATGTTCTTAGACTCCACAGCACCAGCTTGTTTTTGATACGATTAGTAAGTATTATCTTATAGCAATTATGCTTTTGCTATGCAATTCTGAAATCTCCCCACTGATAATATCTCGCATCCATCAGAACTCAATTGTTGGGCCATCTTTTTCCAACATTATGGTTACCTTCAAAAAGTGAAATTGACTCCGACCTAGTCAAATGTAGATTACAATTCAGTATTTAGGAGCATAAAAGTCTATGTAGGGAATAAAACTTCCATCTACAAAGAGTTCCCAAAGGCTCTCTCTGTACTGGTTCACAGGGTAACAGGATGGCAGATAAGACTTGGCATTAATAAGTCAGATTAGTTCACATTAGGGCAGATACTTATAACTCCTTGCAACCACACTGATGTGTTCATAATTGCCACTAACTACTCAAAAAAGATGCAATTACTGTTGCAAAACAACTCTGAAAACATTAACCCAGCATGTGTCTGCAATAAAGTAGGGAAAGATAATGATAGGAATTAGTAAATGGCTGAAAATTAAAACCATTGTGCTAATAGTGTTATGTCAGTTTATTGTGAACGTGTGTACCTCTAAACCAGTGATGTATGTGTTGCATTACACAAAGGCTATTTTTCCTCCACCACGCACATGCTGTCCATGCACACACACACACATAAGCACACATAGGGCTCATATCCATTCATTCATTCCCCCATTCATTGAAAAAACTGGAAGGTTTTTCTTAACAATTTAACTCAATGTTTGTTTAGCAGTTTTCATTAACCTTTGATGTTCTCACATACAGTTATACAGTGATCCCCCGATCATTGCGAGGGTTCCATTCCAGGACCCCCCGCAACGAGCAGGTTTTCGCGAAGTAGCGCTGCGGAAGTAAAAACACCATCTGCGCATGTGCAGATGGTGTTTTTACTTCCGCAGCGCTAGCGAGGAGCCGAAGATTGGGGGCGGCGCGGCTGTTTTAAAACGTCGCCGCCGACATGGGGGGCTCGCTAGCACCCCCCTAACCCGGGTTGGGGGTTCGGGGGGGTGCTAGCGAGCCCCCCATGTCGGCGGCGACGTTTTAAAACACCCGCGCGGCTTTCCAATGAGTCCCGAAGACAAACGCCAAACTTCCGCGTTTGTCTTCGGGACTCATTGGAAAGCTGCGCGGGTGTTTTAAAACGTCGCCGCCGACATGGGGGGCTCGCTAGCACCCCCCGAACCCCCAACCCGGGTTTGGGGGGGTGCTAGCGAGCCCCCCATGTCGGCGGTGACGTTTTAAAACACCCGTGCGCCTTCCCAACTGAGCCCTCAAGCCAAGCGTCAAAGGCGAACTTCTGCGCTTGGCTTGAGGGCTCAGTTGGGAAGGCGCTCGGGTGTTTTAAAACGTCGCCGCCGACATGGGGGGCTCGCTAGCACCCCCCCCGAACCCCCAACCCGGGTTTGGGGGGGTGCTAGCAAGCCCCCCATGTCGGCGGCAACGTTTTAAAACACCCGCCCGCCTTCCCAACTGAGCCCTCAAGCCAAACGAACCCGGGTGGCCGGGCGAGCAGCGAGCGAACGGCGGGTGGCCAGGCGAAGGGCGGGCGAACGGCGGGCGAGCGGGTGCTGGGGAGGGCTTCTCGCTCTCCCGCCAGCAAGAGGGGGAGCGAACGGCGTGGGCAGGCTGCAGACAAGCCGTTCGCTCGGGCCGCTTCCCAGCTGAGTACTCAGCTGGGAAGCGGCCTGAGCAAACGACGTGGGCGGGAAAAGGGCGCGCGAGCCGCGGGCGCGCGGGCAGGCAAGCTGCAGACAAGCCGTTCGCTCGGGCCGCTTCCCAGCTGAGTACTCAGCTGGGAAGCGGCCCGAGCGAAGCGGCAGCAGCGAGGAGTTTGCGTGGGCGGTGGGGAAACTCCTCGCTGATGCCCGCCAAGAGGGGGAAGACCTAGGAAAGCCGCCCAGCAGCTGATCTGCCCGGCGCCATCTACGCATGCGTGCCCATAGAAAAAAAAGGGCACGCATGCGCAGATGGTGTTCTGACTTCCGGGTTCAAAAATCGCAAATTAGCCTGTTCGCAATGGTTGGGGACGCAATAACCGGGGGATCACTGTACTTTCTAACTTATCAGTTGACTACTTCTATTATGTGTACCTTGAAGTTCTTGCAATTCTGCTATAAAAATATTGTTAATAAAATGTAATTACCATTGCGTTAAATACCATGTACAGCAGACTATTGCTTTTACAATGCTGACCTTAACTTTTTAGTGGAAAATAAATGAATGCTAGCTTATTGGTTAAGCACAAATCTACATATAACTGCACTTTGCCAATTAGTAGTCAACAAAAGTAGAAATTTCTTCCCCTGGAATAAAATAGAAATCATTGAAGTGTGTACTTGGTTCAAGTATCTCAGACTTTTATTTCATTCTTTGTTTTTATAAATTTGTAGCTTTCTGATTTTTAGCTACAATCAGAAATTGCAACTTTCTGATTTTATGAAGCTCTTACTGTTTTTTAATTATTGTTCCTATCCTGTATCCTAGGCAATATTTTACAAAGTAGTTTTGCTCACCAACCCAGTAGTAATGTAGCCAGTAACTGCAGTTCAAGTTGTGATTTGCATGCCTCTTATGACATACTGGACAGGATAACTTGTTGCTAGAATATATTTGCTATAGCCAGCAGAGTTGAAGGGACTAAACAAAAGTTTCCTCGATTTTGTCCTAGTGGAGAATGCTTTGGCTGTTTTCTTAAAAAAGAATAAATATTACTTTATTGTCATTGTATGTGTATACACAGTATACACAGTATACAAAGTCACATGATGCCCAGAGATCAGTCTAAACACGTACCAATCCCCCCTCCAAAAAACCATGCCCCATCCAGCACAGATTCTCCATCCTGAACAACCCAAACATCTACACAACACACCAAGTAAATGATGGTGACTCTTTAGTTCATTGTTAAGTGCAAATATAGCTCTGGGATAAAAACTATTCAGGAAACATGTGATCCAAGTTTTAATTGTTCTGTATCTTCTGCTAGAAGGCAACAGCTCACAAAGATTGTAAGCAGGATGAGAAGAGTTTCTGAAAATGTTATGTACCTTCCTAGAAAAGCAAGATGTGAAGATATCATCCAGGGCGGGTAGCTGGAGCCCAATGATATTCTGGACAGTTTTAATAATTCTCTGTTAGAGCTTTTTTATCCGCTACAGAGCTGCTCCCATACAATGCAAGAATGCCGTATGTCAGGATACTCTCAAGAGTGCTGCTATAGTAGGAAAGCAGTAGATGCTGAGATAAATTTATCTTCCTGAGTTTCTACTTTGTAATGAGAAAGAGTGTAGTTATAAATATCCAATTCCTCAACGATTGTTCCGATTTGCTACTCTTTGGAAATCAGAGTCATGCAAGGACACATGAATGGAATGATTGGTCATAGAGTTAATGCTCACTTAACAACTGCCTTGTCCAGTGACCATTCAAAGTTTCACCCTTGCTGAAAAAGCAACTTTCCACCTATGACTGTTACAATATCCCTAAAGTCATGTGCTCACCATTTGTATGCTTCACAATCTGTTTCTGACAAGCAGTGTTAACAGAGAACCTTGCAATAAAATTGCAAGTCATGGACACGTGATATTTTGCTTAACAACCACAGATGATTCAGGTAACAACCATGATAGATGTTAAAATTATAAATTCATCATGTGATTTCCAGATGACTGTTACTTAGTGGACTGTTAATTGCTAGTCCCAATTTGGTTGTTAAGCAAGGATTACTTTATCATGAAGGTTTTATGCTAATGGAAATATGTAAGTTTTGAGAACAAAATACTCACACACTTCTGTGGCTCTAAAATAATACAAAGCAGCACAGCATGTAAGGCAAATAGTCAGACTCCTTATAACATAGAAACATAGAAGATTGATGGCAGAAAAAGACGTCATGGTCCATCTAGTCTGCCCTTATACTATTTCCTGTATTTTATCTTAGGATGGATACATGTTTATCCCAGGCATGTTTAAATTCAGTTATTGTGGATTTACCAACCACGTCTGCTGGAAGTTTGTTCCAAGCATCTACTACTCTTTCAGTAAAATAATATTTTCTCACGTTCCTTCTGATCTTTCCCCCAACTAACCTCAGATTGTGCCCCCTTGTTCTTGTGTTCATTTTCCTATTAAAACACTTCTCTCCTGAACCTTATCTAACCCTTTAACATATTTAAATGTTTCAATCATGTCCCCCCTTTCCTTTCTGTTTTCCAGACTATACAGATTGAGTTCATTAAGTCTTTCCTGATATGTTTTATGCTTAAGACCCTCCACCATTTTTGTAGCCCGTCTTTGGACCCATTCAATTTTATCAATATCTTTTTGTAGGCGATGTCTCCAGAACTGAACACAGTATTCCAAATGTGGTCTCACCAGCGCTCTATACAGTGGGATCACAATCTCCCTCTTCCTGCTTGTTATACCTCTAGCTATGCAGCCAAGCATTCTGCTTGCTTTCCCTACCATCTGACTGCACTCACCCATTTTGAGACTGTCAGAAATTACTACCCTTAAATCCTTCTCTTCTGAAGTTTTTGCTAGCACAGAACTGCCAATACAATACTCAGATTGAGGATTCCTTTTGCCTAAGTGCATTATTTTACATTTGGAAACATTAAACTGCAGTTTCCATTGCTTTGACCACTTATCTGGTAAAGCTAAATCATTTGCCATATTACAGACACCTCCAGGAATATCAACCCTATTGCACACTTTAGAGTCATTGGCAAATAGGCAAACCTTCCCTACCTAACCTTCCCCTATGTCACTCACAAACATATTAAAAAGAATAGGACCCAGAACACACCCTTGTGGCACACTGCTGGTAACCAGGCTCGCCATTAACAAAAACCCTCTGATATCTACGCTTCAGCCAGCTGCAAATCCACTGAACTATTCAGGGATTAAGTCCAATCTTCACTAATTTATCTATCAGCTCTTTATGTGGAACCGTATCAAAGGCTTTGCTGAAGTCCAAATAGGCAATATCCATGGCACCACCAATATCCATGGCACCACAAAGGTCACCTATGTCACCTTTGTGACATAGTCAAAGAAATCAATGAGATTAGTCTGACATGATTTGCCCTCAGTAAAACCATGCTGGTTTGGGTCCAATAAATTATTGGTTTTTAGGTGCTGATTTATCCTCTTTTTGAGTAGAGTCTCCATCATTTTAACTATAACTGATGTCAAGCTAGCTAGTAACTGAGTAGTTGATGCATGGAGCCCACTATCATCACCTAACCCCAAAAACCTTACCATTAGACTATTTATTGTTGACCTCTCCCGATTCCTAAGAGGCCAGTAAGGGGCGTGCATAAGTGCACCAGAGTGCCTTCCGTCCCCGGTCCTGATAGTATCTTAGTAGTCTTAGTAGTACCGGTCTTAGTAGTATCATGTATATAAACATTGTTATATCTTTGTATATATCTTTGTAGTCAAGAAATAAATAAATTTATTCTTTTGAATTGAATGGGGGTGATTCAGAAGTAGAGTGTTGAATAGAAGACAGCTTATAGATGTATGTTTGGCAATTTACTTGAGAAGATGTATAATGATAATGATAATGATAATAATAATCTAATTAGAAATAGAATCACATATTTGATAGTTATTCTAGATATTGTGCTATATTTTATCTTTGAGGCATGTTGTGCATGTAGACTACTACGTTTCATATACAAAGCTAATGCTGCCGAGGTTGCATAAATCTACTAATATAGAGAGCAGTGTTTGAGTATGGTTTGTATGTTCCTGTGACTTACTAATGCTGAGCTGGATGCATTTCCATGCTGATATGGGATTTATAAGCCTTATATGCCTTCTGAGTCATCTGTGCACAGTTGAGCTTCAGCAATGCCTTTAGAAATGCCAAAACTGAAGATTCCATATTGCTTTGTATTTGTAAATCTTCCTATCTTATAGTGTATTATACTTTTATTTTATTAAGCTTCTCATGGCTTTCTCTGTAGGTACAAGATTGCCGCTTTTGTCCTATGAACTTTTATTTTATTAAGCTTCTCATGATTTTCTCTGTAGGTACAAGATTGCCGCTTTTGTCCTATTTCTCTTGCAATGTGTCATAAATTTCCCTTATTAATGCAACAGTTAGAGGTAGTATCACTGTATCATAAGTCAATCACATCTATAATAAAGAGTTGAATTTCTGGCTTGTTTCTTCTGCTTGTTGGTTTATATACCTCCCAAAGCATTATAATTGACAAGCTTTTGGTGACTGATCAGATTATTTTCTCTTTAATATGGCAAATGAAGGTTTGTTTGGATTCCTTTAAGGAACTGAACATTGAAGTTGTCAAGGAAAACTTTTATTTTAATGGATAAAAGATTAGAGGGGTTGCAAAAAATTCATCTCCTTCCACCTAAGAATGATTTTTTTCGTTGGTCAAGAATCTATCACTGGGAATTTAAGCTGTACTACCGGGTATAGTAACTTGTACATGTCCTCAAAAGTGATTCAGTAGCAGAAAAAAAGAGAGAGAAATTGGTAATTATGTCTCATTCATGTTGTGTTATGAATTAATATTGTCCTACTAAGCAGCATTCAGATAAGTGCTATTGCTAATTACATAGCAATAGAACTTACACTTATATACCACTTCCTAGTGCTTTACAGCCCTAAGTGGTTTACATAGTCAGCCTCTTGCCCCCAACAATCTGGGTGCTCATTTTACCAATCTCGGAAGGATGGAAGGCTGAGTCAACCTTTTGAGCCGGTCAGGGTCAAACTGGCTTGTGGCAAAGGTTAGTCTATAATCGTGCATTCTGTAATAGTGCACTGTGGCTCATAGCTTAATTATCTCCTGTAATTTAGATACGAATCAAACAAATATGTCTGGATATTTGAATCACTTTTTAGAGTCTTTATTAGATAATTATATTGTTCCAGTTTATTTCTTCTGCACGGCAAGTATTACAGGCTTCTATATTGACATTTAATTTATTACACTTTATTGGTATTTAATTTAATAATTCTGCTACCAGGTATAGCAACTCTCTTATATCCTCCGCTCCTTAAACTTTGTAACTTTGCTTCCGGGTATTGTACCTCTCATATGTCCTCAGATTTTGTAGTGAAACAAGTGATTCAGTAAACGATAATGTGGTTACTGTTATATTACAGCAATTCTACACTAGAGTTGTTCCCAACTTGATCATTTTTAGTATCTTAATCCTTAATTGATGGAGTAATAAATATAATATTAGTTCTATACCAATATGGCCATAATTTAGTAAGGGTCAATTATTATAAGAAAAGCTTATTTTCCCCAAAATGATAGTTAAATGCATCATCATAAAATGATACACTTTTTATAAAACAGATGTAATAAGATTTGGAAGGCTATTTTACTAAAGAGATAGCGTGCCACGATAATGGTTGCTAACTGCAAAATTGCATGAAGAAAGAAAAAAAAACCATGTAAATACCAGAAAATTTATAAAATAAAAGTTAAAGGAAATAAATAGAAACATAGAAACATAACAAGCAGGAAGAGGGAGATTATGATCCCGCTATATAGAATGCTGGTGAGACCACATGTGGAATACTGTGTTCAGTTCTGGAGACCTCACCTACAAAAAGATATTGACAAAATTGAACGGGTCCAAAGACGGGCTACAAGAATGGTGGAAGGTCTTAAGCATAAAACGTATCAGGAAAGACTTAATGAACTCAATCTGTATAGTCTGGAGGTCAGAAGGAAAAGGGGGGACATGATCGAAACATTTAAATATATTAAAGGGTTAAATAAGGTTCAGGAGGGAAGTGTTTTTAATAGGAAAGTGAACACAAGAACAAGGGGACACAATCTGAAGTTAGTTGGGGGAAAGATCAAAAGCAACATGAGAAAATATTATTTTACTGAAAGAGTAGTAGATCCTTGGAACAAACTTCCAGCAGACGTGGTAGATAAATCCACAATAACTGAATTTAAACATGCCTGGGATAAACATATATCTATCCTAAGATAAAATACAGAAAATAGTATAAGGGCAGACTAGATGGACCATGAGGTCTTTTTCTGCCATCAGTCTTCTATGTTTCTATGTTACCAGCAGATGCCAAATAGTCCCCCTTAGAGTTAAAAATCATTGTCAACACCTCTCCCCTAGCTGTCAGATACAAACAGTTTCAAATACAGTGGTACTTCTACCTAAGAACGCCCCTACTTAAGAACTTTTCTAGATAAGAACCGGGTGTTCAAGATTTTTTTGCCTCTTCTTAAGAACCATTTTTTACTTAAGAACCCGAGCTCAGAAACATTTCCCAGGAAATTTGAGAGTGGCATGAAGGCCTGGCCAGTTTCCTGCCACTCCCCCTTTAACCCAGGCCATCATGGGCTTTTCTGGGCTGCCAGAGGAGGCTTTCAGCGGCGCTTAAAGAGGTTTTGGCAGCCCAGAGCAAACGGAGCATTTTCCTTCCTCTGGGTGATTGGAGAGGGAATAAACCACTTCGCTGGGGTGATTGCCTCACACTATCTCCCGGTGCGAGGTTGCCTCCTGGAGTGTCTGGGCATGGAAAGGCAAAAGGGGTGCTTCGCCCCGCTGGATCAACTTGGCTTCAGCCAAACGGAGGAGTCACACAGTGAAGAAAAGGTGCTGGCTACAAAGCGAGCAAGCAAGAGGAGAGGAGAGCCCTTCAGCATGGGAAGGAAGAGGAAGCAGGTAACAGCAGCAGCAGCTGCCGCTGCCTTTCAATCAAAAGAGTGGGAGGTTCCCCCCCTCTCGCCTGCCTGGTTTTCTCTCTCTGACGCAGTGTACGGGAGGCAGCCTTGCACCAGGTGTATGGGAGGCACGTGCTCATCGCTGCCGCCTCAGATTCCCTCTCTCTTTTTTTTTTAAGTTTTAAAGTTTTGGATTTTTTTTATTCCCCTCACCTTCTTCCTTCAGCAGCGACTGTACTCCTCCTCCTCCTCCCACCCAAATCCTGAGCTTTTATTTCTTTCCTAATGGATTTGCACATATTATTTGCATTTACATTGATTCCTATGGGAAAAATTGTTTCTATTTAAGAACATTTCTACTTAAGAACCTGGTCACGGAACGAATTAAGTTCTTAAGTAGAAGTACTTGGGAAGCATCATCTTCAGTAATGGATCTTTGGACTAAGAAATGGATTCTCAGATCAGCAAGCCCAGCCAGGCTCTGGGACAGCTGCATACTAGAGTGTTCAATAAGCCTTAGTACCTCCATAAAATTGAAAGCCTACTGAACTGTAGTTGCCCATTCTCTCCTATATGGATGTCAGTTCTTCTAGACTCTATACCAACAACATATCAAACAACTAGAGAAATTTTATATGCATTATCTCTGTTCCAGCCATACTACCTGGAGGTCTGGAAACATGTGAAGTCCATCACCTGATTATCAGAGACCAGATCTGGAGTATGGGACAAATCATTAGAATGCATGACCACCATATAACTCCCCAGTTACTCTATGATGTACTAGACTAGAGACTGTGAAGAGACCTTAAAGTCATCTACACAAGCACATCAAAGATGCTGTGAATGAAACCTGTACTGCTGTGACATCCAGCAAAGCTGTAACTGTCCTTTGAAGCCTCTTCTGGCTTTGAAGATAGGCTTAATCAAAAACTAATGGAAAACATTGAGTGGCATCATATAATAATAACAGAAGTTATTATAATGGAGTCCCATGCCCCAATTGTGTTAGACTTTGCATTTCTAGACTGTGTTTGCAGAGCCATCTCATAAATGAACACAATGTATCATCTTTGAATCTGAAGGACTACCTATATATAAATTGAATACAGGGAGGAAAAACTCCTATTGAACTTTTGTCCTCTAGATTGTAACAGCCATATCCAAGTAATATCATTTCTGCTATTAAGGATGTTTAGGGCAAAACATGTAGTAATTCTGATTTAATAGAACAGCCTTTTTATTTCATATCCAACTTTTTAATACTGAGTTAAAGGTTTCTGAGGAATTAATAACTCAGAGCATTTATAATAAAAAGCCAATAACCCATCAGGTCCAGATCCCTTTCCTGTTTTAATCTTCTTAATAGCTTCACAAATGTCCTTTATTGCTATGGGCTCATTCATAATCTATTTCTATTTCTCTGTAACCTTCAGTAAATTTTGTTTCTTATATATTCTTATATACTGTTTTCTCTAAGGAAATATTTTGTCCTTTATATAAATTGGAATAATATTGATGAAATACTTCTTTGCATAGACACATTATCTATTATTACAATACTTCCCCCTTATAACTTCAATGTCATTTTCTTTTTCTTTTCATAATTTATATGCCAACCACTTCTCTGATTTATTCGTAAACTTTTTTTTACATAACTCATTTCCCCCCATTTTTTCTTAGTGTTAACATAGATAATTGTTATTTGGAAGAAGTTTAATTTATTGAGAAATATTTATCTTCTCTGGAATCTTCTTTAATTCCTTTCCTTTTTGTCTTATTCAAAACAGCTTGTGTTTTCCCTTGTCTATTCTTTTTGAGTTTACTGTAGTGTTGTATAAAGTAACCTCACTTGAAAGCTTTGCTTCCACCCACACCATTCTCTACCTTTATTAAGATTATTTTCAAAGTAATCTATTTCTTTTTATACTTTTCCACTATTGCTTCTTTCTGTAATGGCATGCCATTTTATCACTCTCTGAAAGGACTGGGTTTCCATTTAAAAACCAAACTCTCTTTGGTAATTTTTCTACTTTATGAACCTTAGTTTGAATACATAGAGATATGTTCTTGGAAAAGATCTGCCTCTCTGAAAAATTGGAATACCATCTTCAGGTGCCACTGCATCAACAAGTTCTAAATTGTCCATAAAACTAAAAAAAACCCTTTTGGTAATTCACCTTATGTAATTTTAATATTTTTTCTTAAAAGTTCAGACTACATTTGAAGAGATCACTCCATTCCATTTGCCTGAGTCTTCCCGGTTTGTATGCCGCCCCGAGTTTGTATGCCGCCCCGAGTCTACGGAGAGGGGCGGCATACAAATCTAATAAATAAAAATAAATAAAAGCTTTTTTGCTTAATGATTGTTTCATTCCTCTTTACTTATGTAACGGTTTTTGTTTGTTCTCCTCAAGGCCCTCTCTATGCTTTCAATAAACACTTATTTGTTTTAACAATGTTTCATTTGTAGTATTTTTACCTTCTTTGTTAATAAAGCATCACATATGGTAAACAAATTCTTATAATTTTAAACCAAGTGCAAAAAAAAAGATAATGTACAGGTGCATAGAGATTTTCCTAGGTACACAAAAGTTTGAAAATAATCAACATCTGAGCTAACATAAAATAAAGAATATTAAAATATCACTTGAGGTTAAAAAAACCACTGCATTGGATCAGTAGTCAGCAACTTATATCCTTTGTTTCAACTCATCTAAACACATTTTCCTGTAATGTGGTATCTTTGAAATGTGTTGACTGACATTTGGGACTGGCACATGCAACTTATCAGAAGCATATGCTGTTGGAAAAAGATTGCTTAAAGGTAGCGGTAACTGTACAGTGTATATAATGGTCCAATGCAAATCCAGACTGTTCAACATATGGAACCAATGAAATTTAGCAGCAACACAGCAGCTTATATCTGAGCGCTTTATTATTATTTTATTTACTGAAAACACTGCAGTGGGTTCAATAGCAACTGGCATTTGGATTAATCATTGGTATTCAAACATCAAATAAAAATCAGAAGTGTAAATGTTTCAGATATATTCTGGCCACAACAATTCTACAGTAATAGCAGTTATTACTTTGCACATCTGTTGGTTCTGCAGAAATATAATTTGTTCCCTTTCAGTTTGCATATTTCATTTTACAAATGTAATGGATTATAAATACAACCTTAATTCATTTCAAAGTCAAGAAGACAGCATTCATAGCAAATAAGTGTTTCTTTGAATTAAACATGCACCTGGGTTTATAAATGAATTTGGGTGAGATATCTGATAATCTTTTTACTACCACAGCTGGATTGTATTTATTGTGATTTATTTGTTCCAGTAGACCGTTAATGCAATATTCATTCTTAACAAGTCCACTGATTCTAATTCTGTAATCACATTGGACATATTAATTGTGAAAATATCACTTTTTAAATGTTAAACTTCTAAATTGCATTCTAACTCATGAAAACTCCTCTTTTCTTCTTGATCCATTCAGTGATATACTGTTTACAGTGGGTAACTTTCTTATCTGTTATCTAAGAAATGATACAGTACAAATGTTATATTTCCACCATGAATCCTTGATTTATTTCTTGGGGGGAAATCTGCACATTCTTTAAGTTTTATCAATACCCTCTCTAACAAGAGTTCTTATCAGATGTAATACTCCCTTGCATTAAGAACTGAAAGAGTACAAAAGATTTTGATTGCCTATAGCTCATATTGTGGTAAAACATAGCAACAATGTATGCTCAATTCAAATAGTATTGAATAGTATCAAAATCTTGACTTAAATTTATCGGAACAAGATTGAAATGATTCTTCAGAATATGCAGTTTCTTCACTTCTATTTGTTTGCTTTTCCCTTCTTTTATAAACCTTTTACAAATTGGATTTAATCAGGATTTTAGTCTGATCATAAAACATAGTTCATAACAGCTAAGTGTAGGGTGCTACAAGGTTTCACAAGGACAGTTTGAATATCCCAGGATATCATGCAGTACTAAACCATGGATAGACATGCCACATTTAGTAAGACAATATATTTTTATGCTTGCATTGATTTTCTGTTGTCATGCAACTTGCCTGCCCGTGCTACTAACAATAGAAAAATCAGAATAAATTTAATAAAGGAGTATTAGTAGGTTGTTTTCTCTGCTGCTTAAAGAAACCATGTATTATTAGAATAGAATAAGTACATTCTAAAGCCAAAAGTGGTGGTGACATTGAGAAGATAAGAAAAAATATTTATAGGTAAATATTTATAGGTAAATTTATAGGTAGAAAGGTTATCTATTATTGCAGATGTACATTGGTGCTGATTCACCATGTGACCAAGCCTATTGCTTGATCAGTTGGGCCAATTTATATATGACTAATAAATTGTGAATAATGTAATGTTAAATACATGATTTAACACGTGCAGTCAACAAATAACAATCTCTCATTAGGACAGATTAAAAAGAAAACGCATGTTTGTCTGTGGCACATAGGTATGCATTAAATAAACTCTAATTGCTTACTGACTCTCTGCATTTTATTCAACAGTCTTTCATCAGCAATATCAGCATTTCAATGAGAGGTAACAATGAGAGGAAGGCATATTTTTTTGTATATTATTAGCCATATTAGTTTATCATAGGAACAGATTGATTAGAAAGGTGAAGTAGGAGGAAATTTGAATCTGTTCAATTGCACATATCCACGATAGCACCACAGGAACATGGACAGGGAGCATCATCTCACTAGATTAATTGATCAACATCTCCTTGAGGAAGAGCCAAGAACTACATGGCCTTCTTTCTAGAACAAATTACATATTTTGAGTATCCTCTGATATTTCATATCCCAACAAGAAGTGTCCAAGAAATTAAAGGAATGTGATGCTTCATTTCTTTGGATTTTTCTGTATTTGCATTCCTCTCCATAATTTCTGGGCTTCATTCTACCTACTAACATGATGTTTTACTATACTATAATTGAAGATGTTACTGAAGTGCTTCCCGCATTATGATTTTTAACCCAAATGCTTTCTTAAGGCGAGACGTTTTAAAAGATTATCAGATAATTATAAGGGACTCTGTAAATGCATAAGTGCCACTTATAATCTCATTTAACTAAGGAAGTTTTGCATTGAATAAAATTTCACAACATTGCAAGCCTTCCTGATTGTTTTTCTATTGATTCATTCTCTATGCATTTCTTCTTTCCTTTTCCCCCCAGGTGTGCCAATGCTGTTTGTAATCCTCTGGGGAATTGTCAAGTACCTTTATGAAGATGAGGGGTTGGTTCAGTTCTGATTCTTAACTAATTCATGTGAAGGTTGTGTTTTGTGGAAGGGGATGAAGTTGCACATTTTTCTTGGTTATAATTGCTTTGGCAATGGCTATTGTATTGACATCTTGTGCATTTGCTCCAGTTGTCACTTGAAAAGTGTAAAAGCTTCTCATTACATTTTATTCAAACAAATAAGCACAAGCTTTTGCTGTTCCGCAACTTCTGCATGCCTAAATATATATCTGGCTGGAAAAATACACTGTTTTATTTGTCCTGAACTTCATCATGACTCATCATCACACTTGGACAGCCTGTCTTTAAACTTGTATTTCTAAAGGCAGCCAAAATGCCTGGCTTATTTAATAAAGCTTTCCAATGGTGGCATTAATCTATGTGATGGAAAAAAATGCACATTTTGATGATCAAGAGTGGTGATTTTGTTGAAACAACACTAATCAGAGCTCAAACTCTAGTGACAGGGTAGTCTAGTTATTTTTTCCACAAAAAAGAGATAACATTTGTCACATGAAACAACATTTCTAGAATACCTATGGGACCACCTCCTGCCGCATGAATCCCAGCGACCGGCTAGGTCCCTCAGAGTTGGCCTTCCCCAGATCCCGTCAACTAATAGACAGTGCCGGTTGGCAGGGCCTAGGGGAAGAGCCTTCTCTGTGGGAGGCCCGACCCTCTGGAATCAACTCTCCCTGGAAATCCATATTGCCCCCACCCTCCTTGCCTTCTGCAAGAATCTCAAGACTCACTTATGTCGCCAGGCCTGGAGCATTAGATTCTTGTCCCCTGGCCGATAAATGGACTGAGAGAAACTGATTGAATGAGAATGACTGGTTTTTTAGGGTTTTTAGTTTTAGATGATATATTTAATTAATTGGATCTGGAATGTTAAGTATTGTTTTATTATATGTTGTGAGGTGGCCCAAGTCCTCGGAGAGGGGCAGCATAAAAGTCCAATTAATAAATAATAAATAAATAATTTAGCTGAATTTTAAGTGGAAATCAGACTGATCCACAAGGGTTGGGCTATCCAGTGACCAGCTTCTGGTCATTGATTCTGGATTCAGGATAGAACACAGTACGGTACTATTTTAATTGAAGGGGACAACAAGGAAAACTGTTGCACATATGCCTTATTAGTGAGTTTCCAATGGATTTATGCTTTTAGTGAAACGATTATCTAGCACAAAAACTCCTTGCAGGTACTCCTTATTTACCACCATTTGTTTAGTGACTCTTCAAAGTTACAACAGCACTGAAAAAGTGATTGCAGCATCTCTGTGGTCATGTGATCAAAATTTGGATGTTTGGCAACTGATTCATATTTATAACTGTTGCAGTGTTCTGGGGGTCATATGATTACCTTTTACAACCTTCCGACAAGCAAAGACTATGGGGAAGCCAGATTTACTTAACAACCACATTACTAACCTAACAACTGCAGTGACTCATTTAACAACTGTGGCAAGCAAGTTCATAAAATGGGGCAAAACTCACTTAACACTTGTGTTGTATTTATTTATTATTTATTTATTTATTATTTGGACTTATATGCCGCCCCTCTCCGAAGACTTGCTTAGCAACCAAAGTGTTGCTTAGCAACCAATATGTTGGGCTCAAATTGTGCTCATAAGTCGAGGATTACCTGTAGTTCACAACACAAAGGTGGTTAATAAAACCACCATTTAAGAAGCATCCTTACTGATGGCTGTATTTTTTTTAAAATGCCTACCTTAAAACAATTAAACCTAGTTAAAACAATTAAACCTTAGTGAAAATAATAGTATTAATTTTCTGTTTCCCCACTCACCAAAACTCTCCAGAGGTTCAGATAGATTGTTTTTGAGCTTCACTTTTTGTAGTTACTTTGATTTATATGCTGCAAAATCTACATACACTCAGGATGGTTTGCATACATCAACCATTCAGGTATAATTTAGATCTAATTTTAAACTTAGATATCTCATATATATTGTATTATTATATTTATTTTGTTGTGAGCCTCCCTGAGTCTTCAGAGAAAGGCGGCATAGAAATATAATGCATACATACATACATGCATCATACATAGGCTACGATGCTTCAGTTTCCCCATGATGATAAATCTCTAGTGACACGTCTAATGCAAAGGGAGACTCGTTTCAGGATATCCTTCCAATAACTAAACTAATCAGAACTATTTCAACATTCAATTGGCTTTGGAAATACTTATTTATTTAGTATATGGCAAGCTTTGGAAATAAATATATAGAGCCAGTGAGTATGAAATAGATGGCGAATAATAATGATTCCAAAAGTAGACAAAAATCATTCTCACTACTGCATTTTGTTCCAAGTTTATTTTTATTCCCCAGTTTGTTTATTGACCATCACTACTTCTGCCTTGTGTAGATTAAATCTCAATTCTCATAGCCTCTGATCAATTTGTTCCTGCACTCATACTAGTGAATTGTGGAAAGTGAACTTGTAAGACTTTAATCTAATTCTGTAGCATCTTTAGTCTTATAAACCATGTTTACTCATATCTCTAGTAAATAAGCCATGCTTCCTGTGAATTGCAAAAGGCTTCAACAGCAGATTGCTATTGTTATAAAGTATTGTCCTTCAGAATAGATGCTAGTCTCAACAGGGGAGACTAGCATTTTTTCTTTCATTTGACTTAGTAAAACTTATTTATAAAAAATATACAACACTTTTTTAGCTGTGAGTATCCATTTGTGCCCTTGCTTTATCATTTATGACCAGAATGAATTGGGGGGGGGGGGGGATTCAGGATGAGTATGTTTGAATAAGTATTATATTTTTCACTTATTTAGCTGTCATTTACTTATCAGTTATACAGTAAATGATTTAATACACCCGTTCAGTGACAAATATGATCAGACATAAAATTGACAACGAGGCACAACCTGAACAATCTGAACTTTCATGGCAGCAAGTAAACAGATCAGTATCAATGAATGTCCAATTAGTTAGGTTACTTAAAATTTTTATTGCAAATACAAAACTAATAGTAAATGTAATATTAAAGGTAAATGATTGGTTAAAAGCTGTGCACACCCATTAAATGAAGAAAAAATGCATATTATATCTTTACTTTTCTTTTGCAATTTCTCTACATGTTATTATCCTGCTTTGATGGCTATGGCGTATCACTGCTTGCACCAAAATAAATCACATTCCTGTTTCCATTCAGCAATATCAACTTGATATACCAGAACTAGATACAATTAAAATCATTTCTGCAAACTGATTTTAAACATGATGAGAACATTTAATGAATCTAGAGTGCAATAGACTCTATACCTTATTATTCACTTAGTTGAAACTCACTGGAAATGATTATGATGAAACGAAATCTGTACTGTTATTCTGGTCACCTTTCACCGCAGTGCATTCATTCATTTTATGGAACTGTGTAGAACAAATTCCTACTATTGTGTTTTGACTCAGGCCAATTGATGATGTATGTATCAGCTGAGTATTGCTTGCTTCCCTTTTGTGCTTGATGCTTTAATTGTTCTCTCTCATCAAACGTTTCCCTTCTTGTGCCAACATTTCTATGCAATGTAGCTTCCGTTTTTATGTAGCTGAAAAGTAATGCAATGATTTTAGCAGTATTGTTGTGACCTGTTAATATGCATGTTCTCATGTGATGCCTGATGACTTTGCAGGAATGTTTGTAAAAGCAATATGTACAGTGCCAGGTCTGGAAAAAGTGAAATATTTGGATGTAAGGAGCAATGTAGAAATCTCACAACGCATAATTCAAACTCTCTTATGTTTATGCATTAGTACAACTACATGCTCTGGACACTGGAATAGTAGTGGTTATGAATTAGTTTATCACTGGCTCATGAGCGTGACACTTCTACACATGCGCAAAAGTGTCCTGGGCAGGTGGGTGGGGTCCAAGCCAGGAGCAACCCACCACTACACTAGTAGATACGTCAGCATCCATAGAGAAGTTTCAGTTACTATTACACTTTACTTTAATTTTAACCCATTTATTATAGTAGACAATATTGGGACACTTTTTATTTTACTGTGTGAATTTTTTTCTCTATATTGCAATAGCATGGTATGAAATGGACACATTAGTAAAATTTTATACATTATATATATAATATATAGCCATACCCCAATAAGGGTATGGCTAACTGATGAGACCAGAACAAGGCCGAAATAGCGCTATCCTAGTCTCTCTTAATTTTAAAAATTCAGCAAAAACATGTGATACATACAGAACATAGTTTGTCGGCTATGAATAAATTAACTGCCTTGAAATGGCCCTGGGTTGGGCCTAGAGGCAAAAAGGAGCTGTGACGTTCCTTCAATATACCAGGGTGATCCGACATAAAAAAACATATATACAAGTATATATGTGTGTGTGTGTGTTTTCTTGGATCACCCTAGGAAAGTCACAGCTCCTTTTTGCCTCTAGGCCCAACCCAGGGCCATTTCAAGGCAGTTAATTTAATCATAGCCAACAAACTATGTTCTGTATGTATCACATGTTTTTGCTGAATTTTTAAAATTAAGGGAGACTAGGACAGCGCTATTTCAGCCTTCGAACAAGGCCAAAATAGCGCTATCCTAGTCTCCCTTAATTTTAAAAATTCAGCAAAAACATGTGATATATATATCATAGAATTTATAATTACAATTATATACAATATAATTTATAAAAGTATACATTTAAACAAATTATACATACATACAAACTTACATTTGCAAAAATGGAAAAACTACATATAAAATGTATTTGATGAAATAATCATGAAAATATAGATTTCTTCTGGACAGTTTAAAATAAAAAGTTATGAAGGAATTGACAGTAATAAACTTAAAGTCTGGTTTCTATTTTGTAAATTTATTTTATAAAAAATTCTACATCCAGTTTTAGTCACCATTATATTAAAAAGATGTTGAGACTGTAGAAAGAGTGCAGAGAATAGCAACAAAGATGATTAGGGGACTGGAGGCTGAAACATATGAAGAACGGTTGCAGGAAATGGGTTTGTCTAGTTTAATGAAAAGAACTACTAGGGGATACAAGATAGCAGTGTTCTAATGTTTCAGGGGTTGCCACAAAGAAGAAGGTGTCAACCTATTCTCCAAAGCACTTGAGGGTAGAACAAGAAGCAATGGGTGGAAACTAATCAAGGAGAGAAACACCCTAGAACTAAGGAGAAATTTCCTGACAAAACAATTAATTAGTGGAACAACTTGCTACAACACTGGAAGTTTTTAAGAAGATATTGAGCAACCATTTGTCTGAAATGCTATAGGTTTTCCTGCCTGAACAGGGTGTTTTACTACAAGACTTCCAGGGTCCATTCCAACTCTGCCATTCTATTCTATTTGTATTTTTTTTAAATGTGTTTTTATGGGAGTTCACATGTTATAAGGATTTACCTCATTTCTACTACAACATCTCTGGGAAGTAGTTGAGTTAAGAGAGAATGACTAACTCAAAGTCACAATAAGTTTCAGGATCAAGTGAATTTAAATCCCTTGCTATGTGTCTAACCTGAATCTTATCCATTGTACTACGTAATCCACTTATAGCTGTTCTTTCATAATTAGTTGTGGATTTTCAAAAGAAAACTTCAGAAACTTTTTTCTAATTGCACATTACATGCACATTGAGTCTCAGCATCTTCCTACAGGCATGTTGTGCAAGTATTCACTGTAGGGTTCGCTGAGGTTTCCTTTTTCATATGTATATTCTTATTCTGTTTTTAGGGGTATTTAGAAAAATATATAAAATAAGTTTAATATAAATACTTAAACACCACTGTCTTCTGTAGATTTATTCAGTTCTGAATCATTAAATTCAGTAAAACTTTATCCCATGTAAGTGTGGTTAAAGTGATTGCCTAATTGCCTTCAAACTATGTCATTTGGAGTGAGTATTCTGGTGTTCCTGTCCCCTAGTCTGCTAGAACAGTGTAGTATTTAATATTGCTACCGTTGTGTTTAAGTATTGTTGGTACTATAACAGTGAGAATAATGGTTATTACAATTGTTTTGATGCCTTTTTTGCTTTCTGTATTAAATTAGTGACATTGAATATGTCTTTGAATTAAGTTTGACAGTAGCAGTTTATTTATTTTATTTATTTCTTTTTATTTATTTGTTTTGTCCAATACACAATAATACACAATGAGGGTTATAGAGGATATAATCAGGTAGAATGTATTAAAGGGGGAATAGAGGAGAAAATAAATGAGTAAAATATAACTATGAGAGAATAGCAGGAAAAGATATAGGTATAGAAGAGAAGATATAGGAGATATTGGAGAGACAATAGGACAGGGGACGGTAGGCACTCTGGTGCACTTATGTACTCCCCTTACTGACCTCTTAGGAACTTGGAGAGGTCAACTGTTGCTGAATAGTTGCTGAATAATTGCTGAAAGGGGCAGTATAGACAAGCTCGTAAGGGCTAAAAAGAGATTCTTTTAAAAGGATGATTTTGAGGCTGTTGCAAATGTAAAATAGTCTTGTTTTACATTCTATTGTCTAATCTATTGTTATATGAATAAATGATGAACCTACAAGTTTTATTTAAAAGTCTTTGTGAAATCCAGCACTTTCAACTGTCTGAGTAAGCAGTACAGAAAATACAGTTTTTATTATTACTATTATTAGTACAAGATTTGTGTGTGTGTCATATTATTTTTGGATATTTCTAACATTTTCTGAAGTTCTTCTCTAAAATCAGATTACAGTAATTTTTCAGTTTTCTGTTTCTAGGCATCCAGAACACTTACAAGCATAGCAGATATTTGTCAGTCTAAAGATGGGTTTGAAGTGTTTATTATGTTCAATTGCTTGCCTTTTATGTTATTTTTAAAAAGACATACAACTTCTGTTAAACACATTATCAAATCAGTAGAACTCCTATAGTATGTAGTTGCTTAAATCTTACAAAGATACTTGTAAAATTGTAAAATATACTTGTGGCTTTCCTCTCTGTAAAATACAACATTTTGTCCCTTACTTAAAAAGGTAGGGATGGCTATTAAAGATCCTAATAGTCTTCATACTTATAATAAATTATTCCATGTTATAAAATGATCTTGGGATTTGCCTTTGAAGGATAATAAAATGCTCAATCTTCAGTGATTCTACTAACTGATCATTCTCTTTATGTGTGAAAATCAAAAGTTTTAAACCTAAATCATAAATAATTTCTTCACTTCCTAAATGGTATGAGTTACTTTTAATAAAAATATTTTGCAGGATTGGATGAGTGAATGCTCAGGCAACTTAAGTAACAAAGATGTAATTAAAAATCAAATAATTTCCCTCTTTCTCACCTCAGTTCTGCTAACTAAACTAAACACTGTGGAAATGTATTGATATGAAGAATGGTTTAGGGATTTAAGTATGGCTAGCCTAGAGGAAAGAAGGGGTGACAGCAGTATGATAGCAATATTCCAGCATTTGAAGGGTTGCCACAAAGAAGAAGGGATCAATTTATTTTCCAAAGCACAAGAAACAATGAATGGAAACTAATCAAAGAGAGAAGCAATCTGGAATTAGGAAGAAACTTCCTAACAGTGAGAACAATTAACCAGTGGAACAGCTTGCCTTCAGAAGGTTTCATCATTGGAGATCTTTAAGAAGATACTTATCTGAAATTGTATAGGGTCTCCTGCTTGAGCAGTGGATTGTACTAGAAGACCTCCAAGAACATTTCCATCTCTATTCTGATGAGGGTGAAATATCTTCAAGGAAAAACAAAGATCAGTTGCCTTTTGAAAAAAAACACCTTTGAGATATCCTATGGAAATGTTCCATTTTAGGGAATTTTGGATTAATACTGTCCCATAGCACTTTATAGCACTCTGTGAGTGGTTTAGAATGTAAACATTATTTGCATATTACTCCTCTCCCTCAACAATCCAGGTCCTCATTTTACGGACCTCGGAAGGATGGAAGGCTGAGTAATCCTTGAGCCCTGTTAGGATCAAACTTCAGACTGTCGGCAGAGTTGGTGGCTGTGGGTAGTTGGGGGAATGAAAGAAGGGAAAAGGAAAGAAATCCAGAGTTTTTCTAAATTTCATTTACAAATATTGCTTAAGATCCTTTTTCTTACATTATGTCAAATCCATACAGAAATATGAACACACACACTTTGCTATATCCAGTTCCTGGGTATAGGATATATCCAGTTCCTCAAAGATTAGGAAACAGCAGATTATCAAAAAAAGTGGGGGAAATGTATGTGAAATGTGTCTGCAACTTTTCCATATCCCCTAGTGGGATTGGTGATGTAAAGAGTGATGTAAATATCCAGCATGAAACAAGCACAAGTCAAAAGAGTTTAAATCATCCTGACGACTAATAAGTTTGCAGTCAACAACCCAGTGATAGACTAAGTACTGAATGCAGAAGTGTAGTTTTGTATTGCAGCATAATTTGCTGTTTGTGGTGAGTGACAGTTTTGAGTAAATTGGTAGGCAGTTACTTGTCACTCACTAATGGACTTTTTTGTTTGGTTTGTCTTAGTGTAAAAACTGCTTCTCAGTGTCAAATTATCACTTCAGATCCAGTTACAATAGTGTTTTGCTATTGCAGGTGTCTGTTTTTTGGGTTAGGGTTTATTTCTAAAAATAAAAGTATGCCCCCATTTTTCTCCAACTTGCTTTCAGGATATTTTTTTTTAAAAAAAAAAACTTCAGATGTATGTCTGTAGGATTAGACAAGTAGTGCCTTGTGAATAATGCATAAATCCACAGTTCCTACCTCTTCTAAACCTATCATCTTAAATGGTACATGAGCAAAATGTACAGGCAAACATTTGCCATATATATTGAGAATTTCAAGATTGACTTGGTGTTTTCTCCAGCAATATGATTCTGTCCAGCTCCTATCTTTAAGAGTATGGGGCTATGCGAAGTCCATGTAAATTTCAGGGATACTTTAGTTTCCACATACTTATGTTCATTACTAGATTTTATAAAGGATAAGATAATGGGGGATAATTGAAGTAAGAGGGGAAAAGTCACCCACTTTTATAGGGAGCAATTTAACCCCTAATCACAAAATTATAAACATTATACCTCTATACTATAAATTGTAATTGGATATATTTGAATAATATTCAGTCTCTTCATGATAATTTAATCAATAGATTCTAAGCACTTTTCTCAAAGCATGTTGGCTTTGAAGTGATTTGAAAGATTAACTGGAAGAAATTATTGAAGGAGGAAATATGGCCAAAGAAGGAACTGTTGAAAATATAGCTTTGCAGGGATGTTCTCAGATTGTTTGAACAGGGCTTCATTGAAAGTCTGGACAAACCAGACAGTTGTCTGGTCAGCTACAAGAACAAAATTTTCTGCAAACCAAAACACATCTATTTTTTTCCATTATCAGTCAAAATCCTTGATTGGTTTAGTATAGTAGCTTGATGTTTAGACTTATTGACAATCAATCTGTGACCTTTTATTTTGAGGATGGAAATGGGACTAGCTACTCTGCCTTATAATTTGTTTTCTGATTTCTAATGAAATAACTTCTATTAACTCTTACTATCTAACTGAGGGAGCTTGGGAGCATCCCTTTTTGCACCAATGATCTAGATTAACTAAAACTATTTCTAATATTCAGCTGTACTCTACCTCGGCATTAAGCAGCAACTATTATGCTTTTCTGTGTATGGAACAGAAATGTGAGATAATTAGATTATTATCTCAATATGCTGATCCTTGTCCCATTATTTTTAATCATTCCAGCTGTTGGAACAAGAATCTAAACATGAACTACTGGCTGATCATCAGGCTACCTATTATGGTTGCTATTGGGGTAAGTGTTTGCAAATTCTTGCACTAGTAACATGGATTATGGGTAGTGAGCGAAAAGAGATAATAAAAATGCTAGCACTGTAGCTGTCCCTTCACTAGTAAAATAGTTTTGTAGGCATGCATTAATTGTTTTCTGTCCCCTAACATTCAATGTATAAATGATGCATGACAGTTTTTAAACCAATCTAGCTATAAAAACAAATTTGGAAATTGCCTTTTTCTGCGTTTCAATAAATAAGTAATTGAATGTCCATCAATTACTTGTGGCTAAACCCCTCTTTCTTAACAAGCCAGTCTTTTCTTGGTATGCATACTGGACTTTGTGCTAAACAGAGCTAAACTGAAAAGCTATTGGCAAGAATCCCTAATAGCCTGTGCTAATTTTATAATAATAATAAGCTGTAGATAAAATGTGTAAGAATTAAACCATTATAATAATTAAGGCATTAATTAAAATATCAATTTATACTTGGCATGTGGGTCTAAAATTTCATTTGAAATGTGTCAACTAGAATATATAATTATGTATTCCTTTGTGATATTTCATATGATGAGCATAATTTTGGAGTGAATTGTCTGGCAACATAATCTTAAAATGAATATTATTACAAAGATAACAGGGATATGCTGCTCAGTTCTACAATCTGCTTTGTAATTCTTTTTTCTTTTATTCAGGTGAACTTCCTGATCTTTATCAGGGTTATTTGCATTATAATTTCTAAGCTGCAAGCCAATCTCTTGCGCAAAAGTGACATAAAATGCAGGTGAGATCATTTGTAGGCCAAAATACTATCAAGGTTCCCCCCAAGCAAAATGTTTACAGTAATTGATCATAACAAAAAATGTTTATGACAACTGAGAAAGGTGCAGATTACATCTAATAAGAGGAAATAAAATTGTGGTGCCATTTATCAGTAACAACTGAAAAAAGAGGAATGTTGAATAGTGACAGAGAGTATATACTTGTCAAATGTGTCAAATTTCTTTCTTTTTCTTTTCCTTTTTTATTTGTATAAGGAGAGGGAATTAAACTCTGTTTTAGGATTATTTTGAAGCATATGCAGCTTGTTAAAGACTCTTCCCATTTACATTGAATACTTACCTGTCACTCCCATCACAAGTTAGGGGCTTCTTTTTTAATGTAGGTTTCAAGTTATTTATTATGGGAAAGTTCTGATTTATCAGGCATTTTAAAATAGTAGTTTTGGTATTGTCTGAAGTAGTAACGTACCTATACGTTCATATCAATATTTTTATTTTATATTAATATTTAATGTTTTGGGCATAGTGGCACACTGTACATAAATATATGTCAGCAATATACCATTTCAGAAAATATGATATATCCACAAATATTTCCCATTTCCAGTACACGTTTAACCAAATTCCTTTCATTAGACACATGATATTTTAAAGTACAATTTTACGAAGTCACTCATATTTTATCAATGGAGTATATTTTTGTAACTGGAATAATTTATGGGGAAATCAATCCTATTCTCTAGGTCAAAAACATTTTCCCTGTGTACATATTGGGGTTCCTCTTTTTGAGAGAAGGGGAGAGTTCAGTAATGCAAATCATTAAGGGCTATCACTGAATATCCATTGCAAATTATTATTATATTCTGTCTTATTATTGCTGTTAGCCGCCCCGAGTCTTCGGAGAGGGGCGGCATACAAATCCAATAAATAAATAAATAAATACATTTTGGTGCACAATGTAACACAGCTTCCCTCTGGCTCTTGGGAAAACCCAGTAGCCATAAATAATTTTGTGCTAGTGTTATTGTTTCTTGAACTAATTCAACTTGTCTTTTAAGTTTTGAAGCCCTGCAAGCCAGACTTCCACATTTCCCCCAGCAGAGGTTGAGACCTTAGAAACAAGAGAGCAATTTGTTTTGTGGGATAGTTTCCCCAAAAGAGTGGTTAATTTTGTTTTATTCCACTGGATATTTTTCCTTTTACATGAGCCTTTTGCTTCTGTTTGTTAACCTGATCTTTTCAGATTGGCCAAATCTACACTGACTCTGATCCCACTTCTGGGTACACATGAGATCATCTTTGCTTTAGTTACTGATGAGAACGCTAAAGGGATGCTGCGGTTTGTGAAGCTTTTTTTTGAACTCTCCTCCTCTTCTTTTCAGGTAGGACTTTCATTCTTTATTCCTCTAATCAGGATTTCAGGATTTTTCTTTTTTGAAAGTCTGCTCCAGTCTGCACTAAGATTGTTATGCTCCAAAAATTGAGAGGATGAATGTCATCACTTTGGTTAGAATTTGATACACCATAGAGCACATCAAGATAATTCTGAAAGATACTGTTTTCAAGAGGTAACTGGACTTTCTTGTTTTTAATAATAATAACAGAGTTGGAAGGGACCTTGCCGGTCTTCTAGTCCAAACCCCTGCGTGGGCAGGAGACCCTACACTATTTTATACAAATGGTTGTCCAACATCTCCTTAAAATCTTCCAGTGTTGGAGCACTCACAACTTCTGGAGGCAAGCTGCTCCACTGATTAATTGTTATAACTGTCAGGAATTTTATCCTTAGTTCTAAGTTGCTTCTTTTCTTGTTTAGTTTCTACCCATTTCTTTTACCCTTCTTTTACCCTTCTCCTCAGGTGCTTTGGAGAAAAGCCTGACACCCTCTTCTTTGTGGCAACCCCTAAGATATTGGAACACTGCTATCATATCTCCCCTAATCCTTCTTTTCAACCATTCTTCATATGTTTTAGCCTCCAGTCCCCTAATCATCTTTGTTGCTCTTCTCTGCACTATTTCTAGAGTTTCAACATCCTTTTTACATCGTAGTGACCAAAACTGAATGCAGTATTCCAAGTGTGGCCTTATCAAGGCATTACATAGTTGTATTAATACTTCACGTGATCTTGACTTCCTGCATTAACAGAGGGATTCTACCCCTCTGTTAATGCAGCCTAGAACAGTGTTGGCTTTTTTGGCAGCTGCTGCACACTGCTGTGTCATATTTAAATGGTTATCCATTAGGACTCCAAGATCCTTCTCACAGTTACTACTGTTGAGCAAGGTACCACATATACTGCACCTGTGCATTTTGTTTTTATCGCCTAAATGTAGAATGTTACTTTTTTCACTATTGAATTTCATTTTGTTTGATAGCGTCCAATGTTCAACTCTGTCAAGATCCTTCTGTATCCTTCAGGAGAGTTGGCTATTCCTTCCAGTTTGGTTACATCCGCAAAATTGATGAGTTCCGCATCTATCCCTTGGTCCAAGTCATTGATGAAGACGTTGAAGAGTAGTGGGCCTAAAACAGAGCTTTGGGGTCTCTAGTGCATACTTCCCTCCATTTCGATGCAGTTCCATTGAGCACTACACGTTGAGTGCGGTTGGTTACCAGTTTTGAATCCATCTGGTGGTGTTGCATCTAACCCACATTTTTCTACTTTATCAAATGCCTTACTGAAATTCAAGGAAATTATATCGACAGTATTCTTCTGGTCCACTAATTTTATCACTTTGTCAAAGAATGCAATAAGATTAGTCTGGCATGATCTGTTTTTGACAAACCAATGTTGTCTTTTGGTTATTACTTTGTTTGCTTCTAGGTGTTCATTGATTCATTGCTTGATTATCTTTTCCAGAATCTTCCCTGGTATTGAGGTCAGGCTGATAGGTCTGTAATTTCCTGGGTCTATTTTTCCCCTTTTTGAAGATGGGAACTACACCAGCTCTTTTCCAGTCCTCTGGCATTTCCCTGGTCCTCCAGGATGTTTGAAAGATATAGTTCAGTGGTTCTGAGATCTCATCTGCCAGTTTTTTGAGAACTTTGGGGTATAATTCATCTGGTCCTGGTGATCTGAACTCGTCTAGGGCAGACAGGTGTTCACTTACCATTTTCTTCCTTATTTTAACTTGTGTTCTTGATATGTGTTTTGTAATGTTGTTTTTGATAGGTTGGACTGTTTTTTCCCTTTCTGTAAAGACAGATGCAAACAATGAGTTAAGTAGCTCTTCTTTCTCCCTGTTGCTTGTCACCTTCTTGCCATGTTCTCACTGCAATGGACCAATTTTCTTTCAAAACATTTTGTTTCTCATCCTAGAAGCTTCTTCAGCTCTGCCTCTATGGTGGGGAATGGAAGATTTTTGTTGTGGCCTGCCTAGCAGTGTGTGAAGGCAGAGGTTTTGGAAGTCTGCAAGGCTGCCTCTTGGCAAGGCTGAGAAGGAGGAGTTACTCCTTTGCCTGAATGCAAGAGCACACAGGCCTGCTGAAAAGCAGAAATTGCTGAAAGGCAGAAAAGGTTTACTCTGGTGGAAGTCTACTCATGAGTAGAGCTGCTGGCTAATTGGCCGCACCCTGAAGACTTCTTAAGTCTTAACCTCACTGAAGCTAATTGCTGAGAACAATGCCAATCCTGAATCTTGCATCTTGAGTTGTGACTCTTGCATAGTAGTTCCAGAATTCTTGCATCATAGTTCCAGAAGTCTTGCATCATTGTTCCAGAAGTCTTGCATTGTAGTTCCAAAAGTCTTGCACCATGAAAGTTGCCTGAATAATTCCTGAATATTTAACCTCTGGGTTTTCAGCCTGTATCATGAGTTGAATCATGGCTTCCGTGGTTCCTAAGAAGTTTTGAAAAAGCCTATCTGCTCATAGTCTGCTCAGTGACTCTAATTTATTTGCTTTATTTGGCTTGGATGTTTTCAAAGACTAATTTCTAGGAACTTTGCCAACTCTTGAACACTCAGTAAGTTTATGTTCAAGAATTTGAACTTTGCCAACTCTTGAACACTCAACACACTTTGAACTATTTGTACATTAAAGTGTGCTTTTTGTGTTCTGGTTTATTAGGTCTAAAAGGTCTATTAGGAGTCTCGGCATTTAATTTCTAAAAACAAAACATGGTTGTAAGTTTGTGTGTATTGCATAATTATTTGAGGCTTTGGCACTGGCCCAGAACAGATTTATTCTTCATGCAGACAACTGGTCATTTCAATTCTTTTAGAGGGTCGTTAAGATCATCTGGAGATTTATCTGTTTCATCAGGATCACCTGAGCAGTGCAAAGGGGTGTGGAATTTGGTATGGAAATTTAGAATCTACACTAATTTGCATAAAAGACACAGATAAACCTCCAGGTGACCTTAATGACCCTCTAAAAGAATGCAAATAATCAGCTGTCTGAAATGAATATAAATCCTTCCATTCCCCACCATCCAATCAGAGTTGAAGAAGCTTCTTAGATGAGAAGCAAAATGTCTCCAAAGAAAAACCAGAAAGTCCAGTTGCCTCTTGAAAAAAGCATCTTTGGGACAATCATGACTTGGATGGCTGAGAATCTCCATAGACATCTACATTACTCACTCACCAGATGAGAAATCACAATTTCCTTTTTCACTTGATTAACAGGAAATGAACCCTTTAATTTCATTGCAGGCATCTTTTACCCAGCCATTAGGTTTGGCAACTGGTTGTTTTTAGTGCTCATCAGAACTGAAAAATAGAAAATAACAAAACCAAAAAAAATCTGCCAAGTCATTTCATCATTTTTGAAGCTGACTGATTAAATGCAGGACATGCAAACTGGTCTCAGAGTTGCAGGTTGGAGTTGAACAAAGGAATCCATCAATTTTACATGACAGTTCAAATAGTATGATGTGTAAATATGAATCAAAATGTGTCCTGCAATCTCAGTTGGGGATGGTTGCTTACTATGGCACACACATCCTCCTCCTCGACCAGATTGTTTTCTTTGTGATACAGAATACAGAAAAGATCACCTGGTGTCCTACTTTTTGCCTTTACTCTGCTGCTGTTATATTCAGAAAGGATTGACCTGTCCGCGTTAATATTTCACAGGATTATTTGCAGTGACTCTGGAAAAGACTATGCTTTTTATACAGCTACATAAAATCTTGTTTTTGTTCTGTCTTTCCTTGATTTGCTTTTTACCTAATTCATCTAGCTTAAGAGTCGAGAATTAAATAATTGGAGTCTGCGGAGAGGGGCGACATGCAAATCTAATAAATAATAATAAATAATAATAATAAGGTTTCTAATGATACACACCAAGCTATATTTTTTTCTAGCTGAACTGAATTCTCTGACTAGGTACAGGGTCTATAAAGAAGTGTGCTGGCTGCAAACTAATCTGAAAATTACCCATATAATTTTCCAAGAGATGTGACTTGCACTATTTACAGAGTATTTGTAGAAGGTCATCAGGTTGATGAACTGTAATCCCAGCCTGTCTGGTTGGGGAAGACTGTTATCATCACACTGCTCATAATTCTGAAAAACACCTTGTAGTGAATGTGCACCTGATTTAACCTGTTAGCGTTGCTGTTTTTACGTTGAACGAGTCACTATCTGATTATCGGTTGTCTTCCTTTTTATCATTTTATTTCAAAAGTGCAATGAACCAAGTTGCTAATAAAATGAATTAAACTGACGTTCTGTAGGACCTTTTCTTTCTGGTCTTCAGCCATATGAAATCTTTTCCATTGAACTGCTTTCTCATGCTGCAGGAAATAATGTTAGATATAGTCTATTTCCTTATTAGCTTTGCTAGTGATGCTTAATTCAAGGATGTGTGGTTTTTTTAACTGCTATTTTGTTCTCCTTGCTTTTCAGGGACTTTTGGTTGCAATTCTCTACTGTTTTAACAACACTGAGGTAAGAGGCATAGGAAGTTGTTTTATTCCACAATACTAATTCTTAATTGCTTCTATCAATAATACACTTAAAAGAAAAGAAAATCATATATATTTACCAAATGCTGACTTTTTTGGCTCCAATCATTTAAAGCCTTTATTTTTAAAGGGCTTTTAAAAAGGACTTGAATCTATAAAATGGCAAACTAAATTTAACATCAGGTGAGTTTTTACTTTTGGGATTGAAGAGACTTAAGTCCCTTGAGGAGCTCTGGGTGGTCAACAAAGTACAATTCATAAAAAGAAGAAAAAGGAAAAAGGAGGATCATTTTGATTGAAGAAAGTGTTAAATGGATTGGGAAGGCTTTTCCGGCAGGCCTTAGAGGGTGGTTGATCAGATGGCATGCCATCGGGATCCTATCAGTAAAGGATATGCATGGTTTTTTAAACTGTTTTAATTGTTAATGTCTGTTTTAAATTGGTTTTAAATGATTTTGGGAGATTTTATATTGCATTTTATGTTTATTTGGTTGTGAGCCGCCCAGAGTCCTCTGGGAGTTGGTGGGCATATAAATCCGAATGGATGGATGGATAGATAAGCAAACAAATGAACAAACAAACAAACAAACAAACAAATAAAATCAATGTCCATAATGACTACCTTTTGCCTGAGCTCAAAACCTAAGCAGAATGAAGCCTGGGTAATACTTAGATGGGAGATTGCTATCTAATTTATGTGCTAGACAATGACGAAATATTTTTGTACTTTTTCTAAGAGAATTGTTTGGAAATGTTTATGTACTCACCATAATGCAAGTTCAGTTTGAAGATAACCCATTCAGTATCAAATGCGACTGAAATTCACACAGAAGCAACCAAACCATATTTTATAACTGCTGTTCAATGGAGATCTAGCAAGGCTCATTCATAAAAACTGAGAATGGATTTTGTCCAAGGATCCTGCCTGATGCATATAGTTACAAACTTATTAGCATTCATTTATTTTTTGTAAGAATTATTTTACAAAAATATAGTTTCTAAAAAGACAATTCCAGAGAGCAAGTTATATGTAATGCATTGTAATTTGGGGTTTTCATTGAGACATCTATATGCAAATCCAACATTTTCAAATGGAACTTTGCATTAATTTCAATGCTTGAAGGGCATAAAACAAAATTTACAAAAAGAAATTTGGCATATTGTTACAAATTATAAAATAGATAATCCTGGAATAAGTAGCAGAGATTCATATCCTCTTTAAAATCATTGTACTCGTCACACAAAAAACATCTGTTTTCATACATCATTCAATTTAAAAAAACATCTATTCTCCATTGACTCTGGAAGGAGAGTCCATCATGGGTTGTAAACCAATCCTATTGGTAGAGACTGAGTTAATTTAAATAATTAATTAATTAACTGGCACCGCCCCCTTAGCAGCCCCCATGAGCCAGTTTTAAAAACTCAGTCTAAGTGTAGAGACGTTTGAGTTTTTAGTCTGAGTTACCTTATGTTGCTTAAGCATGTTTTGTTTAATAAAATTTGTACCTTTTAATGTTTTTTCTCTTGTGTTTCTACAGGCGAAGACCAGCTTCCTGTAAGGGGTCTCTGCCCTCCGTGGGCACTCCCCCACCGTTTTTTCTCCTCGGGGGCCCCTTCCCTCAGCGGGTACCACCCCAAGAGAGGAGCAACACAGCCTGGGGTCCCTGGCCTCCGAGGCCAGACCTGGCTGCAAGCCGAAGGTGGGGGGGTCCGCCCCCCCCCACTGGGAGGCTTGGGGGAATCTCCACTTCCCCGGAAAAATTTAACGAAGAAAAGAGCTGGTGCGGAGCCAGTGCCTCTCAGCTGTTCGGCGGCTCGTAAAAAAGCCGCCGCCGAAGCTGCCGCCGCCGCCGCTCTTGCTGGGATCGCACGGAGCAGTGAAAAGAAGCGAAAATTGCTGAGCGTGCCGGCAGGCTATGTGGAGGATTGCCCTGGAGGGGGTTGCCCCCCCCAATAAGGAGCAGCGCGGAGCCATGGAGGGCTAATTTACCTCAGAGGTTGTTCCCGTGCCCGCCATTTTGTGCCTAGGCGGGAAAGTTGCTCTCCGCCCAGAGAATGGGCGCGATCAACCGAACGGGGCAGATTTGCGCATGCGCGAGCCCCAGGGGTGCCTGGTCGCCATTTTGTGCGTTGTGTTGGTTCGAGATAACTGTCAGATTCATTCTCCGGTGTTATCAGTGAGTACAATGGAAGAGCAAATGATTTCAGGGAAAGTGCCCTCTCCTAGCACAGCCACCAAGGCCAAGGCTAAGGCTAAAGATAAAGTCAGGACCCAGCATTCCTCTTCCTCACTTAAGGATGCAGAAAAGAGGATTCAGGCCTTGGAAAAGAGGCTGGAGGCGGCCCTTCACACCCCCTTGACCATTTCTCCTCTGTCTGCACAATATTTGCCCCTCGTCAGGGACACATCAGCTCCTCATCCCGCTATAAGGCCAGCAGAGGTGCTGTCAGACCGCGATTGGTCTCCAGACAGGCAAATGCCAACTATGCCTCAGGTGCTCCCTTCTCCTGGTCCTATCCAGCCTAGGCCAGGGTCAGCAAGTCAGTCTCTAAGGAGTGGCCAGGGACCCTCAGCCACCTTTACGCCAACAGCAGCGGGGCTTCGAGGTCAACCTGAGACTTGGCCATCTGCAGGGCTTAGACCACAGCCAGATACTTGGCCTCAGATGTCCCCTTCGGTTCAGGATTTAATTAACAATGCCTATACTCAGGGGATGGCGGCGGGGGTGCAACAAGTTACGCAGCAGCCTCGCCAGGTGCAATCAAAAAACCTGTGGTGCGCACCGCCCCCCTCGGGTTTGGGGTCTTGGGCTGAGGAAGCAAACCCTTTAGAGGAAACTGAAAAAGACTATGAACTGTCTGATGATGAGACACCACCAGAACAGCCTGTGGCGGCTGGGCTTTTTAAAGCCTCAACTTTCAGGGTCTTGCTTCATAAGGCCAAACAAACTGTAGACTTGCCAGGTCCTGGGAAATCAACAGACACCACAGATGGGACCAAACCAGCTACAGTCCTCTTTAAGGAACCCCAGCCTGAGTCAGAGCACATTCCATCCTCTGATATTATCCAGCAAAGTGTTAAAAGACCCTGGCAACATCCAGCTGCAGCTCAGGGCCCCTCTGCAGTAGAAAGAAGATTCTACACATTTGATGAGGAGGTAGAGAAATTACTGGAATTCCCTCCTATAGATCAGCCAGTCATGCAGCTGATTTCCAAGTCCTTAGTGCCCTCTGAGACAGGCGATAGCCTGAAACCTGAGGACAGAAAGGCAGAGGTGTTGATACGCAAAACGCATCAGATGGCGAGCTGGGGATTTCGAGCAGCGGCGGCTGCTTCCTTTTTCACAAGAGCATCTATCGTATGGCTGCAGGAGATGCAGGCCAGACTGGGACCGGATGAGGGTCGCTTGCGACAGGATCTTGGGAAGCTGTTGGCGGCAGCAGAGTTTTCAGCAGACGCCACTCTGCATGCTGCCAAGTTTTCGGCCAGGAGTATGGCGGCCACTCTGTCATCAAGGCGCCTCCTCTGGCTGAGAAGCTGGCCAGCAGACCTGAAGTCTAAATGGAATCTGGCCTCTGCCCCCTTTCAAGGGGAAAAGCTTTTTGGGGAAGCGTTAGATCCAGTCCTTGTGGAAGACAAGGATAAGAGAAAGTCCCTCCCCAGAGCCTACAGGCGCCAGGAGCGTCGCTATACTCCCTACCAACGCAGGCAGTCCTTTCGGTGGGACTCCTCTGCTCCAGCGGGTCAGAATACAAGGCCCTATTCCCAGGCCCAGTATAATTCCAACACGTTCCGAAGTGATAGAGTACCCATCCAGGATCGCCAGAGAGGGTATCAACAGTCAAGGCGGCCCTTTCGTGGAAACCAGAGGGGCTTCAAGCGCCCTAAGTGACTCTTTTCAACAACCCCTGGGAGGCAAACTTCAGTTTTTCGAGGCCTCCTGGCGGACTACGTCTTCCGACAGGTGGGCATTAGCAACTGTCTCCCAGGGCTTGCGTTTGGAGTTCCTCCAGCCCCCACCATACCGTTATGTTCAGTGCCCAGTTCAGTGGGACCCCCTGAAGAGGTCACAGCTTCAGAAGGAGATAGCCCATCTCTTGGAGATACGGGCAATAGAGGAAGTGCCCAGGCACGAAATAGGTACCGGCTTTTATTCAAGGGTCTTTCTTGTACCAAAGACGTCGGGAGGGGTCCGAATGATCCTCAATTTAAAGCACCTCAATACTTACATCAGGTATCGGCGATTCCGGATGCATTCTCTTCAAACCATCTTGGCTGCAATCCGAAGGCAAGATCTATTGACATCCATAGACTTGAAAGAGGCCTACTTGCATGTGCCAATCCTGCAGGCTCATCGGAGATTTCTCCGGTTCTACCTGGACGGCTCTCACTACCAATACAGGGCAATGCCGTTCGGCCTTTCTTTGGCCCCTCGCACTTTTACGAAGTTGCTCGACGTATTGACTGCACATATCAGATCCCAGGGAATTCGGATTCTAGCATACCTGGACGATCTTATTATCCTGTCCAGATCCTCTCAGAGGGCGCTGGCAGATTTGACAGTCACGAGACAGACGTTGGAATCCCACGGGTTCACGATCAACGAAGAAAAAAGTCATCTTCTTCCAACAGTCAAGCTGTTACACCTGGGGTCCATGATAGACACCTCCACAGGGACTGTGACCTTATCCCCAGAAAGAATGGCAAACATCCGACAATTAATCTTACATCTTCGACACCAACAGCGGGTGTCTCTCGCATTCCTGTCAAAGGTTCTGGGCACCCTTGTTTCAACTATCGGCATTGTGCCTTGGGCCCGTCATCATCTCAGGGTCCTTCAATGGTTCCTTCTTCCATGGCAGAAGGCCAAAATGAGTCACTCACAAAGGTCAGTGCGGCTTCCTTCTGCAGTCAAGGTATCGTTGAGATGGTGGACTTCCCCTGCCTTGGGCAACGGGTCCCTCTTCTGCAACCGGGACCGCCTAATCCTCACAACGGATGCCAGTCTGTCCGGTTGGGGGGCCCACATGGGACTACATATGGCCCAGGGCCTTTGGTCTCCGGAAGATCTGAGCCCAATCAACATCAACTATTTGGAGCTCAGGGCAGTCTTTCTTGCTCTTCAAGCTTTCCTTCCTTGGGTTCTGGGCAAGCATGTGTTGGTCTTAACCGACAATGTGGCTACCAGGGCCCACTTGAATCATCAAGGGGGAACGAAGTCTCTCCGCCTGATGGTCGAGTCAGCGGCCCTTTTCAACTGGGCAGATACCCGCTTAGCCTCACTGTCGGCGGAACATATTGCCGGGACCAGCAACGTTCAGGCAGACTGGCTGAGCAGGTCTACCCTGGACCCCGGAGAGTGGAGACTCGATCCCGGAGTATTTCATCAGATAATTCAACGCTTCGGGACTCCTCTGGTGGACCTTTTTGCGTCACAAGCCAACACGCAACTGGTGAGATTTTATTCCCGGTTCCCAACACCGAGGGCAGAAAAGGTCAACGCCCTCTTGTCTCCATGGCCCAAGGGTCTACTGTATGCATTTCCCCCGACATGTCTACTGCAACGGGTACTGGACAGAGTAATCCGGGAGAGAGCCGAGGTCATCATAGTGGCTCCATATTGGCCCCGCTGGCCGTGGTTCGCAGACCTGGTAGCTCTCTTAGTGTCCCCTCCTTGGAGGATCCCAGATCGGCTCGTCTCCCTCACTCAGGGGTCCATTTGTCACCCGGATCCTCAATGGTTCCAATTAGCCGCCTGGCGTGTGAGCGGGAGAGACTAACGCAGAAACATCTACCGGACACGGTCATTGCTACTATACAGGCGGCTCGTCGGCCATCGACAGTGCGGATATACCAGGCAACATGGGCAGCCTTCTGCAGCTTTTGTTCTGCCCGCCACTGTGATCCGAAGCAAGCCTCGTTAATTGCAATCCTTGAATTTCTCCAATCGGGAATTGAGCGGGGCTTAGCCCCCAACACCCTAAAAAGGCAAGTGGCGGCCCTTTCAACTATAATCCGTGTGTCAGACTTTCAATCCTTGGCTCACCATCCATGGGTGAGGGATTTCATCAAGGGAGCTATTAACAAGCACGCTCCTCCGGTACGGAGATTCCCGACATGGGATCTCACCCTTGTGCTACGTGCACTCACGGGACCTCCCTTTGAGCCCATGAGGTCGGTTTCATATAGACTCTTATCAATTAAGACATTGTTTTTGGTGGCGATTACATCTGCCCGTAGGGTTTCTGAGTTGTCAGCGCTGTCTGTCAGGCCGGACTTGTGTGTGTTCCATCCGGACAGAGTGGTGCTGCGGTTGGACCCTTCGTTTATCCCGAAAGTAAACTCAGATTTTCACAGAAGGCAAGAGCTGGTTCTACCGGACTTCTGCACACATGGTCAACATCCTTCTGAACTTCGTTGGCACAAGATTGATGTCCGAAGGGCCTTGAAGCTCTATATCAGGAGGACAGCACCATTTCGTAAGACTGAAAGACTCTTTGTCTCCTTTGCACAAGCCACGATGGGTCTTGGAGTCTCTTCCCAATCCCTTAGTCGCTGGATTAGGGATTGCATTGCGGAAGCTTATTCATCGAGATCTCAATCTCCTCCCGCCGGGGTTATGGCACATTTCACCAGAAGTGCGGCTACTTCGGCGGCTTGGTCAACGCAAGCTTCTTTAGAGGATATTTGTCGTGCCGCTACTTGGGCATCATCTTCTACTTTTATACGCCACTATAAACTGGACTCATTGGCTTCGGCAGAGGCTTCATTTGGCAGGCGTGTCTTGCAGCGAGTGTGTGTCACTCCAACGACCTCGGCCCAGCCTTTTCCCTCCCAGGGGATTTGATCTTTGGTATATCCCATGATGGACTCTCCTTCCAGAGTCAATGGAGAAGAACCGTTGTACATACCTGAACGGTCTTCTCAGTGCTCTGGAAGGAGAGTTCATACCCACCCGGCATGGTGTTTGGCCAGGTCGCCGGAGTGTTGGGACTGTTAAAGTTTTACATTGTTATGAAGTTAATAAAACTTTCTGATTTTTACATTGTCTTCGTTTTTAAAACTGGCTCATGGGGGCTGCTAAGGGGGCGGTGCCAGTTAATTAATTAATTATTTAAATTAACTCAGTCTCTACCAATAGGATTGGTTTACAACCCATGATGGACTCTCCTTCCAGAGCACTGAGAAGACCGTTCAGGTATGTACAACAGTTCTTTTCATACACCATTCAATAGATAGTCTTCATTTAATATAGTTCTATTTCTAAAAACATTGAATTTCATTGAACATTGAGCACAATAATAGGTCTACATAACTTAGAGAACAGTGAATTACCATAAATGAAGTAATCATAATTTTGGGATGTTTGAAATCATTTGCTGCCCAATTTACTGTTCAGGATAAAGTGAATCTTAAAAAGCTGTGGAACAGATGTTAAAGATAGATTTCTTTTCAAGGGAAAGCATGAGTAGAAACAAACTAAATATCTTTGGGCGGATGGATGCTTGTTGTTTGATCATATTTTGTTCTCATTCAGTTGTTTTCTTCAATCAATTCAGCTTTTAATTCCAATTCTTGTTAACAAGAATTACACTGAAGTTACTCAGTTCTTGTTCTGATAAAATACCAGAATCTGTACAAAATTTCTATGATGGAAAATTTGACAAGAGAATTGTTGTACTTTTAACCAGTATAGACAGTTATTCTATTTTGCCAAATAATTCTCCATCTAACTATAGATGCATGGTTAGAAGGATTTTGAATCTGAAACTTCGTGAATTTTCAATTAATGTACTATTGAGAATTGAAACCTGAATGTTTAAGAAATACTGTAATTCCATTATAAAACATGAAATAAAATATTTAACTACAGCTTTATTAAATTCTTTAAACATTTTTACCATGCACACACTACAATATTATGAGGACAAATATATTTCCAATATGAAAAGTTAAAGCAAGGCCACAAGAGCGACATCTTGGCCTACTTCTTACTTTTTAGCTCCAAGCTTTCCTGGTTGACATATGCTACTGCTTACAAGAAATAAGTTTAAATATATGGGATTCTCAACCATTCTCACAGTTGCAGGCCTGGTTTGTTTTTCATATCTGATCTATTTCTAGACGTTACATTTCCATCCTTTGCAGGGATGTAAATAAATATACCACAATGGAAAGCATCGGACCAGAGTATCTCTGGAACCGCCTTCTGCCGCACGAATCCCAGCGACCAGTTCGGTCCCACAGAGTTGGCCTTCTCCGGGTCCCATCGACTAAACAATGTTGTTTGGCGGGACCCAGGGGAAGAGCCTTCTCTGTGGTGGCCTCAACCCTCTGGAATCAGCTCCCCCCAGAGATAAGAATTGCCCCCACCCTCTTTCGTAAGCTCCTCAAAACCCACCTCTGTCGTCAGGCATGGGGGAATTGAGATATTCATTCCCCCCCAGGCCTATACAATTTATGCATGGTATGTTTGTATGTATGATGGGTTTTATAACAAAGGTTTTTAGCTGTTTTAAATATTATATTTGTTATATGTTGTTTTATTACTGTTGTTAGCCGCCCCGAGTCTACAGAGAGGGGCGGCATACAAATCAAACAAACAAACAAATAAATGAACAAACAAACAAACAAATAGTACCGGTACTCAGATGTTTTCTCTACTTTTAAGTTAAACATTGTAACTTTTAGGTTTTAAGTTCTTTCTGATTTATGAATATGTAAAAATAATAGTAGCATATAGATATGCATAGTCCTGTCATTAATGAGCCACTCTACATTATTTCTATAAAAATAAAAATACCACCTTGTGTAAAGAGACAAGATAAAACTGAGGTTCCTGTAAGAAGACATGATCCTATATTCTAGAACCTAGAAATAATAATAATTCACTGGTATTTTTCAAATTTAAAAATAATAATTTACTTTGCCAATTTTCCCTCCTTTTTTTACCTAAAAGCTGATGCAGCTCATAGTTTTGTTGTAATGATTGGTTTTCTTTCCCCAATGCTATATTTATTTCCTATTATCACCTTGGAGTTCATTCACAGATCACTAGATTGTTCACCTGGAAAAATGGCTCAGAGCAAATTTTATACAATTAGATTTTAACTCTTATACAACAATATGCTTTCTTAATGCAGTCACGGATGAAGGCTGGAGAAATTACATTAATCTTTAACTTACCAGAAATGGAAAAACTATATGTTCAATTATGAAAGCATATGGTGACGGTAATATAAAAGTACATTGATACATTTTGTTCCAGAATTGCCATCATAAAGAGCTTTGGGGAGACATTATTTGGCTAATCCATCCGAATAATGTGCCATTTCATAAAATATTGTCTATCCATAATTAAATAATAGTGGATATCATGTACAATATTGTAAGCAATGAGGAATAATTTGTATCAACATTTCCATCATGTCCAAATGAATTGAAATAGTCCTTTGCATTTCTTGATTAAAATCAAATGAACAGAAGAATGAATACTATTTAGATTGAGTTTTTATTTTCACATACCAACTTGGTATTCAGCAACTTCAGTCACCATAAATTTTAACTAGATTTAAAAGCAACTTACTTAATGAAATACAAAATGTCACTCATCTGTGTTTTAGTTAAACTACTAATGGTTGCTTCAAAGATATTGGAGATATTTGGTAAGTACATGCTCTTCCTCACACCATCTATTCTGTTTGGGGGAGGAAGAAACATGTGGTAGACCCATGTTTGGCACATACAAGGTTCAATTCTCTGCTGTCCTTTATGAAGCCCAAACTTCTGGTAGTACAGATTAGGCCTATCAAACTGGCAGCCTGTAGGTCAAAGGAGTCACATGCAGACCATGCCTGCCCTAGCTCCCTGAAGGCAAAAAAACTATGAAATATGTCACCATACGTCATTTGATACGATCAAGTTTGACACCTGTGGTATAGATTGGATGTTGGTTATTACCTGACACGTCCTTTCTCATACAGATCTATGGAGGACTTCAGGATGGGTCACTGTAGTCCTCTACCTCTATGACTGTATTGAATAACTGAAGACATGCCTTCCTGGTAATGGTCTCCAGTTGAGTTGTGGTCTCCATAATAGTGGCATGGGTGGGCCAGAATAGCTGCACCACCTCCTGCACAGAGCCCATATGGCTGCCGTTTGTTTATAAACTGGTGGTCCCTTCACTCAAAAAGGCCACCGCCCTGTGGCAGGACAGTCCAGCAAGTCATGCTGCGATCTGCCCCAGGTGAAAAGCCTGCTCAGTTGGCCAAAAAAACCCACCCCTGGCTCTCATCTGCCTCCATGAAGAGCCAATCAATTAAAAAATGAGCTTTTTTACCTTTTCCAAAGCCTTTGAGCAAAACGGAGGGGGAGGAAGAGCTACCCCTTTGAGTGTTTGGTACAGCTGACACCGAAGTTGCAGTTAGCCAGCAAGTGCCCAGATCATCGGCCGGCAATCTAGCAATCTTTGGGCACTCACCAGCCAGAGAGGCAGCAATGGAGGGTGCTGTGGGGCCCTGAATCCCTCTGTGTGAACTGCACTGCCTTCTTGCTTCTAATCATCAAGCTCTCATCCAGAGAAAACAGGAAGAATCCAAGAGTTCTCCACCAGGAAAATAATTTTCACAAACGAACTACATTCGTTCAAACTCAGGTGCTACACAAATTACATCCAAGAGCTGAGACTGCATTGAAAAGCTGGAGATCGTTACCAGGGAGGAGTGTCTTCAGTTATTCAATATAGCCATAAAGCTAGAGGACTAGAGTGACCCATCCTGGATTCCCCGTTGATCAGAGCATGAGGTAGATGGTTATCTACTCTTCTGATGTATTGTATTGTAATTTGCATATTTGCTCTCACTGCTCACGCTATAGGGACTTCTCATAGCAAATTGCTTAGCCTTAAATTAGGGTACAAAAGTTGCATTTATACAACATATATAAATTCCATAAGTAACTAGTCACAATTGTATTTAGTTATTGTTTTTATATTTCAGTACTGTGCAAATTTTCTCAGTAAGTCCCTCTGCGGTTTAGCCAGACTTCATGAAAAAAAACCCCCTACATTTTAACCAAGTTTTAAAAACTATTGATATCATGCTCTTTAATGCTATTTGTATAGGAAGCTGGACTTGCTGCAATTACATTGGAAACACTGAATGCTAGGAAAGAGTTTTTGGGGAAAAAACTATAAGCAAACACCAGATTTTATAAAGTCATACTCTCGTTTTTTAATTTTACTAGAACAGTTCAGTCTACAGCAAAGAAGTTCAATAAATCTTTTAGATTCTGTGTCTTATGTGTGTGTGTTTATGTACGTATGTACGTACAATATGTATGAATTCACACACACACACACATGTAGATGTGCACGCCATTATCCGGTAAATCCACAGTAACTGAATTTAAACATGCCTGGGATAAACATATATCCATATATATCCATCCGCACTGTAAATCCACAGTAACTGAATTTAAACATGCCTGGATTAAACATATATCCATCCTAAAATAAAATACAAGAAACAGTATAAGGGCAGACTAGATGGACCATCAGGTCTTTTTCTGCCATCAATCTTCTATTAGTATAAAACAAACCATGTCTTGGAAGTTCTTGGAATACCCATATTACATTAAAACCTTGCTAAGGATGCTAACTTTATATACATATCAGCCAAATATCTTCAATTCGCAAAAATGCACACAACATTTAATTGATAGGTTGTTCTATCATCTCACTGTGTCTTTTCCCTGACAATGAATCGCTGTACCAAACCTGTAAAGGTTAGTCAAGCATCATAATAAAGATATTTTGATTTTATTTTTATTACCTAAAACATTATAAGATTTTTTTTAAATCTCTAACAAAAGTGTAGCAGTACTGGATCACATGTTCTTTCCCTTTGTTTCCTTATGGAAGGTTCGGACAGAATTCCAGAAAAGCTGGGAACGATGGAGATTGGAACACTTTTATGTCCAGAGAGACAACAGTATGAAGCCACTTAAGTATCCAGCCAACAGCATTAGCAGTGGAGCTACAGTTGGAACCACAGTCTACGCTGCTACTTGTCAAGCTACTACAGTCAACTAAGATGCAGAAGAAATGGCCTCTCTGACAGAACTGTAGGAGATAAAACTAAACACCCAGCCAGACTCTTAGAGTCTTTAGAAGACTTGACCTTCTGCTGTTCATTGCTGCAGGCAGCTGAATAAGCTTTTAAAATAAAGCAGATGGCTAATACAATAAGTGTATTTGAGGGTAGAAGTCACCTCCATAGTAAGTTTAAAGAGTTTTCCCCCAATTAAAACCAGAGGCCTTCAGGTGTCCAAACTCTAAACCCTGTGTTGATGCAGTTACAAAGCATGAGGTTAATAACCTATTACAACAGGTTGGCAATTTGAAGCATTGATTAAATTATAAGAATGCAGGTGATTAATGCAGACAAGAAAGATCCACAGTTTGAGAAAGATAAGGCTAACCACACTCGTGGTTAAAAAAAAGCAGTTACTGTCTGCATAATCTTCGTATATATTTCAGAGCCTTTCATATTGGTAGCTTTATTAAGCAAAAATTAGCCATTTTGAGCTCAATCCAGGATAGAAAGTTTGTCTACATAGCAACACTTTAGTAGAGAAATATCTTCTACAGTACTTTGGCTATAATAAGCTTTTTCACAAATGCCCATTATAGTTAAAAAATATGAACCAGTACTTTTTGTCATTAATGCTAATGACAAAACATGCTCTCTGCAACCCTGAGACAGTAATGTTTAACTTTTTAAAAGACATTTGAAAGGCAAGTCTAGTAAATGCCTTTTTACAATAAGTAGCTCCAACGGCAGTTTACTTTCTTGCCACCTGGAAAGACCTGAACAATCCAATTCTTGTTCAAATGTCTGAAACGTTGGATATAATATATTGCTTTTTGTTGCACGGTTTCTAGAAGCTAGAAGTTGCTAGCTTTTTTTTGTCTGAAGAAATACTTGTCTGTAGCCTTTTATGCCTTAGCTCTTGCATAGTCCTTCACTGCTTCAGAAAGCTGCATAAATGCTAGTATGAACCAAAGTAAGTAATAGCTTATTGTCGCGTATGTATTTTTAAGTGGATTATGTCCCTGTAAGAATAGACAGAAATGCTATATTTTATTATGCTGAAACATGTGAAAAATGCCTCTCTGTGCTCAGACCTCTTGATCATAAACTTTCAGCACATTAGAGTTATATGTCACCATAGGTCTTTTTTTTCTGTCTTCTGGAAACATGATTTGAGTTACTTGATTTTGGAGCTATAATTTCAGCACTTTGGTCAGCTCACAATCCAATAGGAGAGATAGCTGGCATTCATGCTGCCAAAAAATCTTCAGAATCTTAGTAATTAAGTGGACTCCTCAGTTGGAATCAATTAAAATTATATAAATTCCATATTCTGCTATTAGTAAATCCATTTCAAGGTGTCAATTATTCCTAAAACATTCAAAAACATAAAAAATGGGTACTGGTCCTAATTTGAAAAAAACAGTTCAAAACTGAACTTGTTTTCTCCCAGTGTGGTTTAATTTTTTTTAAAGACAGAAAATAGGTGCTATTGAATTAAAGCAGAATATGGCAAGCAGAATATGGCAATACAGTGATCCCTCGATTTTCGCGATCTCGATCTTCGCGAAACGCTATATCGCGATTTTTCCCACCCGATGACGTCACTCTCTTCCTTCCTTTCTCATCTTTCTTTCTCTCTTTATCTATCTTGCTTCTTCCTCTCTCACACTCTCTTCCTCCCTCTCTCATCTCTTTCTTTCCTTCTCTCTCTTTCTCTATCTCTCCCCCTCTTGCTGGCGGGCGGCGGGCGGGCGGGCAAGCGGGGGCATCAGCGAGGTGCCGGGGTTTCCCCTTTGCGTGGGCGGCGGGGAAACCCCAATCTTCGTCTGCTCGCTGCTGCAGGAGCAGCGAGCAGACGAAGATCGGGGTTTCCCCGCCGCCCACGCAAAGGGGAAAGCCCGATTCGGCTCCTCGCTGCTGCCGCCGAGCAGATCAGCTGCTGGGCGGCTGCAGCAGCAGCGAGCAGACGAAGATCGGGGTTTCCCCGCCGCCGACGCAAAGGGGAAAGCCCGATTCGGCTCCTCGCTGCTGCCGCCAAGCAGATCAGCTGCTGGGCGGCCGCAGCAGCAGCGAGCAGACGAAGATCGGGGTCTCCCCGCCGCCCACGCAAACTCCACCATCTGCACATGCGCGGCCATGGAAAAAAGGGTGCGCATGCGCAGATGGTGTTTTTACTTCCGCAACCCTACATCGCGAAAAATCGATTATCGCGAGGGGTCTTGGAACGGAACCCTCGCGATAATTGAGGGATCACTGTAGTTCTGTTTGTAGCCATTCTGATCCTGGATTTGACATTATTCATGTTTCAACAACTGTAGTGTGTAATAGGGCATAAGCAGGTTATTTTTTTTCAAATCTATATATAATTTATTGAACACACACACTGAAACTCACATATGTAGGTCTTGGTATATTCGGGTCTTTTCTGATGTAAGATTTTTCCTTATAAGATTTTCCTTATAAGATTGATAGAAATCCGGGATATGACACCACAGACATACTGTACATTACAAAATAGCCGACTAATCTGCAAACATCAACTCCATCAATTACTCAAGGTGTTAACCCATCAACACATTAAGATGTTACAACACATCCAAGCAACCCACTAACAGCAACTAAGCCAACACCCCACACCCCACTAATATTTATAGAAAGATGGCAGCTCCGATCACACTTTATTCACCCTAGCACGAAGCTATAAACACCAGCCTGAAGATGATGAGTGAGATCTCGTCAAAACATCACCAAGATACTATCAATCTTACATGGAAAAAGACTCAAATACACCAAGATCTACATACCTATACACCTGAAAATCTGTGAGTGTGTCTGTGTGTGGTGTATTTGTTTTCATAGATTTTTCATGGGTGTAGGTATGTAGGTCTTAGCATATTCAGGTTTCTTCCCATGTAAGGTTCAGAGAATCCTGGTGACATTTCAATGAGGTCCCACTTGTCATCTTCAGGCTGTTGCTTTTGGCTTTCTGCTCAGGTGCTTTTGTTCGCCCAAGAACAAAGCTGAAAGCACCACCCTGAAGATGATGAGTGGGACCTCTTTGAAACATTGCCAGGATTCTTTGAACCTTACAAGGGAAGAAACCCGAATATGCCAAGATCTACATATACATACATAACAAATAAAAACAATACAAAGAACAATACTGCCATTTAAGAACAAGAAAAAAAGCTATAGAATACATAAAGCTCATAAGCACTTTCATCAACTCAGTATATCCATTGCACTGGCTGCACCTTACTCTGTATCTCCGTGTCTGTTGAAAGAACTATTGCCTTCAATACCTTGTTGTTACTGTAGTCCAAATACCACAATTGTAATTTCTAATTGCAAAAACTCTTCTCTACAAATGTTTTATACGAGACGTTAAAGAAACCTTTCCCCGTGCGACAGCTTTGTTAAAGCTCTCTTAGAGCCCCTTTCCATGATTTCTGTGACTTACAAATAGATGAAGTCATTGGAACCATTGTGTCCAATACAACCTACTGTACTGACCACAGAAAATCTGCCTTCAAAACTTAGAAGTCAGGCGTAATCTAAATTTTCTTTGGCTTCAAAGTATGAAACATGGAACTGTGCACTCACTTTTAGGAACAAAATGGTAGATTCTACCAAACTCTTTGGAAAGTCTAAACTTCAATCCCTACAACAGTAATTGCCTCAAATTTACAATGCAACCTTATAGTTGTTCAACTATAAGAATTTTTTAGGTTTGTTCCCAAGTAAACAGAAATGGAAGTTTAATTTTCAGTTATAGGTGGATACTTCATGTAAACTGACTATCCACCTCTTTATAATTCATGAACCTTAAAAAATTGTAATTGCATATTTCTCTCCCATTATACTTCATATAGCCCATTATACTCATTGTCAGAGATTTATAGGTAGATATAATTGCTATTTAAAATTATTATTTGTGCAATTTTTTGACAGATTTTGACATTGAGAGACTGCAGTGAAAGACTTGACTCAGTTTATAAGTCACTATGTTTGTAGAGAAGGAGTACGATGTCACAATGCTTCTAAAGTCAGCCATAAGCTGTAATTATATAATGTACAGTAGGTCTAGGTTTACCATCCAAGATAAGGTGGTCATATTACATAGAACATTCATCCTATTTCTAGACAAGTAATTTGTCTTGTGACAGTCCTAGATAAATACCTAAATAAGTTTTATGATTAGCTGAATCTAATTATTATAAAGTAGCTCTCCACTATGCATTAATTAGTAATCTGCTTAAATAATGCCTTCTCATAAGTAAAATTGAGCTGTAAGTGAACTCATTTATTTGTTTCCTCCTGTGATTAAAGCATGTTAAATTGCTATGGGATTTAATGGCTAAATGGCTAATGGCTCTCCATACAAATCTAATAAATTATTATTATTAAAATAACACTATTAGGAAAATGGAGGTTGCAGTACTAGAGAAAAATGTCCTATTGTTTAATTCCTAATTAAAACACCAAAATTCAAAATTATGGGTATATAAGATCCTAATTAGTGCAAACTACAAAATAGATGTGGAGAATAATTTGATATTTTCAGAAATATTTATCAATGGGGCAATCTGCAGGACATTTTAATTTTAACATTTAAATTGAGTTTTAAAATGCATTATAATAGCTGAATATTAGTTTTCTAAGACTATTTGGGGAGTAAAACTATATATATATTTATTTTGTGCCTCTAATATTTTGCCAGCAGTTCAAGGAAATATGCATATCATTTTATTTTCAATTTTAGTAGCAGGAACCTTGTGAGGTAGGTTGGGCTGAGGCAAAACTGACTTAACGTCTCTTAATGAGTGTCTAAAACTGAGGATAAACGTGAATCTATATCTTCCTCATACTAGCTCTACATCTTTACTATTATGTCACACTGACTTAAAAATTCGCATAGGGACTGTATATTCTTCAGTGATACTGATGAGTGAAATGTCTATGGAGATTCTCAGTCATCCAGAAAGTCCAGTTGCCTCTTGAAAAAATCACCTTTGGAACATTATAGGGAGGTGGCATGGTTACCTAGTGGTGAAGACTCTTAGCTCCCATTCAGAAGGTTGAGAGTTAAATCCTAAGTAACAGCAAATGTTTCTCTCCTAGAGGGCAAAGAAAAAATATCTGCTGCGAACTCCCTGTCTCAGTCGCCCCAACTCTACCCCAAATTAAGGGATTACAGGGTTGTAAAAAGGTTTCTTTTAGTGATACTTATAGTCTTGCTTAACCAGTCAAAATTACAACTATGCTGAATGGGGAAACTTAAGACTGGTCATCATAAAGCTACCACAGCATTAACATGTTCAAGTGATCACCATTTGCAACCATTGCTGACTTCTGACAAGGAAAATCAGTGGGGAAGCCAGCAAGAGGTTGCAAATGTTGATTGCATGACAGTGCACATAATAATTGTATGGGATTCATTTAATGACAACTGGAACTGCCACGAGTCAGTATAGTCATATGACAGCATGCTTTATTACTTTGTCACTTAGTAGTGGAATTGCTGATCCCAATTATAGAAGAGAATAGAATTCTTTATTGGCCAAGTGTGATTGGACACACAAAGAATTTATCTTGGTGCATATGCTCTCAGTGTACATAAAAGAAAATATAGATTTGTCAGGAATTATGAGGTACAACACTTAATGATTGTCACAAGGGTCAAATAAGCAATGAGGAAACAATATTAATAAAAATCTTAAGAATACAAGCAACAACTTACAGTCATACAGTCATAAGTGGAAGGAAATGGGCAATAGGAATTATGAGAAAAAACTTAGTAGTAATAGTAGTGCAGACTTAGTAAACAGTTTGACAGTGTTGAGGGAGTTGTTTGTTTAGTAGAGTGATGGAGTTCAGGAAAAAACTCTTCTTGTGTCTAGTGTGTAGTGCTCTATAGTGACGTTTTGAGGATAGGAGTTGAAACAGTTTATATCCAGGATGTGAGGGGTTAATAAATATTTCCATGACCCTCTTTTTGACAAGTGCAGTACACAGGTCCTCAATGGAAGGCAGGTTGGCAGCAATTGTTTTTTCTGCAGTTCTGATTATCCTCTGAAATCTGCGTCGGTCTTGTCATTAAGCAAGAACTACCTGTATGTGTAATTCACAGCACTATGCAATTCATGAAGCTCCCTTTAATCCATTGTTTTGGAGCATCTAGATTTGATTTCTCTCGATCTTCTAAGCATCCACCAGAGTTGCCCATGAAGCAAAGTGCCCCTCCAAATATTTCCTTCAAACTGAACAAACAATTATAGATCAATGAAAAAACATGCATTGAATTGGTGAAGAGCAAGTTTATTTCTGAATGAAAATAAAACATGATTCTCACACCATTTCAGTTTAGATCTATCACCATTTGCAAACTCCAAATTGGGCTCTCCCAATAGATAATTCAAACCGTGCTGGCCTGTGTTGTTAAAGGAAAACCTGATGGAAACCTATCAGCATCAAAGCAGATTCCAAAGGGAATCCTGTAATAGAGCAGAATATTCCTAACCATATACACTTAACCTGGAGAGACCGTTTCCAAGTAATTTACATGTAGAAGGAAAAATGCTGTTAAAAATGTGTAGCTCTTCTCTATGGTTCAAGCATTTTCTTCTCTTAGTGTTCACTGTTCTTCATTTGTTGAAGATAATTATGTGCTATTAAACTCTTTGTCTATCTGTTTGTTTGTAGCTTTCAGTTGGGTAAAATGGTGCATCACAGGGCAACAATTATTGAACCAAGGGTAAATTTACATAATGCAGGGATTCATTTACTCCTGTAGGGATGAAATTCAGATACGTTGGGACTTCAACCAGACTGCATTGCTGCTACTTCAGCACTGCCAGAGACAGCCAGGGTCACATGATCCTTATTTCCAAGGTTCCCTGACGGCTTGCAACAAGACAATGGAGATGCCAGTAGGGAAATTCGCAAATTGCTCATCCCCAGCTCCTTTGTGCTCATGCAATGACAACCACTTCTGTATCCCAAGTGTACTCCCCAACCCACATCACTTGTACTCTCTCCATGACCCACGCCACATGCCCTGCACCCACCCTCCAATTCTGTGCATTCTCCATCACCTATGCACCCCCTGTGCATCCTTCCTAATCCTTCCGCACCCATGCGCCCTTCCTGACTTGCACCGCACTCTTGTGCACCTCCTCATTCCATTCCCCACCCAGCAGCATTCACTTACCTGCCTGCTGGTCCTGGACTTCCAACTCCTGCTGGATTCTCTACTGAATTTTTCCCTGCAAACTTCCCAGAAGCAAAATAAATAGGGAAGCCACAGGAATCTTAGGAAGGAAGGTTTTCTGACACTTCCTGCCAGTGCCCCAGAAACTCAGTGGGGAAGCCAACAAGAAGTTGGAAGTCATTTCACTTCTTTTTTGCCTGCCAGTATTATTCTGATTCGGTAACAAAATATCTTTGAAAGTGGTCCACAGGTTGCCTAGAACCCTCTAAATGTGGCTAGCAACTCTTCCAAGAACTTGATTTAGCTGGGGGCAGCAAGATTTTATTTCTCCTATGAAGCTGTAGAAATATTTGGAAATAAGAAACGTGTTTGGGATTGCAAACAATCTATTTAAAATATTCCTCACCAGATTACCATAGATGGGTATAAGAAAGGGAATATATGCATCAATCTGTATCTGAAATGTCTTTGTTTCAGAATCTGTACTGTTTTGCATAAGTGCTTGTTTAAATGTATTGAACAGCTAAAGGCACCAGCAACCTGTTTACTCACTGTGAGACTATTTCAAGATATACGGATAGTTATACATACAGAAACTGCAGTTTCTGAGGTATGGAACTAAGTATTTGCTTGTACTGCAGATGGATCTAAAGATATATTCAGGATAAATAAAAATGAGTGAATGTCTTGTTTCTATTATTACTGCTCTGGCTCATGTTTAGAACGTATTCAATATTGCATGTACTTTAAACTTTTTAAAAATACTTATAAAATATTCTGAAAAGTGAGTCCCATTCATGGGTGTTCTATCTGTCTCTTTTCCTTGGGATGGAGGAGGGATTTTACTTAAAATTTCAAAATGTTCATAGGACTACTTTCAGCTAAGCAGTATAAAAATCATTTTTAAAAAAAGATGAAATAATGTGTAAAACATCAAGCATTGAATTAAGTAAACGGTTTGAATAAATATACAAACATTTAGAATTAGGATAGTAGTTTTGTTATGAGATTGATAGGATTAATTTTACATGGTCAGGTAATCAGCAATACTATTAGCCTTTCTGCCATACCCATTTAATTCTGTTTTCCTTATTTACGTATATTTTACCTATTAGAAGTTAGTATCTATTTTTCATAGAGGCTCCTAAACAAAGCTCCCTATGCTTTTTTCATCCTGGCCCACTTCTGTAAAATTAAATACAATTTTGGTGTGCTTATTAGTTGCCTTCTTGCTTTGTTATTGATTTGTTATTAACAAAATGTAATTCCTCTTCTATAGTTTCAAGAGAAACACATATAATCCAGTGTAAGTATTTAGAAGCATTAGTAATTCAACAAGAAAATTAAACAATATTTTAACCTGCAATTTTAATGCCAGATTTAAATTTTGGCCACTGAATATTAAAAAATGGGTCATCTATACTTACCTCTAAATTTGGATAATTGTTTCATAGGATTACATAAATTTGATTTAATCAGGTCTCCATCCAATGGTTTAAATTACTGCAGCAACTCATATTCTATATTTAATTCTCTGGCTTTCCATAAGTACCCCTGATAATACAGGTAATGTTTTGGTTTACAAACATATAGACCACTGCTACACATCTCATTTGCTTCATCAAATGTACCATAATTTCTTCTGAAGATACTTTTGCTTAGGTTATTTAAAGCTTTTAACATTAATATGGTGACATTATCTAGAAGTTTGACCTGAAATGTCAATTATACCAATGAAAAGCCCCATATTTACAATAATTTTTCTGCTTATTTTTTAATTGCTATAATTTAAATAACAAGTAAAAATTATTGTAGAATATTTTGAAGCATTTGATAAAAACAGGATATTTCACTCACAGTGTTCAAATCCAAGAACATTAATAAATTCTAAATCAAACCTGTAAATCCACCCAAAATATAAACCTAACCTAAGGGCTGTATTATGTCATGCAAACCTTTCCATAGATTATAGCTCTGATTAGTCTTCCTCTTAACAGTGGATTTATATTGAAAAAGGAGCTTAACAAGCAGAAATAAAATTTTCTAAAGAGCTATTGTTGGTTGAAAGGAAGCTGCTATTTTGGACTGATTTTGTTGATGAACTAAATGTTCTCATCAGAACAGAAAAAAGCAAGTACTGTGCTATCCAATTTAATGTACTGTACATGTAAGTGGAAAGTTGCCATGGAAACTCAATACAGTCACAATGGACTTCAGAAAATGATTAATTTATAGATCCAATTGACTAAATTATATTAGGAAACAATATGCTAACAAGAATTTTTGAAGAACTCAAATGAGAAATATGCTGTAATGAGGATGAAAGAATGGCTCCTGTATCAGAAGACTGGAAAGGGAATAGTGCAAAATCATTTGTTAAAGCAATCAAGAACTTTAACATTTAGACTGAGTAATCTGAGGTAAAATAGGTTTTAACTTATCAAGCAAATAGAAAGATAGAAAGTGTAGCTAATTACTAAGTTCTTTCAAAGTTTTAACCAATAGGGATATTCTGCTTATAAGAGAAAATAAGGAAATTATATAAATGCAATAAAATTATACAAGAAATGGCCAAAGAACTAGGTAAAAGCAATTTGAGTTTGCAGTGCAGTTCATAGAACTGCAACTGGAAGAGAGATTCGGAAACAAGGAAACACTTCGCACACTACACAATCAAACAACAGAATTTGACACACAAGAAGTGATGAGTGAATGAGTAAGCTGAGGTGACTGAACAAATTTGGAACAAATAGTGAAATGGCTATACAGCCACCTCCTGTAGTATTTGATTTGATTTCACTGGGCTGTCACCCTACCATTCTGTCCCAGTGAATACTGAAGGTAACCAATAAAGTTGAAAACAGAAAACAAAAAAAACTTTACCAGTGTAAATCAACACAGAATACTAAACCAGCAATTAAAAGCCTGGCAAAGTATATGTTTGAGTTTGATCCCTCTTCTCAGGAGTTTAGACAATCTGTACAGTATATATATATAGACTCTCCAGAAATGTGAGGTGACAAACAACTCAAAAACAGCATGTTCGGGGCAAGGGATGCAGAAGGCATCTCTCATTTCAAACTTTAAGCTGTTTAGGATTATACTGGTCAATCTTAACACTCATTACTAGTAAGCCACCAGTAGCCAGGGCAGATTTTTTTAAAGTACTGTATTACCATTGTATGATCCTGTATTTCATAGCAGATAGCAGCTTAAAGGCAATATGCCTCTGAGTATGAGTTGTTGGAGAAATATAAGAAAGGTGCTATATTTTGCTTAAGAACATGATTGGTCATTGTAGGAAAAGAATTCTAGCCTAATTAGGATTTTGAACTGAACAACAAGGTTGCTCATCTGTTTCTCAAGATTTATATTTACAAGTCTACCAAGAAAACATGTTGTGTTTTATTAATATTTAAATAAATTAAGCGCATTTATAGTAATTAAGGGCCTGAGACCAAAAAAATGAGACCTACCTTAGGTTAAAAAAAAACCCAAAACAACTGGGTGACTTGAGCCACTCACTTTCTATCAACCTCGAAAAGTGGAAATGGCATACCACTTCTGAAATCTTGCCAAGAATCAAGAGATTTTCAAAGGCACAAACAAACAAATCCAAATTATAGGTAGTCCTTGACAATGGTAATTTAAGTAATGCAATGATAAAGAGCATCCATGTTGCTTAGCAATGGCAATCCCAGCAGTCCAGGTTGCTGCCATTAACTGAACCCCATGGTCCTTATGCGAGACAATTTCCTGCCAGCTTTTCACAATTGGTGGGGAAGTTAGCAAGAAGGTGTAAGATCCAGGCCAGCAAGCAGGTAAGAGGTTGCTGCTAGGTGACCTGGAGAACAAGGAGGTTAATAGAGAAGCCATCAGGGAAGTTTGCAAGTGGCAATCCCAAGTTCACAGAGCGCTGGACAACCAGCTGTGTTTGATCACAATCACATGATTGTGAGGTTGCTGGAATGGCTAGAACTCTGAGAACCAATTCATTCTGTACTGTCATAACTTTGATCACTGAACAAATAGTTATAGCTACCGGACAACCTGTAAATGGATCCTCATTCATTTGATATATTTAAAGCTTAGACTGCTTATGTGTGAAAAGGATGCTCATATCACTTACGAAAAGAATGCCTTTAGAATTGGGAAGCCTTACAGAAAAATGTTTGGTCATGTATAGCTACTGATTGGATTAGAATAACATTAAAAATCAGAACTACACACTTGGTCTTGGTTAAACTTGCTGAATTTCAAAAATATTACCAGTTTAATCTAGGCTGTATGAAAATTATACACGATATGCAAAAGTCTATATCCATGATGGCGAACCTATGGCACATAGTCTGAGGGCACACGAGGTTTTTGCCCTTTGTCAGCTCCAGCGTGCACGTGTGTGCTGCCCATCTGATTTTTGCCCTTCTGGAGGGTGGGGGGGAGGTCATTTTCACATTCCCTAAGGTTCAGGAAAGCCTATGGATAGTAGAAAATGGACCCAGCTTTCAGTACGCCCACTGGGTCTGTTTTCACCATCCACAGGCTCCGGAGGCTTTTCTGAAGCCTGGGGAGGTTGAAAAATGGCCCAATGGGCCTAACGGAAGTCCAAAGGCTTCCATAAGCCCTGTGCATATGCACATGGGGGCAGTGCAAAAGAAGTGCGCACATGTGCAGGGGAATGGTACTGCATTATGTGTGTGGGTGCCTTTGGGCACCCAAGCAAAAAAACAAGTCCTATCCTATCAAAAAACAAGTACAAAATTTAAGAATTTCTATATTGAGCTGCTACCCCTATTGCAGAAAATTAACTGTGTTTACATTGTTTTTATCTGCTGTACACCGCCCAGAGTCCGAAAGGAGTTGGGCGGCTTATAAATTTAATAAATTAAATTAAATTAAATTATTGTCGTCAAATATAAGCAACATTCAGATTACATTAAAAAAGTTTCCTTTGTAAAGGGCAATATGTAAAATATTCTTATTTCAAAAGATACTATAATTAGGTGGGGGAACACACTAATATAAATGTGCAGTAAACTTACTGAAATTATGGAGTTTCAAAATTTTTGAACTAGTCTGGATTGAACCCTCTTCTTCAAAGTCATAGAATGTGTTTTGAATACTCTTTGTGAGAAAATGGAGCAGGCAACATTTTTGCAATTTTTGGATTCTCCAACATCCTAAGAATTATAGGTATCCCATTATTTCCAAGCCTGCTTCTTATTAGAAACATTCAAACAACTATTTGGATAATTTTTTCTTCATTTTATTTGTCTGCCCAGATGTTCAAAAAGCTTAACAATGGATTTTTGACTAAGTCTATGCATAGCCATCCTTTCTCTTTATACTACAAACAAAATTCACATCTTCAGTGTTTTTTCAAAATAAAAAATGTTGCCGAATATCACAAGAAATTGAACAGACAAATTATGTAATTCATGGGCAGGTTAGGGAAACAATAATGAATTTTAGTCCTATTTATCTCTCAAATAAAAGGCTGATACAGTAATTCCCTCTCAAATTGTTCTGCTGTGAGAGTTCCTTGGATAGTTTCACAGCCAGGATTAAATACAGAATATGCACTTTTTTCTCCAGGCTGCTTTTCTCTAGGACCACGAGTTCCAACATAGATCCAATAAAACATAGACAGGACAAAATATGGCAAACCAAACTCCAGTTCCACAAACAGTCCAAGTAGGACCAGCCAGAGAATAAACTTGAAAAAGAGTTCATTCTTCAGTACAAAATGGATCCACCGTGGCAGAGGAGATGTAATGACTTGGGCTTCATGGTTTTCTGCTCTTTGACCGGATTCCTAGGAAATAAAATAAAAATAACGGGATTATACATTTGGATTGTCATCACCTTGTTGAAAAGTATAATAAAAACATACCTGCAACTTTCTCAGTCCTTGCTCTTGCTTTTAATCCTTTCATTCTTCCTTCACAGAATTGTTTTCCAATGGATCTTAATTGGGTTTCTATGCAATCAAGCCATTTCAATGTACAGTAATACCTCGTCTTATGAACCTAATTGGTTCCAGGGGGAGGTTCGTAAGACGGAAAGTTCATAAGACGAAACATTGTTTCCCATAGGAAACAATGTAAAATCTCCCTACTACCATCAATGGTGGACTTGTGGTAAAGCTAAAATATATTGGAAGATGATAGAGAAAATAATAAAAGCAATAGTAAAGCAGGACATAGAAAACACCCCAGAATTCTATCTATTAGGAATTACCAATCAGACTTATAAGAAAGAAATTTTATATTTAATTATACACATATTAACTGCGGCTAGAATTACATATGCGCAAAATTGGAAGGGGGAGGGAATCCCCAAAGAAGAAGTTATAGTAAAATTATTAGATTGCGCGGAAATGGATATGATGACAAGACGTTTAAATGATCAAGAAGATACTAAGTTTTATGAAGCATGGAACAATGTTTATAAATGGATAGATAAGAAAAAATAAGACATATACTGTAATCTATTTTTAGTTAACTTGTTGTACTTGTTTTTACTTGGGTAATAATACTACTAATATTAGTTTAAATTTATTGTTTAATGACTACGGTAGAATTAGTTTATATATAAGAATTAGTTTATATACAAGTAATATAGTAAGAATTTTGGTTTTATATATATATTAGTAACAATGTGAAAAACCTTAACTCAAATTTAGTAAATTTTTTAACATTCAATATATATCTAATTATGTATTCTTTTTCTGTATTTGAACTTATACTTTCAAGATAAGCGGGGAAAATGTATCCCCATTTTGTGTTCAATGTTTGTTTGTGTGTCTGTCTATTTTAAGAAAATTAATAAAAATATTTTTTTTTTTAAAAAGGAAACAATGTAAAATCTATTAATCCGTGCAACAAAAAAAAACCCGCCGCCGCCCGGCTGTTACCTTTTGAAACAGCCGGGGGTGCTTCCCAGCGTCCTCCTGAACCCGAACGCCAAACCCGAACTTCTGGGTTTGGCGTTCGGGAGGCTGCCGAGAAGCCCCCCCGCTGTTTTAAAAGGTGACAGCCGGGCGGCGGGGCTTCTCAGCGGCCTCCCGAACCCGAACTTTTGACGAACTTCCGGGTTTGGCATTTGGGAGGCCGCTGGGAAGCCCCGCCGCCTGGCTGTCACCTTTTAAAACAGCTGGGCGGCTTCTCGGCCTCCCGAACACTGAACCCGGAAGTTCGGGTTTGGCGTTCGGGTTCAGGAGGATGCTGGGAAGCCCCCCGGCTGTTTCAAAAAGCAACAGCCGGGCGGCGGGGCTTCTCGGCGGCGGGTTCGTAAGAAGAAAAAAGTTCGTGAGAAGAGGCAAAAATTTTCTGAACCCTGGGTTCATATCTCGGGTTGTTCGTAAGACGAGGGGTTCGCATCATGAGGTATCACTGTATTGGTTTTTTCTGGTTTTTTCTACTGGTCACTCAATTCTAAAGTTGTTTTTCTAGATATTCCAAGATGCAAGCAGTGGGTTCTAACTTCTCTCGCTGTCAGTTTGCTTCCTCCCATGCTACATGGGCATGGATCATGAATGTGCATGCACATGGCCATTTTTTAAAAAAGCCAAAAACAAGATGGCGACCACATACGGTGCTTTTGCACACGCTCAGAATAAAAATAAAAAATCCTCAAAATTATAATAAATAAAGATGGCAGCACTTATGGATCAGCACTGACCGAACTGGGTCGATGACATCACCGTGACATTACTAGCAGTTAATTACTGGTTCAGGTGAACCAGTCCAAATCGGGAAGAACCCAGCCTGGTCCATATGTCATCATCAGCTATCAGATGAGCAAACAATTACTGACTTCTATCGCCCAATAAGCCCTTATACATCTTTATATAACATTTTTAGGCATAAACTAAGTTACCAGCGTTAAGCACATCTAACCTAATTTCTTGCTCATTGATAGCTATTACTTAGCAATGAACTTTAATTGTGTTAACTAACATCCAGCTTTGGAAGCACATTATATCTATGCTACAGGCCCTGTTCTGGCTACCGATTCAGTACTACTTAAAATGCTGGCTTCAACCTATACAACCATCCATGGTTACTTTCAGGATTGTATTCTCTAAATAAAATCAGCCCACTCTGTATTTGGTGCGTACAGAATCCTGTCCTTTTTCTCAAGAATTCCCACAGGTCCTGACACTGGAAAATTACTAGCAAGATTTTGTTCTCTTGCTAGCCATTCCCACACAACAGATGTTGCTTTGATGGTTACCATCATTCAAGTTTGATAGATATATTCTGCGCTGTTAGGCCTTTGCAATGAATTCTGTAAAGGGATGGCTTGGGTTTTTCTTTTCTTGAAAAATTAAACAAAATAAGCTCTAACTTGGTTGTGGTATTCTCATAGCATAGTTGCATGGGTGGATTTTAATTCCACCCTATGCAAAACTGGCTCCACTTTTAACCTCAGGAGTTAGTTGGCTGGGCCAACTGACCCCTTTTTGGTGTTCCCATGATACACTGATCACTCTACTGACGCAATTTTAACAAGTTGGAGGATTAAGGTCAGTGCATGGAATTAAACAAAAGAAGACCCTCCTTCCAATATTTATTTATTCCATATATTTATTCCGTGAGTGCATGCCACTGGAAAATACTGTAGTCACGTTCATTTTTCTGGAATAACACATTAAAAAAAAAATCCTGAGAACTTCTTAAAACTGCACGGTGGCCACAGTGTTAAATTGAATTACTACTTTCCCCAACAACTCTAAGATTAAAATATCTTTCACTTCCATGGCAGAATATTAAATTCAGTCTCATATTATAGGAAGTACTCGAGCAAAGCTAGATTACCAAGAAAAGTCATCTTAATTAGTAACATTTCATTAGAAGTAAATATATAGTACTACCATTAATAACATTTCATTATAAGGAAATATACTGTATTACCATTATAATACAAAACAACAAGCTTTAGATCTGTTTCTTATGTGCCTGTTCAATATGGATTATTTAAATGGCCATGAGCTCTTGTCAGACAAGTGTTAATCAAGTTCAGGCTAAATTTATATCCCTAACTATTCAGCATCCGTTCAGCTACATATTCCGTTCCATATTAAGTAGTAAACTAGTACAGTGGTACCTCTACTTAAGAACTTAATTCGTTCTCTGACCAGGTTCTTAAGTAGAAACGTTCTTAAGTAGAAACAATTTTTCCCATAGGAATCAATGTAAAAGCAAATAATGCGTGCAAAACCATTAGGAAAGAAATAAAAGCTCAGAATTTGGGAGGGAGGAGGAGGAGGAAGAAGAGGAGGAGAGTCGCTATGAAAGGAAGAAGATGAGGGGAGGGGAATCAAAAAAATCCAAAACTTTAAAACTTTTTTTTAAAAAAAGAGGGATTCTGAGGTGGTGAGGAAGAGCACGTGCCTCCAATACACCCAGCACAAAGCTGCCTCCCATACACTGGCTGCTGCTGCTACCTGCTGCCTCTTCCTTCCCATGCTGAAGGGCTCCCCTCTCCTCTCGCTCATAGCCGTGGTGACTCCTCAGATACCCAGAGTGAAGGGAACATTTCTTTTGTCTGGGCACTGGCAGAGGTTTATTCCCTGTCCAAGTGACCAGAGAAGGGAAAATGCTTCGTTCATCCTGGACTGCCAAGGCCTCCTTAAGTGCCCTTCAGCATGGGAAGGAAGAGGCAGCAGGTAGCAGCAGCAGCCAGTGTATGGGAGGCAGCTTTGTGCTGGGTGTATTGGAGGCACGTGCTCTTCCTCACCACCTCAGAATCCCTCTTTTTTTAAAAAAAAGTTTTAAAGTTTTGGATTTTTTTTGAAAGGCTCCTCTGGCAGCCCAGATGGCCAGGATTAAAGGGGGAATGGCAGGAAACTGAGCGGGCCTTTGTGCCGTTCTCAAATATTCTGGGAAATTTTTCCGGGCTCGGGCTCTTAAATAGAAAATTGTTCTTAAGTAGAGGTAAAAAAAAATCTTGAACACCTGTTTTTTATCTAGAAACGTTCTTAAGTAGAGACGTTCTTAAGTAGAGGTACCACTGTACCTATAAACTGGCTGAGAAATTCTGGGAATTGAAATCCACAAGTCTTAAAGTTGCCAAAATTGGAGATCCTTGACCTAGATGTTCTCACAAATACTTTTATTTTATTTTATTTTGTTTTGTTTGTTTGTTTGTTTGTTTATTTATTTATTAGATTTGTATGCTGCCCTTCTCTGCAGACTTCGGGTAGCTCACAACATATGTTCCCAATGCCTTTATCTTTCTTACCATAACAATATACATTTAATAGGTAATATAATTAAAATGAAATATAGCTGTACCAAAAAGATTCACCTTAGCCACAGACAAATTATTAGCAATCAAGCCTATCCACCCTCATAGAGATAGTGTAGATCATGGGTCCCCAAACTTGGCACCTGTAAGACTTGTGGACTTCAACTCCCAGAATTCTGACTGGAGAATTCTGGGAATTGAATTCCACAAGCCTTCCCAGGTTTGTAGACTTATGGTGTTATATGTAACCCCAACAAAAATACAAAAGGGAAGAAGAACATCAAACTCTTCTTGTATCTCTGAATGAAAAGTAAAATTAGCAGAAGGCTGTTTGCAAGAAAAACAAGAACATTTATATACTGAACACTTAAGAATTGCAGGTTTTCATGACCTCTGACAGCACTTTCCAACTTGAGCTTTTGCAGGGACAATCACCATTTTTTTAAACTGGCATTTAAGAAATCCACAGGGAAAGACAATTTCAAAAGATGGCAGTACCTGGCTGACCTGTACTGATCTTGAAAAAAGAAGCAAGGTTAGGCCTGGTTAGTTCTAGATAGACCACCAGGAAATAAAAAAAACACTGTGAACTGGAAAAAAGAGGCCAACTAAAAATGTGTACTATCATCTACCAGCCCATTATCAATTACCTCTCTACATAGTCACCCAGTACAGGAGACTTTTAAGCAGGGGTAAAATTCAGCAGGTTCTGAAGAACTGGTGGCATTTTTATTTTACGTAGTTCAGAGAACCGGCAAATATCACCTCTGGCTGGCCCCAGAGTGAGGTGGAATGGAGATTTTGCAATATTATTTACCAAAGAGTGGGGAGGACAAACAACACACGTGCACAGAATAGATTCAAACTCAATGTAAACTGCTTGAAACTAGACTGCAGAAAGTACGACTTCAGCAACAGAATGGTCAATGCATGGAATGAACTACTTGACTCTGTGGATTCTTCCCCAAACCCCCAAAACTTTAACCTTAGACTGCCTACAGTCGACCTCACTGTTCCTAAGGTCTGTAAGGGGCATGCATAAGCAAACCATTGTGCCTACCTACTGTCCAAATTTACCTCTACCTACTTGCTTTTATGTTTATAGCATACCTATTATCATGTACACATTATGATTGATAGATAAACAAACAAACAAATAAATAGGGATTTGCCGTATCCTTCCCCTGCCATGCCCTGCCAACAGAACCCATAGGGAATGGGTGGCAATGGAGATTTTGCAGTATCCTTCCCCTGCCATGCCCCGCCAATAGAACCTGTAGGGAAATATTTTGGATTTCACCCCTGCTTTTAAGGCAGATCCAAGGTATTGGGGAGAGTGATTAGACCAGTCAGGCCAGGGGTAGGCAAAGTTGGCTCTTCTATGACTTGTGGTCTTCAACTCCCAGAATTCCTGAACCTATCATACCAGCTCAGGAATTCTGGGAGTTGAAGTCATAGGAGAGCCAACTTTGTCTACCCCTGAGTCGGGCCATTGTATTGTTGGGATTCCCTCCAAGAACAAGGCTCTAGCCTGGCATTAAAAAATGTTCCTATACGCAACATTGCCCCCTTCAGGTAGGCAGAAAAACAACCGACGGGATGTGGCGCCGTAGCAGCTGCCAAACGCGCCAGGCTCCGTTGCCCAAATATGCGGGACTGGGAAAAACAAAATAGCGAAGGGAAACTTGGCGACTACCGTTTACAGGGCCCAGAAACGCACCGACCTCTGCCGGAGCCTGGGCCGAGGCCCTGTCCTCGGTCTCGGCAGAGTTTCCCGAAGCGGGCGCCACTCGAGTCGGGGAGCCAGAAGCGCGGCGACTCGCCCGGAACTCGGCCAGCCTCTGCTCCATCTCGCCGAGGCCGAGGAGAACAATTGCCGTTCACTCGAAAAAGCCGGCAGCGCCCCGTCGGCTTCGCCACAGTTCCTCGGCGGAAGAGGAGGGCAGAGCCAGGTGGGACGGGCGGCTCGGAGAGGACCGCCCCTGCGTGGCTCAAGCGGTTCAGCGGTCGGGAGAAAGCGGGAATCAGCTGCTTGTTCTTCGTCGAGTTGGGCGTGCCAGAGCGAAAGGCGGAACGCTCGGAGGCGGCGCTGCGTTGCACTTGGAAGAGTGGCTGGTTACGCCGCTTCTGCCTCTCTCCGCTTGGCGAACTTGCGACTGATACCTGAGGGACAACGAAGGAGGAGTAGACAGCCGCCGGCCTTGCCTTGCATTACTAGTTGTGCGCAGTCCCTGGAGCGCAAACATCGGGCAGCTTCTCTTCTTTTAAGGTTACCCTAGTTCGGTTTTCAAAAAGAGGCCGGTCTGCAGAGGCCCTTTTCTTTTCTTTGCTCCGACTCTCTTGCAAATAATAGTAATAGCAAAACAAAGCTTTTAAGGCAGGGGTCTCCAACCTTGGCAACTTTAAGGGTGGCGGACTTCAACTCCCAGAACTCTGGGATTCTGGAAGTTGAAATCTGCCAGGCTTAAAATACATACATACATACACACACACACACACACACACACACACACACACACACACACTGTACATACATCAGTGGTGGGCTCCTACGGGTATGGTCAGGTACGCAGTACCAGTAGCAAAAAATTTCCCCCCCCCTTCTGGTCTCTGGGTATGTTTTTCCTATCACAGTAAAGGAGGTTGAATGTATATAATTTTAGAAGAGCTGTGCATGTGTGCATGTTACATACACTTTATATAGTAGATAATCAGTGGTGGGCTACTGCCCGTATGGGGGGAACACAGTGGGGTAGCGAAAATGGAGCTCCACCCCAGAACACCCAATTTGCACTGAAAGATGTTGAAACAAAATGCATAAGCCACGCCCACAGTGTGGTAGTAAACATTTTGGTACCCCATTACTGACATACATTGAAGGGCTACCAAATTTTTTACTACCACACTGTGGGTGTGGCTTATGCAGGACACCCTGTATTTTCTTTCAACATATTTCAGTGCAAATTGGGTGCTCTGGGGTGGAGCTCCATTTTTGCTACCCCACTGTGTCCTCCCCCTGCCGCCCCCCCCCCCCCGTCCAGGCAGTAGTCCACTGTGTGTATATACACAGTATATCCATGCAATGAAATTCGAATGACGCCATACATACATAACAGTCTGAAAGAACATGTTCAACCCGCCACAATTTCCCCCCTGAACCATCCACACAACAGACCAAGTAGTATTGTCCAGCAGTTCACTGATGGTGACTCCCCCCCCCCCAGTACATTGTTAAGTGCAATTATAGCTTTATGCAATTATAAAGTTGCCAAGGTTGGAGATCCCTGCTTTAGAATAGAATAGGAATAGACTAGAATAGAATTTTTTATTGGCCAAATGTGATTGGACACACAAGGAATTTGTCTTTGGTGCATATACTCTTAATGTACATAAAAGAAAATGTACCTTAGGGGATATAACGTTAGGGGATATACCATGGCTTCAAAGGAGCTCCTGTGCATGAGAGTGAGTGAGATATCCAGGGTAGTGGTTAAGGCGTCAGACTAGACTTCGAGTTCTAGTCTGCCTTAGGCACAACCCCCCCCCCCCCAAAAAAAAAACCCCATCCCATTCACATGGATCAGGGGAAAGTGACATAAAGTAGGTTAGGATAGTTAACAGGAACAAAAGATCAATGTTAGTATGAACTAAAATAACCTCAAATAGAAAATTGTAGAAATAAGGCAAGGCGCACTCTGTTTCATTGTTACATGTGGTATATTGTCCAAATGACTGAACAATCCCCAAAGAAGAGTTCTATAAAAGTTGGTATTTTTGCCATTGGTTGAGAAGTTAGCAGACAATTTGGAAACTGACAATGCTCTATTCTAGAAGTTATCTTTCTCTATAGAAGGTAAAATAATAAAAGCCTTGCTAAATCTAAATCAACATTCTATGTCCCTTAGTGGTCAATTGGATGAATTTGGGAAGCCCCAAAAATAGAAAAGGAGACCAGTACCCCCTTTCAATTTCTTTCAGCAGCAATAGCAAATAGTCCTTAATATTAGTAGCCATTAGTAGTTTGATCTTCCATGAGCTTCTCAGATCCAGTTCAAGCCTTTTCAAAACGCAAATATTATATCCTATGGGTCACTCTTGTTCTATGTGATTGTAATCACCTGCCAAAATGTCCATGGGTTTATGGATAGAAGATGTATTTGTAGAAGCAATATTATTTTCCTTTATTATAACGCATGTTCTATATTTTACTTGTTTTCTCTTTATTGATGTTTTTGACCCATTTTTTCTGAATGTTTGGTTAAGACACACGAATCACATTCTTTTTCAATGGTTTCATTAAAGTATTAGGGAAAATGAAGCACTGGACATTTTTGAAGTTCATGTTCATTATTCCCTGGCTTTTTAATCTGTTGGAGCAGTTTGAACAAACATCTAAGTTGGGTTCAGTTGACATTATTCTCCACTAGCCAATTTATCATGAAAGCAATTTATTTACTTTTGTGTACTGCTTTGTTGCGCTTTTAGCCCAATCAAAGACAAAACCATTTAAGTGCTGCTGTTTTAAAGCTCTGGGGATATCATATGTTAGCTCTCCCACTCTATTTTAGATGGTTTGGGAATAATATTAATATTAATGATGTGAAGAAATTTTATTTGTTTTCTTCAGGACAGATTGATCAATTTAATATATTGAGGAACTGTTTCCTCTGTGACATGTATATTACTATATTTTGAATTTTTAAATGGTGCTAATAAAACAATTTGGGCCAATCATTCTCTCTCCGTCAAACTTATCTCACAGAATTGTTGTGAGGAAAGTAAGAAGAGGAAGGTGTGTTGGATGTGTTTCCACCTTGAGTTATTTGCAAAAATAATAAAGGCAGGATACAAACAAACAAATAAATAAATAAATAACCATGTTTCCCCCAAAATAAACCCTCTCCTGAAAATAAGCCCCCATAATAAACCCTTTCCTGAAAATACCATCTCCTCTGATTAACGTTAGGGAGACAGAGCTGAAAATCAGGTAAGATGGCAAGAGGAACCCCGTCTTGCTCCAGGTGCCCCAAAATAATAAGACTTCCCCAAAAATAAGGCCAACTACTTATTTCAGGGTTCAAAAATATATAAAACAGGGTCTTATTTTCAGGAAAACACAGTAGCAGCTTCATTTAGCTTTCCCAATTCTGAATTCAGAGGAACTGAAGGAATGAAATCTACCTTTAGACAAACTTATACGTTACAAAAAAGTTGTACGTTCAATTCTTTCCTACAAGAAATCAGAAATACCAGCACTTTAAAGAAATTATTTTAGCATAAAAGAGTTGTTATATTTTTGAGAAAATATTGTGCAATGAAAGTATTATACATCCTTGCCTTTTACTACTATTACTAGGTGTGAATGTCAAATATCATTCTTTTAAATCTGGCAAGACTAAGAAGAAAATTATTGATCTACTATTTGTTTAAACAATGACATTCCACAAAACATATTTGTACTCTGACTCATTTCAGAAAGCAAATTGCTGCAAAGTGCCATAAACTCAAAAAAACATTTTCCATTCTTTTGGATGAAATGGTATATTAAATAATCATTCAGGAATGTAAGTAAAGATTTTACTACTGTTACAATTACTCCTTTGCACCTAAAAGCATAGTTTATGATGCTGCTTTCATAGAGATTTAAGTGAAGTAAATGAGATAGTTACATAGTATATTTCTTCAGGTTCCTGATAGGCCTATTAGTCATGTAGGTCTGACAGATTTGGAATAATAAACCCTTTCTGCGCCCACTTCTGCTAACAATAAACATTTTTTTAAAAATCCCCAGATGATTCTATTGATTTAGTAAGTTTACTTCAAACAATCCGGTCCTATGAAATATCATGGCAAGGTAATAAATAATAATAATTCCAAAATGTGTAAGTATTCCATGTTTTTATTGAGAACAACCTAACCAAAGTGCAAAATCTGACTTTTTCAAAATGCTTCATCAGAGGAGAGTTCAATAATCAAAGAAGTAAAAAAGTTAAAATATTAGACTATATTATGTGCAGTTTAGAGTCTGTTTTAAAGTTGTGTATTGACTGTTTGAGATGTGGATAACATATTACACCTAGAATTCTAGAACAAAGCAGAAATGGTCACATTGCTTCCACCCACCCTTGCACTGTTCTTTTTAATAAATCCAATTGTACTTCAGATCTGTATTTTATTCTGGACGATGTATGCAGTGTTGTGGGCTGGAAGAAAACAACAAAAAACAGAACCCCCATAACCCCAATTATTATTAGCAAAGCTGGAGATCAGCTTTTGTAGAACCGGGGCTCTGAAGACAGTATTTCAATTCTAATAGACCTCTGGCCCAATTCTGTTACATGCATTTCACATTCAGCCTCTTTATATTGCAGGTTTATGGCATGGGGAGAAAGAGAAAGAATGTCCAAGAGAAAGAAAGAAAATGAGGAGAGCAAAGCCCCGGGCTTCTCATCTTGGCTACTATAAATAACTATTGCTCTTTGGTGGCAGAGGTGAGCATCTCAGTTATGCTTGGCAAGCAAGAAGCTGAGTTTGCCTTTTTTTTAAAGTTAAGGTACACTTGTCACATTAGATTTATCTTTGTTCTAAGAAACAGTGCTTTACCGCAACCGAAAAAGTTATTCTGATTTCTTAGAAAAGTTGGACAAATGGGAAGATGGCCTGTATTGGCTTACTGAACAGATGTTATGGAAAAACATTTATCCTTTCATATCAGATTTCAATATGTTGAAGAGAGCACATTACTACCAAGGGACTAGGACAGTTTGTACATATTTTAAAGTTAAGACTTTTTTGAAAATACGTGTTTCTCTTCAGTAGCATTTCATAACAAAATATTTGGCTATTCACTCATTTTTATTGGAAATCTGAGGCATAACTCTGAAACTAGAAATTGAATTGGATTGAAGTCTGGAGATTTTTGCATTTTGAACCAATGCATAATTATATGTTTAATTATTAATGTTTGTAGAAGAGTAAATATTTTATTTATTTGTTTGTTTGTTTTATTTATTTATTTGTTTGTTTTATTTATTTGTTTGTTTATTTATTTATTATTTATTCATTCATTCATTCATTCATTCATTCATTCATTTATTTGATTTGTATGCCGCCCCTCTCCGCAGACTCGGGGCGGCTAACAACAATAAAAAGACAATGTAAACAAATCTAATATTAAAAATAATCTAAAAAACCCCAATTTAAAGAACCAATAATACGTACAAACATACCATGTATAAATTCTATAAGCCTAGGGGGAAAGGAAAATTTCAATTCCCCCATGCCTGACAACAGAGGTGGGTTTTGAGGAGCTTGCGAAAGGCAAGGAGGGTGGGGGCAACTCTGATATCTGGGGGGAGTTGGTTCCAGAGGGTCGGGGCCACCACAGAGAAGGCTCTTCCCCTGGGTCCCACCAGACTACATTGTTTAGTCGACGGGACCCGGAGAAGGCCAACTCTGTGGGACCTAACTGATTTCTGGGATTCGTGGGGCAGAAGGCAGAAATGTATCCTACATTTTCAAACTGCAAACAATTATGTTAAAATTTGAATTGATTTTCAATTTTGAATTGAATGGAAAACACCAATGCAGAGAGTATGAGAAATAAGCAGGGTGAATTAGAAATTCAATTAAATGAGGGCAGATATTAGGGATGGGTTGCTTACCTTTTCCTACTGGTGTGCTGCATGTGCATCAAGTTGCCCACATCTACTCAGTCACATGATCACCCAGTCACATGCCCACAAAGTTATTCCCCACCCAGTCGCATGACTGCCAAACCACTCGTACCCAGTCACATGACCATCAAGCCATACCCTCAAAATAAGCCATGTTCATAGAGTGGTAGTAAAAAAACTGGAACCAACCCCTGCACTGAACTATATCTTTCAAAGATTCTGGAAACTGCCAGAAAACTGCCAGAGGCCTGGAAAAGACCTGATATAGTTCCTATATTCAAAAGGGGGGGGGGATCATCCAGGAAACTACAGACCCACAACCCTGACTTCAATAACAGGAAAGATTCTGGAAGAGATAATCAAGCAATGAATCAGTGAACACCTAGAAGCAAACAAAGTAATAACCAAAAGCCAACATGGGTTTGTCAAAAACAAATCATGCCAGACTAATCCTATTGCGTTCTTTGACAAAGTGACAAAACTAGTGTAATTTACTTGGAGTTCCTTAAGGTATTTGACAAAGTACATTATAATCTAATACTTGATAAAATAGAAAAATGTGAGTTAGACAGCATCACCACCAGATGGATTTGTAAATGGCTGACCAACCACACTCAATATGCAGTCCTCAATGGAACTGCATCTAGATTGAGGGAAATACAGTGATACCGCGTCTTACGAACTTAATTGGTTTTGGGAGGAGGTTCGTGAGGTGAAAGGTTCGTAACACGAAACAATGTTTCCCATAGGAAACAATGTAAAATCGATTAATGCGTGCAAGCAAAAAAAATCGCAATAACGGCACTCCGCTGGGCGCCGCCGCCCAGCTGTCACCTTTTGAAACAGCCAGGCGCTTCTCGGCATTCCCGGAAGTTGGACAAAAGTTCAGGTTCAGCATTCGGATTCGGGAGAACGCCGAGAAGTGCTGCCGCCTGGCTGTCACCTTCGCAGAAGAGCCATGGAGCTGTCAGCCGGTTGGGAGGCTCAAACGGAGGTGGGGAATCCCAATAGGGAATTCCAGGGGCGGAGCTTTGACATCACGAAGACGTCCTTCCTGGAGTTCACGGTTTGGCCAGCTAGGAAGGACGTCTCCGTGACGTCAAAGCTCTGCCCCTGGAATTCCCAATGGGGATCCCCACGTCCGTTTGAGCCTCCCGACAGGCCGACAGCTCCACGGCTCTTCTGCGAAGGTGACAGCCGGGCGGTGACACTTCTCGGCATTCTCCCGAACCCCAAACTTGAACTTTTGCTTAAGTTCCGGGTTCGGCATTCAGGAGAATGCCGAGAAGCCCCCCGGCTGTTTCGGAAGGTGACAGCCGGGCGGCGGCGCTTCTCAGCGGTCTCCTGAACCCGAACCCGAACTTTTGCCAAACCTCCGGGTTCGGCGTTTGCGGCGGTGGTTCATAAGACAAAAAAAGTTTGTAAGAAGAGGCAAAAAAATTCCGAATCCCGGGTTCATATCTCGAAAAGTTCGTATGACGAGAGGTTCGTATCACGAGGTACTACTGTATACAGTGGGATACCCTAGGGATCTGTTTTAGACCCAGTACTCTTTAACATATTCCTCAATGATTTGGATGAGGGGATAGATGGGGAACTCATCAAATTTGCAGATGACACCAAACTGGCAGGGATAGCCAACTCTCCTGAAAATAGGCTCAAGATATAGCAGGATCTTGACAGACTTGAACATTGGTCGCTATCTAACAAAATGAAATTCAATGGTGATAGATATTGAAATTATCTTTAAAAGTTGATGGAAATTGTTCAAGGGCTTTATACTGTTGAACTCCAAAAGATGTTTGATCAAGCATCTTTTAAAATGCTAAAAAAATCAGTTGCTATAGATTTACTACATTTGGTTTTTGATGGATTTTCATAGATTACATTTTTGGCAGATTTAGGCTACTGTTTTGACATGTAAGTTTGTTTGAAATTTCAGAATGAATAAATGTCTGTGACAGTATAATAAAATCAAATGATAAGGGCATTAATTGATAAACGAAAAGCATTTTATCTGTACTGTATTCATGAAAAGAACAACAAAAAACAACAACGAACACCATCTTCTAACCAAACCTAACAGACATACTTTAATTCATATTAGTTGTATCTGCTAGTGCAGTGCTATTAAAACTAAAATAAGTACTGCAATGATAGTAAATTTGCTATAATGTGTATGCCTGAATCCCAGAATTCGAAATAGTCAAGATTAGGATTACTTCAACAGTGAATACACCTTTTATTTTTATTTTCTATGTAATTTAACAGTGCAAGTAGGTATTTCTCTATATGCATTAGCACATTACCTGAACTTTAGCCTGGGAGGCCACCCAGGTCAGACAACTGCTCAGCAGTCAACATCAGCCAATCATTGGTTTGTTTAGAAATAAGGTATTTCGCATGATCCCTTGGCTGAGTCACAGAGCCTCTGATGCATACTGGATAGGCAGCTCATTGCATTATTGCTTCCTGTTGACATTGTTTTTTCCTATGACAATTGAACGATGAGCCCAGAGGGAAATAGTGACCTTTCCAGTCTCTGTCTGCAGACCTTGCCACCTATGCCCAATTGCACCACAGGGAGTGAAGCAGAGATGGGTTCCTACCAGTGCGCCCTGGTGCAGTAGTCCGGTAGTAGTGCACCAATTGTGCAATTTGCACACAACAACTCCGGTGCTGTCATTCTTGGTCCGTGCGTGGCACCATTTAAAAACTATTTTGGTACATTTTTGCTTTTGCGCATGCACGGAAGCAATATTGCACAAGGGGGTGTGCACATGTAATTTTAGGCACTTTTTTGTTTCTATGCATGCATGGAAGCAAAATCGTATGAGGGGAGGCATGCACAAGCATAGTGACACACGGACACAAAAAGTCGCAATGTGTACACAGTGCACTGGTATGCAAACGAGGAATCCGCCGCTGGGGTGAAAGAACCTCCTGGATGGGTGCCTGCCTTTTCCCTTTAGACTATTTTCCTTTTAGTCAGTTCTACATTCTTCTGTCATCTGCAACCCAACAAGACCGACACAGACTTCAGAGGATAATCAGAACTGCAGAAAAAGCAATTGCTGCCAACCTGCCTTCCATTGAGGACCTGTATACTGCAGGAGTCAAAAAGAGGGTGGTGAAAATATTTACTGACCCATCACATCCTTGACACAAATTGGTCCAACTCACACCCTCAAAACGTCGCTACATAGCACTGCACACCAAGACAACTAGACACAAGAACACTCTACTAAACAAATAATGCCCTCAACACTCAACTTATCACTAAGTTTGCACTTCTATTTCTACTAGGTTTTTTCTCATCATTCCTCTCATCCTTTTCCTCCCACTTAGGACTGTATGAGTGTAACTTGTTGCTTGTATCCTAAGATTTTTATTAATATTGATTGTTTCTTCATTGCTTATTTGACCCCTATGACAATCATTAAGTGTTGTATCACATGATTCTTGACAAATGTATATTTTTCTTTTATGTACACTGAGAGCATATGCACCAAGACAAATTCCTTGTGTGTCCAATCACACTTGGCCAATAAAGAATTCTATTCTATTCTATTCATATTGGCAAATGCATCTGTGAAAATCCATAGTACCTTTATCTTCAGTAGAACTATATGTGTGAACAGCTCTTTGTATCTGTGATCATTTAATTTTTTTTTACTGATGGCAAGTCTAATTTGAAAATTTGGAGGAAACATTGAGGCTTATCTCAGGATGTGACATTATTGTATTCTGATAAATGAAAAAAATATTGACATCTAAGTGGGCAAAATGAAATGATGAAAAATCTATCAGAGTAATTTTTATTTAATAAGCTTATATTCATGATGTATTATTGTAGTCTTCATTTTTAACTTAGATGTTTTCATTGATTTCTGAAAAGGTTTCAGAACCACAGCCCTTGAATCAGATCTCATGCAGCCCTTGATGATTTGAATTTGAGACCCTTACCCTCAAAGTTTACAAACTTTTGCAAAGTTTTCAGAAATCATCAACACGGGAGAGGGAAAATCACATTATAAACTTCATATCCAGGATTGTGTGTCTTCAAAAGCATGGACATCTGATTCAGCCTTGAGTGGTAAGGGAGGGTTGAAGAATTAAAAACCAGATGGGGAAGAGTGAAATGGAGTATAGTTGAAAAAAGTGAAAAGCCATAGGTATATGTAGAATATTCAGTACTGTTGTTTATTTAGAAGTGAGCCTCTTGAGCAAGAAAGTAGGAAGGGAGCAAACACTAGTATGACTCCAAAACATTTTGCACAATACACTTACATTTTTGTTGTTAGAACATAATATATATATTACCCATTTTCCTATATAATCTTGATTCTATGTACCACATAGACCAGTGATGGCGAACCTAGGTCACGGCTGCCACAGGTGGAACGCGGAGCCATATCTGCTGGCACACAAGCCGTTGCCCTAGCTCAGCTCCAATGTGCATGTGTGTGCTGGCCAACTGAGTTTTGGCTTGCACAGATGCTCTGGGAGGGAGTTTTTGGCTTCCAGAGAATCACTGGGGATATGGGAGAGGGTGTTTTTACCCTCCCTTGGCTCCAGGGAAGCATTTGGAGCCTGGGGAAGGCAAAACATGATCCTAACGGACCCACCAGAAGTTTGGAAACAAGCTTAGCCTCCAGAAGGCCTCTGTGGGGGGGATGGGGGAAGTTGCTTTCGCCCTCCCCAGGAATTGAATTATGGGTGTGGGCGCTCACACAAGTGCAGTAGCCTGAGTGCACGCTCTTTCAGCATCCGAGGAGAAAAAGGGTTGCCATCACTGACATAGACGATTGGCTACTAATATGCAGCATCTGAATTAATAGACTGTAAATCTGGTGTACAGTGATCCCCCGCTCGTTGCGAGGGTTCCGTTCCAGGAGCCCCCGCAACGAGCGGGTTTTCGCGAAGTAGCGATGCGGAAGTAAAAACACCGTCTGCGCATGTGCAGACGGTGTTTTTACTCCCACAGCGCTAGCGAGGAGCCGAAGATTGGGGGCGGCGCGGCTGTTTGCCGCCGGCATGGGGGGCTTCCTAGCAGCCCCCCAAACCCGGGTTGGGGGTCCGGGGGGCGCTGTCTCTCGGCGCTTTCGAGCCGATTCCGGGAGCGAACTCGCTCACGGACTCGGCTCGAAAGCGCCGAGAGAGAGCGTTGACAGGCCCGTTCCTGGCGCTGTCTCTCGCCGCCTTCGAGCCGATTCCGGGAGCGAACTCGCTCACGGACTCGGCTCGAAAGCGCCGAGAGAGAGCGTTGACAGGCCCGTTCCTGGCGCTGTCTCTCGCCGCCTTCGAGCCGAGTCCGGGAGCGAACTCGCTCACGGACTCGGCTCGAAAGCGGCGAGAGAGAGCGTTGACAGGCCCGTTCCTGGCGCTGTCTCTCGCCGCCTTCGAGCCGATTCCGGGAGCGAACTCGCTCACGGACTCGGCTCGAAAGCGCCGAGAGAGAGCGTTGACAGGCCCGTTCCTGGCGCTCTCTCTCGCCGCCTTCGAGCCGAGTCCGGGAGCGAACTCGCTCACGGACTCGGCTCGAAAGCGGCGAGAGAGAGCGTTGACAGGCCCGTTCCTGGCGCTGTCTCTCGCCGCCTTCGAGCCGAGTCCGGGAGCGAACTCGCTCACGGACTCGGCTCGAAAGCGGCGAGAGAGAGCGTTGACAGGCCCGTTCCTGGCGCTGTCTCTCGCCGCCTTCGAGCCGAGTCCGGGAGCGAACTCGCTCACGGACTCGGCTCGAAAGCGGCGAGAGAGAGCGTTGACAGGCCCGTTCCTGGCGCTCTCTCTCGCCGCCTTCGAGCCGAGTCCGGGAGCGAACTCGCTCACGGACTCGGCTCGAAAGCGGCGAGAGAGAGCGTTGACAGGCCCGTTCCTGGCGCTCTCTCTCGCCGCCTTCGAGCCGAGTCCGGGAGCGAACTCGCTCACGGACTCGGCTCGAAAGCGGCGAGAGAGAGCGTTGACAGGCCCGTTCCTGGCGCTCTCTCTCGCCGCCTTCGAGCCGAGTCCGGGAGCGAACTCGCTCACGGACTCGGCTCAAAAGCGGCGAGAGAGAGCGTGGACAGGCCCGTTCCTGGCGCTGTCTCTCGCCGCCTTCGAGCCGAGTCCGGGAGCGAACTCGCTCACGGACTCGGCTCGAAAGCGCCGAGAGAGAGCGTGGACATCGCCCGTATCTAGAAGAAGTTGCCACCCGAGCGCTCTTGCCCGGCGGGAGGCGAAGCATATGGGTGGGGGGGCTGTCAGGACACCCTCCCACCCCAGCACTTTGCATCCCGCCGGCAAAGAGCAATAAGGCAGCAGCTTCTGCCGGACACGGGCAATGGGCGGGACAGAGAAGCGGGAAGAATCAGGAGGTTCCTTTGGCGGCTGGAGGCTGCCTGGCACCCGCTGCAGCCAAAACAACAAAGCCAGGCAGCCCCCAGCTGCCAAAGGAGCCTCCTGATTCTCCCCGCTTCTCTGTCCCGCCCATTGCCCATGTCCGGCAGAAGCTGCCTCCCGTGCCGATGTTCCCCGCCAAGCCCAGTTCGGCTTCCCTGGCTGCTTGGCCGGAGGGGGGGGGGGTCGGCCAAAAGGGGCTGGAGACGCAGCGATTTGCCTCCCGCCCCTCGCCCCTGTGCCACCGGCACGTCATCTTCCCTCCCAGACAAAAAGGCCGGCCTTTGGGGATGAAGGGGTGTGTTCAGCTCTGCGTCTCCAGCTCCTTTCGGCCGAGCCCCCCCCCCCCCCCGACCAAGCAGCCAGGGAATCCGAGCCAGGCTTGGCAGGGAACATCGGCACGGGAGGCAGGAGACGGATCGGGCGACCGGAGCAGCAGCCAGGGAAGCCGAGCCGCGTATGGCGGTGACGGCGGCCGTCTCCTGCCTCCCGCGCCGATGTTCCCAGCCACGCCCGGCTCGGCTTTCCTGGCTGCTTGGCCGGGAGCTGGATGCTGGTGGTGGCGGAGGAAGGCGAATGCAGCTTGGAAGCTGGGAGGGGGGCAGAATATGGGAGGAGAGAGGCTTGCAATAGAGGGTGGAGGAAGCGGCCATGGGAGGGCGAGCTGCCTCAGGGAGGAGGATCGGGCGGGACCAGGTGGGGGCTGGAATTTCTCCGCCAGGGCGAAGGGCGGGCGAGCGGGTGCTGGGGAGGGCTTCTCGCCCTCCCGACAGCAAGAGGGGGGAGCGAACGGCGTGGGCAGGCGAAGGGCGGGCGAGCGGCAGCGAGGAGTTTGCGTGGGCGGTGGGGAAACTCCTCGCTGACGCCAGCAAGAGGGGGAAGACCCACGGAAGCCGCTGCCATCTACGCATGCGTGCCCGGCACGCATGCGTAGATGGTATTTTTGACTTCCGGGTTGAAAAATAGCGAAGTACCCTGTTCGCAATGGTTGGGGACGCAATAAACGGGGGATCACTGTAATTTGATTTTGCTATTTGATGGTAGGTTTAGCTAGAGAAGGAAGTGATATTACTTTAACAATAAAGCCTCTTTTTCGAGGATATCTTAATGTTTGGCATGTTTAGTCAAGCGATATTGTTTTTTGAAGAGATTTTAAAGACTCTCTTTCTCTCCCTTCAATTTTAATACATTCAACGCATTCTGCAGTCTTAAAAAAGTTTGTATATAAGAGCTTAAAATGCTAGTTCTAATGAACTTTTTGAGAGCTGAATAGATTCTGTTTCTGCCCAGGATATGACTTTGAAATATACTGCATTTGGATTTCAGCAAAACAAATTGACTGGGCAACTGAGGCTTAATATTAAATTAATACCAAGGACAATGAAATACAATGGCGATGCTGTCATTAATCCACTGCTGCCCAATGTTTAGCTTTAGTTTATTGACAGGAAAATAATAGCAGTTTTCCAGGCATTATATTATTTAATTGAGGGGACCAAAGTAGTAGGCTGATTCTAAAAAGCTGTCAGTTTATATGATCCAGAATGTGGTTTGTTATTCATTGCTATAAAGTTAACTTTTTGATATGTAAAAGTTTAAATTTCAAAAGTCTTGAAATAACTCTGCAAAACAAACAAGTAGCCTTATTTTTCCTGGGCGGTGCAGTTGTCCTGTGAATGTTGAAAGACAACCAAAGAGGAAAGGAAGCTAGTGGGAGAAAATCCTGCCCTCAACACACACACACACACACACACACACACACAGAGAGAGAGAGAGAGAGAGAGAGAGCAAGCAGGGGAATGCTGTACATAGGTAATCCTAGACGTACAATCAGAATTGAACCCAAAATTTCTGTTGCTAAGTGATACTTTGTTACGTGAGTTCCTTGTCACATTTGTTAAGTGAATATCATTGCAGAAGAGGATCACATGACCCAGGGACACTGTAACCATCATAAATTGGAGACATTTACCAAGTGTCTGAATTTTGATTACTGATATGTGACCATGGGATGCTGCAATGGTTGTAAGTGTAAAAACAGTCACAGGTCACTGTTTTCATTCCTGTTGTAACTTCAAACAGTCACAAAATGAAGTGTTGTAAGTCAAGGACTATCTGTATTCTATTGTGGTGTGTATCTTTCAATCCAAGTGCCTTACAGCTTCTCCAATAGGAAGTCTAATTAGAAAGGTGTGTAGCAGAGTTGAGAAGAATCGCAATGGAGGCTAAATCAAACCCCCCTTTTTTTTACCCTTAGAGATATTTATATTTTGAAGTTTCAGTGATACATCAATATAAAAATTCCCTCAGGTATTTTTGTTTATATAGTAAGTTTAGGACTTGGACGTTCAAAAGTAAAGGTATTTTTCATTCAGATTGCCCACAAGGTGGCAGTGGTAAGATGTTTTGGCAGCTACAAAGTTTTCTTTAAAGCACTGCTACGCTTGACTTACTTCTGCACCTTGCCTTTCATTATTTACATAAATCTCCAGCTATCATTGGTTACAACTCTATGGTTTCTAATTGAATAGGCACTTTAAGCCAGGCACTCCTGATTCAGAATGTATCTTCTGTACTAATACTACTTCTGATTTTCTCCAACAAATCTTGCAAGAATATAGCCAACAGATTTTCAATACGCTTAGTAACTATGTTCAAGCATGAGATGTAATTCCTTGATAATAGCGTTGTAATCAGTTCTGCCTCTATCTTATCTCTTCTAAGAGCTGGCAAGACAGAATAAACTTTATGATTAAATTCCAGAATCTTCCAACTATGTGGCTAAACTTCTATAATAAATGCACTCACTGTATTCAGCAAGCTAAAGAGAATGTGGTATGAAACAGGGAGAGTTTTAATAGCTTTTACTATTGGTATGATTAGGCTTGCCATAACAGATAGGGGGTTTTTAGCCACATTTACCACCTACATTAAGGGGAATGCCTTCATTATTTTGGGATTAAGCATCATCATTATGTTGGTGACATCCAGTTTTGCACTTCAAGTTCTGGTAGAATAGGTGATGTGGTGAAAGTGTTGATTATGGCTGCAGGCTGTACTGTGTAATGTGACAGAGGTCTCCAACTTTGGCAACTTTTAAGCTTGGCAGACTTGAATTCCCAGCTTGCTGGCTGCGGAATTCTGGGAGTTGTAGTCCGCCAGGTTTAAAGTTGCCATGGTTGGAGACCCTTGTACTATGATGAGCAAAACGGCCTATGGCTGAATGCTAGCAAAATATAGAAGTCTGTTCCATCTATAGCACCTGATGCGTACCACCATCCCAAAGGAGTTAGCATGCAGTCTGGGAGTTCTGGATTTACAGTTCCTGATGGAGCAGCAGGTGGAAGCCACAGTCGGAAAATCCTTTCGTCAGCTATAGAGTATCTGTTGTTAGCGGTCTTTCTTGGAGCAAGAAAAGATCCATGTCATCTTCAGATTACTGCAATTAAATTTACTTGATCTTCCCTTAGAGATTACTTAGATGCTACAACTGGCACAGAATTTATTTACAGACTATGCCATTGCAGCCCATCAGTCATCAAAATAGCACCATTTTGTTGAAACTGCATTGGTTGTCAGTAAATTCCTTGTGCCAGTTGTTATAAACAGAATGCTAATTACAAGGTTGAACATCCTTATTGCCTTGTCATAAACTTCCTGATAGAGGAAGGAATTGGGTAACTTGCCAAAGAACCCTTAAGACTTGGAAAGTTCGCCGAATCTGTAACTTCCAGGAGAGAGAGAGCAAAGATAGAGACACAAGAGTCCTGGATTCTAGTGCCAGAAATCCCATTAGCCAGTCCAGATCTTATGGTCTAAATGCAGGGCAGGGAGCAATAGAGTGAGCCAGAGAGTACTTTCTACACAAGAGGGAGGGGCCTGGTTGTGCTCTTATACAGTCCCAGCTGCTGGCTTGGCTTGGTTTGTTGCTTTCTTTCCTCTCAAGGAGTATGGTAATTGTTGAGGCACTCTGCCAGAATCTTGATCTGAGTCAGCCTTCACCCGCTCAGGTTCATTGAACCCTGGGTTGCCTCTGGTGTCAATGGCCTCAGAATGACAATCTACCTAATGTGACTCAAATGAGCCCAAACTTCATTGCAGAAAATATGACTTCAGCAACAGAGTTGTCAACGCCTAGAATGCTCTATCTGACTCTGTTGTTACATCCTCAAACTCCCACAGCTTCAACGTTAAACTGTCTATCGTGGACCTAAGAGGTCCGTAAAGGGGGCATACATAAGCGCATCAGTATGCCTGCCATCCCTGTTGTACTGTCCCCATTTATTTGTATTCATTTTCTTTGTTCATGTCCACGTTCATATTTATATCTGCTATCTTGTACGTGTTTGATAAACAAACAAATATATAAAATAACCATAGGAGACCATAAGAGCAGTCTTCTAGCCCTATTCAAGATCCTAATGATTTCCTAGCCAGCTTTATATGACTATTGTTACTTGCAGGGCCATAATTTCCAGGTAGGATCTACTTTCCTTTCATGGTCTAACAGAGGAAGAATGTTTTGGGTGCCCATCAGAGGTGGTCTTCAGCAGGTTCTGACTAGTTCTGGAGAAATGGTAGCAGAAATGTTGAATAGTTCGGAGAACTAGCAGATACCACCTCTGAATGGCCCCACCCCCATCTATTCTCTTCCTCCCAAGTCCCAGCTGATTGATGGAAATGGGGATTTTACAATATCCTTCCCCTGGAGTGGGTAGGGAATGGAGATTTTTCAGTATCCTTCCCCTGCTATGCCCACCAAACCACACCGACAGAACCGGTAGTAAAAAATTTAAATCCCACCACTGGACTACCCAACCTTTTATCGATCTTTTTCCTGAAAATGGGGGAAAAAAAAGTTAAATGGTGATTTCTGGATTTGGCAAAGGAAAAAATGAAATAAGGGGCAGAGGAGATTATTGCAATGTTAAGGAGGGAGGAAGGATAATGGGTTTGTAACTGCTGTAAATATGGATGGATTTTTAATGCATTTTTTCCCTTCCCCCTCTTTCTCTTCTTCCTTTCTGTAGTTCTGTATCTTCTAACTATGTAAAAACTTTAAATAAAAATTAGGGGAAAAATATCCTTAAACATTCATTCTCTTTCTGAAAATAATTGATTTAATATGTTAATAAATAAATAGCATGAGATAATATGATCCAAAAAATAGTGTCCAAGAAGGCAAAAACACAATAAATGAGTGACTAATTCATGTCCAGGGGCTTCCATTCTCAGCACATTTTATTCCCCCAAGGACAACATGACTTCTATTGTCAAGGTCCACAAGATCCCACAGGATATTTGTTCCTGACATAATTTCATTTTCCCCTCTTTCCATCTCTTGAACATTTGCACTGGATTTTTCAATCATTTTCCCTCCTTTTAAAAACAAAACAAAACACTTTATATTTACTTTGATTCATCTTTTTGGTTTATACTTTTTCCCATGTCACTTATCTAACTTTTTGCTTATTAAACAATCTTTCTTGAAAACAATCTGTTTTTCATAATTTGCAATAGAGCATATTAGATTTTTGTTTCTTTTTTGATTTGTGTGAAAACATGGAGTTTGCTGCATAGAATCAATGGTATTTCTCTTTCAGTATTTGAAGAAAGACAGAAGGTAGCAATATTTTCAATTTGTGTTTTTATAACCTTTTAATTTATTTTGAACGATTTATTATGTCATCTTAGATTCAATTATGAACACTTGTTATGTGAGTGATATGGAAATTTTTATTTCATTTCGTGTTCTTCCAAAAATACCTCTTTCTTTTTTTTACATATCAGAAACAGATGTGCTCTATTTAAGAACATTGCCATAGGCCATATATTAAAAAAAAAAGAATAGAAGAGAGTTAAACATCTGATTATGTGTCATTTAAGAACAACTTGGATTTTAACTAGTATTGAACCCAACTCAGTTTTATACTTCATACATAAAATTATACTTTATAATCATGATGGCGAACCTATAGCATGCATGCTGGAAGTGTCACACAGAGCCATCTCTTCGGGCACAGCAGCCATCACACATTGGTCTTTCAAGTTCTGGCAAGCCAACTGATCTTTGCATGCACAGATGTGCCAGAAACTGGAAGAGCAACTTCTGGCACACATGCGCAAGCCGGGAAGCTGAATTTCTGATAGTATTTATTGACAAGTAAGAAAGAGATAACAGATTCTTCTGTGCTTTGGCACTGCATTACATTTCTATAGCTATTGTTAATTCTTCATGGTGTTTTTCCCTATATCTCAAGCTAGGTTATTTTAAAGTACAGTGGTACCTCTACCTAAGAATGCCTCTACTTACGAACTTTTCTAGATAAGAACTGGGTGTTTAAGGTTTATTTGCCTCTTCTCAAGGACCATTTTCCGCTTACAAATCTGAGCCTCCGAAACTGTAACCGGAAAAGGCGGGGAGATACAACACAGCAAACGAGATCACTATGCTGGATTTTCCAAACCTCATCTTTGTAGGGTTTTTTAAAAATTGCTCTACTTCCTCTGAATGTTTCTTTCCAGCGCTAACCAGGCGCTAACAGTGTTCCCAGCTCTTACTGGCTTGCAAGCTCTTTCATTGTTACTCTCTCTGACTAAGGATGCTAGCCAGATGAGTATCTGGTAAGCAGATTCTTTTCCCTATTCTCCTCCCCAAAACTAAGGGGCATCTTATACTCCAGTACGTCTTATACTCCAAATATACAGTAAATCTCAGGTTGAATATATAGCTTGAAAGGGAAACCACATCCATCTAGGTATTAGGAGTGTAATACAGAAGTTTGAAGTATTTACTAATACTAATATCATTTAAAAATGTCTTTTTAAAAATAAAATAAAATGGACTGCAGGCTTACCAAACCACAGTTGCATCACAAGTGCTCATTCTTATGCATTTATAGCTGTTTCAGATTCAATTGTATTCTGTATGGGAAGTTCTTATGTCACAGTGCTCCTCATAACTCTCCTTAATTACTGGAAAAGTAAATATTTAGATAATATAAATTAGAAAGCTGAAAGCAAAAGCTTTAAATCAAACAATCTAAAGTTTAACTGTTTATTTATAAACAGTTTCTTAGCTCTGCAAAGCAACTGAAGTCTGAATGACATTTCCCAGTTTTCTACTCAAATTGAGTTCTGGTATTTGGTATCAAGACTGTCTTTCTCTTTTTAAAAAACATTCTGCCCAAACTGTTTCACATGGAAAAAGTTTCCATTCTTTGAAGATAAACAGGTTAGCAAGTTTTTTTTAAAGTTAATGAAGTAAGGCTTGAAGAATATTTCTCTATCCAGCATAAACAATGATTATGCTAATACAGTATCTCAGGCTGTTGCAGAACAACAGTCATGAACAGATCTCAGCCAAGATGCTGTGGGAAAAAATGGAAGGCAACAGCTGGAAATATTTGGCTCCTACAATTAAGATGTTAAACTCTTCAGATGAAAAGTTTGAGAGCTGATGTTTCTGGGAAGTCCAATTTTGTGGGAATCTGAAGGGGCTATCTCAAGGTAGTTGGACAATATGGAGAATACGTGTAAGCATGTTTGTTGAAATTTATAGACAAAAAAGAAAACTTATCAATAGAAAATGTTATCATATTACATCACTATGACTTAAAAATAATCTTGTCTGTCTCTCTATCCATCTATCACTCTTTTGTTGAAGATTTAAATTACAGTGATAGAAACTAATATGAATGAATCTCAGAGAAGGATGGAAAACGAAAAGAAAGAAGATAGTAAAATTAAGAAGAAAAAAGAAAGAGGGAAATAAAGAAAAAATACAGAGAAATAACTACCAGTCCTTCCTTCCTTCCTTCCTTCCTTCCTTCCTTCCTTCCTTCTTTCCTGTATGTATGTATTATTTATTTTATTTTATTTTATTTTATTTATTGATTGATTGATTGGATTTGTATGCCACCCCTCTCCGAGGACTTGGGGCGGCTCACAACATATATTGTGAGGCATATATATGTGAAGACATATATCATCTTAGTCCATCTGTCTGGGAGGAGTTTGACCTGCTGACACCTGATGACGTGGACAAGGTCATTGGAGCTGTGAGTTCCCCCACCTGTTTACTGGACCTGTGTCCTTCCTGGCCGGTTTCGGCCAGCAGGGAGGTGATACGGAGCTGGGTCCAGGAGATTGTCAATGCTTCTCCGAGGAGGGGCCCTTCCCGGCTCCCTACAAAGAGGCACTCGTGCGCCCCCTCCTCAAGAATCCTTCCCTCGACCCAGCCGTACTTAATAACTTCCATCCAGTCTCCAACCTTCCCTTTATGGAGAAGGTTGTTGAGAAGGTGGTGTCGCTCCAGCTCCAGAGGTCCTTGGAAGAATCCAATTATCTAGGCCCTCAGCAGTTAGGATTCAGGCCTGGCTACAGCATGGAAACTGCTTTGGTTGCGCTGATGGATGAGGGGCGGCATACAAATCTAATAAATAATAATAATAATAATAATAATAATAATAATAATAATAATAATAATATAATAATAATAATAATAATAACAACAATAATGTAAGAAAACATAATAGTACATCTAAATCCAATTAATATACAGTAGTCCCTCACCTATCGCTGGTGTTACGTTCCAGTCCTGGCCGCGATAGGTGAAATCCGCGATGGGGAATTTATCGACTGATAGTACTTATTTAAGTATTTATATTGTAATTGTTTGGTAAGTTTTCATTGTTTTAAGTGTTTATAAACCCTTCCCACACAGTATTTATTTTAGATACAGTATTTAAATACAGTATTTACAATTTTAGATATATTTTTTTTTTAAAAAACCTGCCGATCGAGTTCAGCGGGCTGTTTAAATCTGCCGATCGACTTCCTCAGAAACCCGTGATGAAGTGAAGCCGCAGTAGGTGACTACTGTAATTAAAAATCCCTAAAAACCCTAATATAATTTAAAACATTCATTATCATTCACTCCATGAAACACACTAAAAACACTCGTTGGTCAGGGGGGAAGATCTAATGACCCCAGGCCTGGCAACAAAGATGAGTCTAAACTTTTTGGAAGGCAAGGAAGGTGGGGGCAGTGCGAATCTCTGGGGGGAGCTGATTCCAGAGGGCTAGGGCCCCCATAGAAAAGGCTCTTCCCCTAGGTCCTGCCAGTCAACATTGTCTGGCTGATGGCATATTGAGAAGGCCAACTCTGTGGGACCTGACCGGACACTGGGATTTGTGCAGCAGAAGACAGTCTCAGAGGTAATCTGATCTTATGCCATGTAGGGCTTTGTAGGTCATAACCAACACTTTGAATTTTGTCCGGAAACTAATCAGCAGCCAATGCAGTCCGCAGAGTGATGGTGAAATATGGGTATGCCTTGGAAGGCCCATAACCACTCGTGCGGCTGCATTTTGGACGATTTGAAGTTTTCGAACACTCTACAAAGATAGCCCCATGTAAAGAGCATTGCAAGAAGTATAAACAAGTTTGATAGCTTTTGACCACATATGGTTGCACAAATATATTGTATCTCTTCTTCCCATAACCCATTCCCAGGGGTGGGCTACTGATTGGACAGGGGGAGAACGCAGTGGGGTAGTGAAAATGAAGCTCCACCCCAGAGCAGCCAATTTGCACTGAAAGATGTTGAAAGAAAATGCATAAGCCATGCCCACAGTGTGGTAGTAAAAATTTTGGTAGCCCTTCACTGCCCATTCCTTATCTGTAAATAAATCCATAAGACATCAAACTTAACCTTGATGTCAAAATGATTCTAAAACAGGGGTCCCCAAACTTGACAACTTTAAAACTTGTGGACTTCAACTCCCAGAATTCTCCAGCCAGCTATGTTGGCTGGAGAATTCTGGGAGTTGAAGTCCACAAATCTTAAAGTTGCCAAGTTTGAAAATCTCTGTTCTAAAAGATATCAATGCTTGGACTTGGGCAGAATGTTTTTCTTATCTTTTATCACTGATTAGGATTCACGTGAGTCCTGGAGAAGCTTAATCCCCCCTTTGGAAAATGGATCTACTCATCAACTAGAAGACTTTAGCCAGGTACCAATTTTCCAATTGACTATTTTGCCAGCAGTTGAGCAAGTCAAATCCTTGATAGTTTGATACATAGCTTACTGCATAACATGATTGGATTACAACAATTATACTTGCATTATTATTATTCATTGCTAAATTTCCAAGATAGACGTATAAGAGGCTTTATCAGAGAACAATATGCAAGAAATACTCAAACAAAACCTACCAATTAGAGTTTGAATTAGAATAGTTTGATTTGTTTAAATAGAAACTAATAACCTTGTGTGCACTGAACTTACTTAAGCAAACAAGCCCCAGATTGTGTATGTTTCAGAAAATGCATCATCTAAGATTCCATCTCTACTCACTTCTACCCTGCAATTATTCTGTTATCTTTGGCTTTACACCAAGCTTTTCAAGCCTGGCACTCTTTAGATATGTTGGGATTACAAGGGCCATAGTTCCTTGCCAATGAAATCTCTAGAGACCCCTCTTCATCAGCAATCATGCCCACATTTTTAAACTAACTAATGCATGCTTATCAGGCATAAAACCATGGATTTAATTTGATCTTGTTTATACTGATTCTGTTTTCTGATCTCGATGAAACTTAACTTGTTTAGTCACCGTACATTTTTCCTACCTCATGTATCAGCATGCATTTTCTGCTTCCAATATATCTAAAGATGAAAATGGAACTTTCCATGAAAGAAATAACAATTTAGGGATTGGGTTGAATGCTACCAGCTGTTACTCTGCATAGCAGTGGCAGAAAGATTGAGCAATTTATATAGCATCCTTTTAATGTGTACTTTCTCGGAAATTTTTCCCCTTGGGAACGTACTTTGCTACTTGTTACCCATCTGATAAGATTTAGATTGTAATCACTCTAGGGCAGGCTTTTGCCTCTTTTACTCTTTATATTTTACTCTTTAGAGTGCCATGAAGAAAGATACAGGAATACCTCAACTTATAGCTGTAATGGAGCCTTTTTATTATGATTGTAAGTCTGTCATGAAGCAGGTCAGAACATGATCTTGTGTGTGTGTGTGTGTGATAATTAAGCAAATCATCATGAGCATAAAGTGAATCGGTGGTCATTAAGTGAACCCATGGTTTGCTACAGAATGTTTTTGCTGAAAACAGGAAATAGTTTTCAGTAAAAATGTTGTAAATCATCATGTGACCTGGCTGTAAATATAGGTTGGTTGCCAAGTGACTGAAATATGATCACATGACTGCAGCAGAGGCAGCCATTGGAACTTCAGAATGAGATCATAAGTAAGTACATTTGCGGGGGAGGGGGGAAGGTCCAGCATATCTGTTGGATCGGAATGAGGCAATAGACACGTTGTAGCCTGATTCGTTTTATTAGGAATCGACTGTAACGGTAACAAACTTGCAACAGAACAAATACGGTGTATCGAAGAAAAAAGATAAAGGTGCGCGGCTGTGTTGTCCTTTTTAAACTTTTTTCCTGTGGCGGCGTGGCTTGACAGCCTCTTGAATTTCCCAGCCGCGGTTTAGCCAATCCGTGGCCGGTTTGCATATCCAGTGTATCTACATAACATATTTACATATTAGCTATTTACATATACACTATTTACATACATAACAATAGCTTTGAACACTTACTAAGTTCCTGGTCGTAAATTGAGGATTACCTTTAATCATTTGATTACATAAAACAATAAATAATACTTCCCCAATCTACGCCCATCTAATCTAGGCATGTTGGATTTGATTGATTGATTGATTATGTGCCATCAAAGTGACCACATGGATAAATATTCTCCAGAGCATCTGTGCTACCTATCTGATCCCATCCACTTTGCTGCTGATTGCCAACATCTTCTCTTTCCATCTTTCCCAGCATTATAGGCTTCTGTAGTGAGCTAGGTCTCTGTATAATGGATCTGAAGTAATATAATTTGAATCTGATATCCAAATTCAAACGACTGTAGCCTTCTTCAAGTTGGGAAGGCTACAATGTGCCCTCAAAATTGATTCATTCAGTGTATGAAAGTAATACGTAGTACCCGACATGGTACGATATGGAAATAGGGAATGAGAGATTCTGCAAGAGACAGGGAAGAACAGACTGGAATAGTGTTGTTTCTCACTTCAGGAATAGTTAACTATTGAAGTGGTGCTGCTCTTAGCTTGTGAAGAATCCAAGCAATGTCCTTCTCCCATGACATCATCATATAACGAGATTACAAGAGGATAAAAATTACTCGCGACCAGCTCTTAAATGCATTTGATACAACATTTAAATAATAACTTGTGTCTCAGGCTTTAGTTTGAATAAACTGTGATATGTCTTATGAAATGTTCCAAGCTATTAAATAAATAATCTTGTAAGAAAAAAAAACTGTCTCTATAAACAAGGGATGGAAACTTTGTCAGTTTGCCAGCCGTGTTTTGTTTAAAAGGAAATAGAATGCAAGCTATTGACTTGGTCACTTATTCCATTGCGAACAGACACCATAAATAATCAAATAAAGAGCCAAAATTATGAAATAAGGGCTGCAAACTTGCTTTTGTATTAATTTTTTTTAAATGAGAGTAGTGCCTATGTAAATGCATAGCATTTTATACTAATGGTTGGTCTTTGTTCTTTTATTAGAAATGCATAGGATGCTTTACTTTAAATGATTGTTGAAAATATGAAGCATAGAAGTACAGAATTATTGATGACCTGTTAGGTTCAGCAAAAATATAAATATGAAAAGTAAATGAATGAAATGAGTTAACATCTGCTTTGAAGTTTCTCTGCAGATTTTGTGAAAAGACCCAAAGAAGATTTCATATTTTTCAAAAACTTTGACCAAAACCAAATGTAATGCAATGGATGTGCTATTGGTATAAATCAACCTTTGCCTATCCTGGTTATTGTTATTGTTATTATGGTTGGTTGCACAGTCAGCCACATATTTAGACTAGAAGCAGTGTTCCCTCTAACTTTTTTTTTGGGGGGGGGGCGGAAAAGTATAGTGTCTGAGCAGCAGTCCCTTCGGGACTGGGCGGCGCAGAAATATTAAATAAATAAACAAACAAACAAACAAAAAACCCACCCTGTTTTGCTTCAGAGAATTTCAAAATAAAATACTGTACTGTGTATCTATAACAGTGAGCTCATAATAGGGCAACTCTATCAATATCAAAATGCCACTTAAATAGTTGAGCTAGTTTCAAACTAGATTTTGATTTTCTTTCTCTCTTCCTTACTCCCATTCTTTTTCTTTCTCTTTTCCTTCCTCTCTTTTTTCTATCTGTTTCTCTCTCTTCCTCTCTTCCTCTCTCTCTCCTTCCCTCTCCCTCTTTCCCTCTCGGCTTCTGGGCAGGTTTGGAAAACTCTGAGTTGATGATGATTTTTAAGTGAGCGATTGCTCACTGCTCAGCTTAGAGGGAACTATGACTAGAAGTTGTATTTTTATCCACCTATCGATTCTCGGTGGAGATAAATGTGTTGTTCGATGGTGTTAAAAATGTCATAGGATGTAAGCAGTACCAAGTAAAGCTGCCTTTTGTAATTCACTGATGGTGAATTTGTCACTGCCAATGATGTTCAAGTGGTTTTGGAGTTGCAGTCCATAATGCAGTGATGGCGAGCCTTTTTTTCTTTGGGTGCCGAAAGAGCATGATTGTGTGCAAGTACCCACAGCCATAATTCAATCCCTGGGGAAGGCGAAAATAGCTTCCCCCACCCCCTGAGGTCCTCTGGAGGCCAGAAACAGCCTGTTTCCCAACTTCTGGTGGGCCCAGTAAGCTCATGTTTCGCCCTCCCCAGGCTCCAAAGGCTTCCCTGAAACTGGGGAAGATAAAATCGCCTTCCCCTATCCCCCCAGAGGCTTTCTGAAAGCCAAAAACACCCTCCCAGAGCCTTTGTGTGAGCCAAAATTCAGCTGAAAGGCACACACATGCATTTGAAGCTGAACTAGGGCTCACGTGCCAGCAGATATGGCTCCGTATAGCATAGGTTCACCATCACTGCCATAGTGCCTATTACTATTGGTAATATCTTTGCTTTCTTTTACCACTCCTTTTTATGCACTATATTTTGTGACATTCTCCAAAAGCCTTGCCTTAAATGAATTATTTGGCAACTAAGATTGCAGGCTCCACAGTCTTAAAGACCTGGTATTCTCTTGCATAGTCTAAACACATTCCTGTGCATTTTTATTGTTTTGACAGCCATGGGAAATTTTAAGGATGAAGAAGAATAGGATAGTTGCTTTTTTGCAGGTTTTAAAATGCCCCAGGTTGAACTAATTAGCATAACCACAAAGAGTTTAACCAGATTATTCACTGAGAAATTTTGAAGTGATCAGAGCTAGAATTTCACTATCGCATTCCAGCACTGTAGGATAAGTTGTCTGCCATTATTTTGGATACTTTCCTATTGGTTTGTTGCTTAATTCCAGTAGTTCTGGGCTGCCATAGGATACACCAGCAGTGGGTTGCTTCCGGTATCGTATGGTTCTATGAATTGGTAGCAGTGGTGGTAGGAAGCTCCGCACCTCTGCCCCAGATGCTTCTGCGCATACGCAGAGGTGTCATGCACGCACAAGCTCCGTACAAAACAGTAGCAATGGGATTTAGAACCCATCACTGGGAAATTCTATGATCAGAGCTATTCTGGGATAATCAGGATGGTAGCTGCTGCAACCATATTTCTCTTCTCAGAGAGAAGATGCAACAGTAACTCTACATGATTGAAAAAAACATAATGGAAATGCACATGTAATTATGCAATGGATTAAAAAAAATACAAACACACACAAATAAAACTGAAGGCCTTAAGACCATTTCCGTACTCTTTCTTGGAAAGCGGCTTGCCATTATAGGTAGTCCTTGTTGAACAATAGTAATTGGAACTGGTAACTTCATTGCTTAGTGATGCAGTCAAAAAGCGTAACTTCTTATGACTGCACCGACTTATAATGGTAGTTGCAATAATTCCAGCTGTTGTCATTAAGCAACTCCCTCATGGTCATTAGGCACAATGTCATGTGATCACCATTTGCAACCTCCTTCCATCCTCCCCATTGACTTGGCTTGTTGGGATCTGGCAGTAAAGTTAGTAAATGACAATCACAACAATAAAGATGTTGCAACAGCCAAAACTATGAGGACCAGTCATAAGTGTTCTCTTTCAACACAGTCATAACTTTGAATGATCACTGAATTGTTAAGAACTACATGTATCCTTCTCCAGAAGTTCTTCCCAATGTGGCACACAGAGTGCTGAAATTTCTTGGTAGCCTTCCATTCAAATGCTATCCTATACCAATCTTACTTAATTTCTGAAAGAAGCCAAGATTAACTACCATATTTTTGGAGTATAAGACACACCTTTTTCCTCTCTAAAAGAGGCTGAAAACTTGGATGCACCTTATACTTCGAATGTAGCTTTTTTGAAGCTTTTTTCCCCATCCCTAACTAGGTGCTAATGATAATTCCAGCTTCCTATTCCTTCTGAAGAAGGTTTTTTCCAGTCTTAAGTCTTTGCAGACTTGTTTTCGTTCCTACTCCCTCTGAAAAAGGCTTTTTCAGCCCTAACCAGGGAATGAAATAAAGTGCTGAAGCTGAACAGACTAAGAATGCTAGCCAGATGAATATCTGGTTGGTAGGTAGGTATTTTCCTCCCCCAAAACTAAGGTGCGTCTAATACTCTGAAAAATACAGTGCCTGCTGTGGCAATATAGTCTAGGACAGTGATGGCAAACCTATGGCATGAGTGCCACAGGTGGCACTTGGAGCCATAGCTGCTGGCACACAAACCGTTGCCCTAGTTTAGCTCCAATGCGCATGTGCACGCCAACCAGTTGATTTTTAACTCACATGGAGGCTCTGGAAATTTGTTTTCAGCTTTCAGAGAGCCTGGGGGTGCAGGAGAGGGCATTTTCGCCCTTCCCAGGCTCAAGGGGAGCATACTGAGCCCACTGAAGCCCATTTCTGGCCTCCAGAGGGCATCCAGGAGGAGGCAGGGGGGCGTTTTTGGCCTTTCCAGGCATTGAATTATGGATGTGGGCACTCGTGTGTGTGATAGCACGCGCACGTGTGCTTTTGGCACCCGAGGGAAAAATGGTTCGCCATCACTGGTCTAGGAATTGACCTATAGTGTGGAGAATTAATTACATTAATGGTTGTTGTTTTATTTCAAACATTGGGTTTATAGAATACTTGATCTTACAATATCCACAACTTTGCAAATTTAATCTTCAGGATGGTTGGATTATAATCGTTTTGCATCAGAACTATTTGGCTTTTAAAGAAGAGTTGGCTGACAGTTGAATTACTTATCATCCCCCCACTTTTTTCCGTCTTGCTTTGCTTGGTTCCAGCCGAAGCAGTTGGGAATGTTCATGTAGTACAACAATGTGGCCAACTGAGTGGCTGTCTTCGCAAAAGCCCCTGGGAATTACATATTACGCTGTGAGATAGGAATAATTCTTGAAGATTCTTTAAAGTCATCTGCACTGAAAGTTTATGAACATTTCTTCCTTCCATTTACACAGGAAATAAACAGTCCAGCAAAAGAGGAACCTGCACATTCTAACTTTAATATGGCATTTAGTCAGTTAAGCAGTTTTGAATCATTAGACCAAAGTAGATTTAGATAAAATCTAGCAAAACATTTCCCAGGAAATTTTCCTGTATAAACCTCACTGTGCTGAATGGTGCACAGGTTCAACTCTCTTGGGTCTTTCCTCCTATTGCCATACATAAGATTTGTTTGTGCAGGACAATGGGGAAGGTACCTTATCCAAGGTATTTAACAACAAACTGTCTTATTGAAAGTGATAATCAGACTGCTGGTAACTAAATCACATTCTGCATTATTCAAGTATTTGCAGGATTCTCTTCTTAGTTTACTAAGTATGCAGTGAAAGAGAAATTATAGTTAAAGGGATATAGGGACTGATCTTGAACAGGCTTTTAAAATCATGGAACTGTTCTAGGCTTAGAAGAAGATTAGAACATACTGTCTTTTGTTGGGTTTTTTTGTATCTGAGACCCTTGCATATCTTGCATCATAATTATTTGTCTTCTTACACCCCACCCCACCCCACCCCCTCCCATCTGCTTTCTCTACACCAGGGTTTTAAACATTTAAGGCTATATGAAGACTTATGGGAAGCTTCTGTGCAATCTCCTTTTTTTCATCCATCTCCAAAAGTGAGTTTCGGAAAGCTATTTAGAACATGCCTGCCTGTCTGGTGTTATCTTTCAGCTCAGTCATGGAAACTTTTCCAGGACAAGGCCAAGGAGCAAAGAGTTATCGCTGCACCAACTGAACTTTCACAAAAAAAATAAACAGAGAGCAATGCAGACACAGCCTGTGTAACCTTGAAAGTGACGTGTTGGCACTCAATTACCTGGTCAGGAGCTGAACTTTTAAACATAATTGCTCTGCTATGTTATGTCTGAGGTTCAAACTACATATCATGTGGCAAACCCTGAATTTTTTTCCTCTTTGGTAGTTTTCTTTTCATCCAAAGCCTTTTGGGCAAGCTGCGAATTAGTGTCGAGGAAGAACGCATTGGTGGAGCTGATTAATTGTTTGCTTTCTCTTTCCACTGGATTTTATTTTTTTCTAAGATTTGTCCCTAGAGGAGGACAGTTGTGGCAGTTACAGTATTTCTCCCCCACCAATGATGGATGCCTATAAAATGGGAGCTAAACCATCTTCTCTGATACCTTCACACATAATTTTTTCATATTCAGGGATACCTGTGCTGTAAGAAGCAATCTAATTAATTTTATAAGAGTGGCCAAGAATCACACGTCGTCTTTGGAGGATAGTGTCCAATTGGCATGATACAAAGTTATTCACCAGTCACATAGAACTGGACAATGTCAGGATTTTCCGGCGGGGCAGGGTGTCTTCTTGAAGTTGGAAGGACCTCCATTTTCTGAGGTTTGTGAATGGGGATGAGGGAACCTTAAGCTTTCCTTTATGGGATGAGCTATTCTATTTGAAAGAGGCAATCTGGGAACCAAGCTATGTAAGTCTTTATATACTCTTAGATTCAGAAGCCTGTTGGAAGCAAATGGTATTTACTAGATACTTAAATATGGTAAGGTTTTACTAAAGTTATATCATAGGCATTCTCAGTGAAGGGCTACCAAACTTTTTACTACCACACTATGGGCGTGGCTTATGCAGGACGGCCTGCATTTTCTTTCAACTTCTTTCAGTGCATATTGGGTGCTCTGGGGTAGAGCTCCATTTTTGCTACCCCACTGCATTCTCCCCCGGTCCGGGCAGCAGCCCACCCCTGGGCATTCTACTCAATGGGTGCATAGGATACCTATTATTGTTTTTAAAAACATATTAAACCAAACGAGGTGTAAAAAGCTATAAATTTAAGCATTTCTATTTATTGTCATTAAGCCAAGAAGAATATTCTTTGTCATACTCTACATTTATATTACCTCTTTAGAAAGGTTCAGTCCCATATATTGATCCTAGGAAGATTTGTTACTTTTTAATAAAAGGATGACTATGTCCCCACAAGACTATATTATGGATAGCATGGTGGTCATTTTTCCAAATTTCAAATTTATCATCTGATATGAGATTTTTAAAATGTATATAGTCAGAATCTGATTATTGTGTCATCCTTTCTTCTGCTTATCTAGTGTAGTAGTGTGTTGCATTGGATTATTTTGTTTAAGGACAGGAGATTCCTCTTGACATCTATCTCAAATCTACAGCTTTCTACTTTTTAACCTATTGGTTCCAGTAAGAAGGTAAGTTCATTCCTCTTTAGTGAAACAGCCCTTTAAATATTTGATGACTACTATTACCTCTACTCTAGGGTAAATATACCAAGATCCTTTCAACATTCATTACAGGGCTTTCTTTCTTATCTTATGTAATCATCCTCTGAACTCACTTCATTTCATCTATTTTTTGTATTTCATCTATTTTTACCTACAATGTCCAGAGGTGGACCCAATATTCTAAGTATACTATGACCAAGACATAGTCTAATAGAAGTTATTATTTCTTATGATCTACTCCTCTTAATGGATTCCAAGATAGTAGCTTCACCACACTAGTGGCTCAGGTTTAACTTGTGCTTGATAGAGACACCAAATTCTTTTCATATATACTATATTACTGTTAAATCATATTTTTACCATTCTGTGCTTTTTGTTTTTCATAGATTTCTCCTTGTTAATTTCCATCCTATTTATTTTAGCTTATAATCTTGCCATCTGGTATCCCAACTTAGAGTAAATATGAGTAACACCAATTCATCTCTCTCTCTCTCTCTCTCTCTATCTATCTATCTATCTATCTATCTATCTATCTATCTATCTGTATCTATCTATCTATTATCTATCAATCTATTCAAACTTATAAAGAACTGATAAAGAAATAAAGGGAGACTAGTATAGATCTATTTCAAGCTATTTAGCTTTCATCAGCTAGCCATACCTTTCTAGGATTCAAACTTGGGTTGCTTGCCTTGTTAGGCAATATGCTCCCTCCCATATTTAAGTATATCAGTTGACTCGGCAGAAATATATATATATGTGTGTGTGTGTGTGTGTGTGTATTTGTTTTTGTAGTTTTTCACGGGTACAGGTATGAAGGTCTTGGTATATTCGGGTTTCTTCCTGTGTAGGATTTGGAAATTTCTGGCGACGTTTGATTTTGACAGTACCAAATTAATTTCCAAAACAGAACACTACAGCAAAAGAATAATCATGGAAGCCATCGCCAAACATCTGAAAACCAGCCCTCAAACGTATCCCAGCCATAGAAACTGAAACCAGAATCAGAACACACATTGCAAAAGAATCAAACAGCCTGCAAGCTCCAACTACTCAGGATATCATGCCTAATCCACAATCATTAACTAATCAGCATACCTCAGCTACATCAACGACCCCAGGTGTTACCCCACTGACTCACCAGGAAGTTTCTACACAGCAGGCAACTGCTGAGCCATCAAACCACACCCAGCCACCAGTATTTATAGAAGGAAGGCAGCTCAGGTCTCGCTGTGTTCGCCCTAGAACAAGGACAGAAACACCAGCCTGAAGATGACGAGTGGGACCTCGTCGAAACGTCGCCAGAAATTTCCAAATCCTACACAGGAAGAAACCCGAATATACCAAGACCGTCATATATACTGTATGTTTCACATTTGACACATACAGAATATAATTGTCGGCTATAAATAAAAATTAACTGGCTTGAAATGGTCCTGGGTTGGGCCTAGAGGCAAAAAGGAGCTGTGACGCTCCTTCAATATAGCAGGGTGATCCGACATAAAAAAACATATATATATATATATATATGTGTGTGTGTGTGTGTGTGTTTGTAGATTTTCACGGGTACAGGTATGACGGTCTTGGTATATTCGGGTTTCTTCCCGTGTAGGATTAAGAAATCTCTGGCTTTACAAAAATTTTATATATATATAAAATTAAATTTAGACACACACGCGCACACATACACACACATGTTTTAATTGCTGAGTATTAAGAGAAACTAGAGAGAGAAGATGCAATGCTAGGACTTCTTTTCTGTTAGCATCTGGATGACAAACATGAGCAGTCTCAGAATAAAGACATTGTGAAGGTCTTTGTCTCCCAGTCATCCATTGATCTTGGCCCAAACATGGATAGAAAGGGAGTTATACTGCCTCTAAGCTAAGCAGTTCAAATGCACATGCAATATTTAAACAATTTTCCATGCATTCCTTTAGAGTTATGTCATCAAGGCTCTCTGAACTGTCCATATTTTAGCCTTACCATAAACAGTACAGACACTGACAGTTTCTTCAAAGAAGCAGACACTGTGGAACAAACAGAAGGCATCCCACCCTTGTGGCACAGTTAACCCCAGTGGAAAACAGGCCAGTGGAATGTTTACTGTTGCTGAGATTCTGGTGATATTTTGTTTCCCGTCCTGTCCTAAAGTTCAGCTTCATAAACTCTAGATGTTCATTTGAAATGTTTGCCTCATGGACAGTCAGGACATTGAAGCACCGACAAAGGGTGAGAGCCATAAATCACAAATTCAGATTAGATCCACCAAAACCAGCTACCTTGTCTTAACCTTGGTAATACATAAAACACTTCCAAAGAATTGTTCATTCAAATGGTATAGCATCTTTCAGTGGCACATTTAAATATGGAAACTAATGTACTCCTTGATGTAAGTCATATTTGTTTAGTAAGATGCACATAAAGAGGGACCAAAATGGAATTCTTTATTGACCAAGTGTGATTGGACACACAAGGAATTTGTTTCCAGTGCATAGCTATCTCTGTACCTAAAAGCAACAAGTGACAAATTATGATCATAATCATAAAATACATTCGTCATAAATCATGATATAATAGTCAGTGATAATCATAGAACACTAAGCAATCAACGTAAATCATACTAGGATATGAAACAAAACAATATACATCATAAGATGCAAGCAACAAAGTTATAGTCATAAGATTAGGAAATAGCTAATAGGAAACATACAAAAGATAATAGTAATACAGACTTACTAGGTACCTTGGCCATTTGACGGGAATTAGTTGTTTAGCACAGTGATGGCATGTGGGGGACTCTCATTGTGTCTAGTTGTTTTGGTGTGTAATTCCCTAAAGTGTTATTGAGGGAAAAAGTTGAAACAGTTAATGTCCGGGATGTGAGGGTTATGTAGATATTTTCCCAACCTTCTTTCTGGCTTGTGCAATATACAGATCCTCAATAGAAGACCAGCTATTAGCAATTGTTTTTTTCCTGTAGTTCTACCGATTCATTGAAGTCTGAGTCTGTCTTGTTTGGTTGCAGTGCCAAACCAGACAGTAATAGAGGTGCAAATGACAGACTTAATAATTCCTTTGTAGAACTACATCATCAGCTCCTTGGACAGTCTGAGGATTCTGAGTTGGTGCGGGAAGAACATTCTTTGTTGTACTTTTTAAATAACATTTTTTATGTTAGGTGTCCATTTTAAGTCTTGAGATATTGCAGGACCTAGAAACCTATTTCAATGCAAGAGCATGAATTGAACTCCAATTCACTCAAATTAAGGCTTAGAATATTTGACTGCTGTGGGTCATAGCTGTATTACTGGAAGCAGTATTCAAGATTTTTTTACCTCTTCTCAAGAAACATTTTCTACTTAAGAACCCGAGCTCGGAAAAATTTCCCAGGAAATTTGAGAGCAGCACGAAGGCCCAGCCAGTTTCCTGCCATTCCCCCTTTAATCTCAGCCATATCGGGCTTTTCTGGAGCCTTTCAGTGGCGCTTAAGGAGGCTTTGGCAGCCCAGAGTGAACGGAGGGAGGCGTGTGCTCCTCCTTGCCTCCTCAGAGTCCCTCTTTTTTTTTTAAGCCTTAAAGTTTTGGATTTTTTTTATTCCCCTCACCTCACCTTCTTACTTCAGCAGCAACTGTCCTCCTCCCTCTTCTTCCTCCTCCTCCTCCCGAGCTTTTATTTCTTTCCTAATGGGTTTGCACACATTATTTGCTTTTACATTGATTCCTATGGGAAAAATTACTTCTACTTACAAACGTTTGTCCTTAAGAACCTGATCATGGAACGAATTAAGTTCTTAAGTAGAGGTACCACTGTACAAGGCTTCAGACAGAGAAAACCTTATTTTTGTCTACAGAACAATGCCACAGGAAAGCTGAAAGCGCTTACCAGGAGGAATTTTGCTTAGAAAGTTTAAGAAAAGATAAGGCTGGTCTCAGAAAAAAGCTTTTTTTTGCCACGAATGAAAATCCCTTTAGCTGGATGTTCTCTTGCAGATGAGAGAAAATCAGCAAACTGCTTCCCCAAATGCCTGTCCTTCTTTCAATAAAGGAAGTGAGAGAGAAAAAACAAAAAAAAAACATTTCTAGAACTAGAGACATAAGCACAATATCAGGAAATAATATTCAGGCAATTGAATCCTCAAGGGAGGCAAACTTGATGATAGACTGTGAACCATTTTGTTCTTTAAGCTCCCTGCCTTCACATACAACATGTGCATGTTAAAGAGATGCCCAACTGCTTGAGTGTAGAAAAAAAATGTAATTTGTAATGGAATTGTACAAACTCTTATGCAGCTTCCTCCCATACTATAAGCATGCTTACTGTGGCAGAAAAAGACTGAGGGTTAGTAGAAACATGCTGAACTGAGGCTATTCATGGGTTTTAGTAAGGACAGCTAACATCTGTGTGCCATTCACAGTAGCTGAGGGGACTAAGTTTGAACTGAGACGTACAGTTATTAACAAAGATTGCCTTTAGGCTTACCTGCGCAATAATGTACAACTTTTTTTCCTTTGCTTTCGGCATCATTGCTCAAGAGAAGAATACCTGAGGCTACTTCTGTAGCATAAGAAGTCCTTCTTGTGTAATTATTAGTTACTAATATAGAAATGAGGGGGAAAAAATTCCCCAGCTGATCAGTTGATTCTATTGTTTTTGCTGATGAATTGCAGTTGTATCGTCAAAAAAGGAATGTGAAATTGATGCAAAGGATTAGCATAAAAAGAATTTTTTTTAAACCATCATTTTTGTAGGGTGAGACCTGTCCCTAGAGTCCTTGTCATAAACAGGCCTGGTTTTTCTTAGCAGTAATTTTCTGGTTAAACCAGGAGTGTCAAACTTGTTTTCATTGAGAGGCACATCAGGGTTGTGTTTGACCTTGGGGAGTTGGGGTGGACATGGCCAACTCAACGTCAGTCATGTCGGGAATGCCTCTCTCTGAGGACTTACAACATATAAAAAAGACAATTGTACATCGAAATCCAATTCATTAAACTTAAGAATTAAATCTAAAAACCATTCCTTACAGAGAAAAGCAGCACCTAGGTTTCCTGCATTTTGGGGGGAACTTTTAGTGGAAATGCTTCGATTTGCAAAGCAAAACTTCTTTGTGCTTCCTACTATGTGTTAAACATCATTTGATTTTTAAAAAACAGGATTTTTCTCTGAACCTTTTATTATATTCATTTTTGCACACAAAAATTCAACACAACATGAATTACACAATGAAGGAAAAGTCATAAAATATGTTAAAAAATCTTTCTGAAAACAAGTAGCTATAAATATTTTGACATATTCACAGAAATAAACTCTTCACGCATTAGGATCTCTTACTAATCTTTCTCCCTTTTAAAAATCCCATATAAAGTATATTCGGAATTATTTTTCTTGCCAGGAAAGTTTTATAAAGTTCATCAATAAGTAGCTGTGCAATTAAAAAAATTAAAGAACTGAATTAATCTCATAGTAATATAAAACGCTAAATGCTGCATCATTTAAAGTCCAAAAGTTTTAAAGTCACTAGACTGTGATGGCTTCCTATAACCGCCTGCCAGTAAAAAACGACCTCCGTTTTTACTGGCAGGGGCACTGCAGGCCAGTCCTTCACTGTTTCCAGGGCAGCCCCATGGGCCAGATCTAAGCACCCCACGGGCCTTGAGTTTGACACCCCTAGGCAGTTTCACTGATTATTAGGGAATTCGCATTTGTGAAATCTTGAAAGCAGAGACCCCAGAAGCATCTACTGTTGCTTTCATCTCTCCCTATTGCTTCCAATTTTCTTTATAAGTTATATTTTTTTAACTCTAGATATACATTAGCATATGCAAATGTAGGGGTATAGTTTTCCTAAGTCCATTATGGAAGGTAAAGGGTAAGCCCCTTGCTACATAAAGTGGAAGGAAGGAAGGAAAGAAGGAAGGAAGATCACTACTTTCTACCTGTTCGCGGCTCTCAGAGTCTGAAACATAGGGACCAGGACTCCATTCTGTCTTCACCTCTCACTATGCATGCTTATATTAGTCTTTTTTTCAGTTATCCTACCATGGGTATTCCAGTTAATAACATGGTCACCAGCTGTTGACAAATCTATATGAATTTTGACCTATTTTTGTCCAAATGCACATTGTTAGCAATACACGTCATTGCAAGAATATTGAAATAATACAGTTTTCTGGGAATTTACATGGAGAGCATCTGGCATTCGGACAATGCCTGAGAATGGTAATAGGACTGTTTTTACTTCAGCATAAACATGTGTATGATAGGACTGCAACGTAAGATAAGCTTTGCAAACATTAACACCATCTCAAATAAATGAATGTTTAGAACTGACAAGAACAGAGCAGGTTTGCAGGCCAAGTGTGATGCAAATAACAGCTTTTATTGATGAATGTGTATTTCTATCAGCCAATTACTTGGTGCACCCCTTGGTAGTTTTTATATTCAGGAAAGTGATTCTGAAAGTTAAATGACCCTCACCCGATAGACAGAAAAATAATTATAAACACGTATGAAAATCCTGTGCCATGTTCAGTTTCTCGCCTTGTTAATCTTGGGTTTGCAACTCAAGTTAAAATCATTCTAGAAACCAATCCACTAAACGTGAGATACATGATAGACACACAGATACATACAATAATTGTAATAAATCAATTACTTATAAAATTATATCTCCATATACCAGACATTTTCTTTCATATACCCTAATTGTGTTTCCTTCAAAAAGAACATGTGAGAGACCCAACAAAACTGTCCTTCCAATGGAGATGGGGGTCACTCCCTGAGAAAGGAAAGCAAACAAAATGTGTGTGTGTGTGTGTGTGTGTGTGAGAGAGAGAGAGAGAGAGAGAGAGATAATGGATGGAATGAGGCAAAAGAAAAGGATAATTAGAAGAAAAAAGGAAGAGAGAAAGTCTTGCTTAGATTTTATAAAAATTCACCGGGCCATGAACTTCTCCCATGTCTCCATGTCAAAAGATTCAGGCTTTGTTGCCCAAATGTCTGTAGTCATTCATTTGTACCGCTTGTTCTTATCAGCAAGTATGAAGTAATCCCAGCCCCTTCATAAGTTCTCATTTGAGGAAAATGTTTTGTCTGTCTACAGATTAAATGCAACAATTGTCCATTTTAAAATAATGATTCTTCTCTGAGTTTAGCACTGATAGATTAATATGTTGTGCTAGTGCTACCTTTTTAGTGGATATCACAATATCCCCTGAATCTCTATGACTCTTTCACATCATCCTTTTCATGCATACATAGTAAGACTTCATTTGTGAAATAAGTGATTACACAGACTTCCTCAAGGTGACATCCTGCAGATATATTTCACAACAGTTAACATGACTAATGGCTAAAATGAACTGGGAACAATCAGAACTAAAGTCCAACACAAGCTAAGGAAACTGTTCACTTAGAAAGCAACACTGATTGACAATCAATTTCACATGCTGTTGTGCACATTCAACTTGGTACAGAACAAAATATTCAATGAGAATATTTCATTCAGTCAGATTTAGGATGTGTTATTTGAGTGTTCCCTTTATTTTTTTGAGCAATATATTTTCCCTACTAGAAAAGCATTTTTCAAGTGTTTTTATCCCTTTGGGATATGGAGACTAACATACCAGATCATTGGCTACCTTGTAGATGAAGAAAATCCCCTCAACAAAGTTACAATGTTTTCTAATAGTTTTGAAAGGTGCCTTTTACCATTAGTTCTCTAAAAGCATAATGTTCATAACATGTGCCTTGTTAATAAAAGCTTGTTGGTTGGAAATCCAGCAGAATTTTTTTTTTCTTTCTTTCCTATGGCTAATTACTTTTCACATTATGTTTTTTTAATGCCCAGTGGAGTAGTGTTTTATCATTTTTTATTCACATGAAACAAAAGGGAAATGGCTCATATTACTTTAATAGGTCTATGAAAATAGGTCTGTAAAAAGTCTTTAAAAACAACTGCTTTGTAATACGAAAGAAACCTCTTTCTTTGAATCATTAAAGCAACCACGTTTATTTCCAGACTTGAAGGTCTCTCTTCATGCATGTATGTGTTCAGCCGATTGGGACATTCGTACAAAAGTATATAAAGTAACTTCTTCGAACTCTTAAGATTTTTTACAGGAAGATGATTCACAATTGGGTGTGCATGTTCTCCTTTTAGTTTTATTATCCTTTTATATAGTTACACAATTATCTTGTCTCCGGAAAAAAAACAGTAGAAAAACCTAAAAAATATTTTTTAAAAAAAACATGCACATTATTCTGAGTTTTATATAAATGCAAATATTTATACTTTCACAAGTATCTTTTCCTTAAAAGTATATGAGCAAAACTATTTTCTTCAGTGTCTCTCATTCATCTAATTATTTGTGCTCAACACACTTTTAAAACATATTCTGCAATAATGTTTTCTTTTCTTTCTGTGTTTTTGGCCACTTTTTAAATATGAAGTTTCCTCTGTATTCTTATATTCATATAAGCTGGTAAAATTTTGGCATTTGCTTTATTTGTAAATCAGTAATGTGGAAAGACTTACCATTGGAAGTCTACTGAATTTAATTAGCAATATGATTACAAAGATAAAACTCTTTCTGATTAACCTCATGAGCATTTAGAGTTCCTTCCTTACAATTTAAGTAAAGTTTGGGCAACAATTACAATAGGCTAATAATACTTTATTTTAGATAATTTGGTTTTAATTATTTCTTTAATTAATGGCCTAATAGTCTAAGTTCTCTGATCAGTTTATACTGAATCATACATGGGCACATAGCCCCACTCATAAATATAATTCATCTATTGTGTTTATTATTCATTATGGCTCTGGATGCTGTACAATATGAAAAAATACATATTAAAACGCAGTGACGCAGAAGGTTTGGCATATTGCCATCACGGTGATAACAAGACTCTTACCATTCCAGTTAGCCTGAAACTTGGGAGAAAAACCAGGTTTTGAGGGGATTTTTTGAATAAGGTCAGGGTTGGAGCCTTCCAAATCTAAGGGAGAATGTTCTTCCAGAGGACAAGAATAGAAACAATGACTGCTAAATCACTGGCTGACAAGAACAAAGAAGGGTTTTAATTGTTGGTCCTAGTCAAAAGCAGTTTCTACAGAACGATACAATTTGGACAGATTACTTGTTACATCCTTTTTTTATGTCTTCATCTATTACAACTTATTGGAGAAATTGTTAGGCATAGCGCTCAACCCATTCTGAAGAAAAAGAGCTTGACTTATTTATTTATTATTTATTTATTGGATTTGTATGCCGCCCCTCTCCGGAGACTCGGGGTGGCTAACAGCAACAATAAAGCAGTGTACAATAGTAGTCTGATGTTAGAAACAATTAAAAACCCATTAATATTTTAAAAAAAATCAAACACACATACATACATACCATGCATAGAATTGTAAAGGCCTAGGGGGAAGAGGGTCTCAATTCCCCCATGCCTGACGACAGAGGTGGGTTTTAAGCAGCTTACGAAAGGCAAGGAGGGTGGGGGCAATTCTAATCTTTGGTGGGAGTTGGTTCCAGAGGGCCGGGGCCGCCACAGAGAAGGCTCTTCCCCTGGGTCCCACCAAGCGACATTCTTTAGTTGACAGGACCCGGAGAAGATCCACTCTGTGGGATCTAACTGGTCGCTGGGATTCGTGCAGCAGAAGGCAGTCCCTGAGATAATCTGGTCTGGTGCCATGAAGGGCTTTATAGGTCATAACCAACACTTTGAATTGTGATCGGAAACTGATCGGCAACCAATGCAGACTGCGGAGTGTTGGTGTAACATGGGCATATTTGGGAAAGCCCATGATTGCTCTCACAGCTGCATTCTGCACGATCTGAAGTTTACGAACATTTTTCAAAGGTAGCCCCATGTAGAGAATGTTACAGTAGTCGAGTTTCGATGTGATGAGGGCATGAGTGACTGTGAGCAGTGACTCTCGGTCCAAGTAGGGTCGCAACTGGTGCACCAGGCAAACCAGGGCAAACGCCCCCCTCACCACAGCTGAAAGATGTTTCTCTAATGTGAGCTGTGGGTCGAGGAGGACGCCCAAGTTGCGAACCTTCTCTGAGGGGGGCAGTGATTCTCTCCCTAGGGTAATGGACGGACAGATGGAATTGTCCTTGGGAGGTAAGACCGACAGCCACTCCGTCTTGTCTGGGTTGAGCTTGAGTTTGTTGACATTCATCTAGGCCCCAACATCCTCCAGGCACTGGCACATCACTTCCACCGCTTCGTTGGCTGGACATGGGGTGGAGATGTATAACTGGGTATCATCGGCGTATTGATGATACCTCACCACATGCCCTTGGATGATCTCACCCAGCGGTTTCATGTAGATATTAAATAGTAGGGGAGAGAGGACCAACCCCTGAGGCACCCCACAAGGGAGAGACCTAGAGGTCGACCTCTGACCCCCCACTAACACCGACTGCGACCAACCAGAGAGGTATGAGGAGAACCACTGAAGAACAGTGCCTCCCACTCCCAACCCCTCCAGCCGATGCAGAAGGATACCATGGTCGATGGTATCGAAAGCCGCTGAGAGATCAAGAAGCACCAGGACAGAGGACAAGCCCCTGTCTTGGGCCCGCCAGAGATCATCCATCAATGCGACCAAAGCAGTTTCCATGCTGTAGCCGGGCCTGAATCCAGACTGTTGAGGACCTAGATAATCAGCTTTTTATATTCCTTTTTCAGTAGTGAGTTCTCCATTAGGAATGAACACGTGGCTTCAAGGATCCAGTCATGTTTGAGCATAGTGGTGCCATGCTCTGATGGCATGATGACTAATTGATTGGTTCACTTTGGCCCAGTTCCAGGGAATCCTGCCCTTTCCAGCACTAGTAGTAGGCAGCCAACCCTAAATCTGAATTCCAAATCTTATTATCTAACTCAGAGATATCAATCTTGATTTCATTGAGGTCTTCATAAAACGGTCTTCCGAGCTCCATTTTCAGCTGTGACGGCCCTCTGCCAGCGAAAACAGAGGTCAGGAGGGCTGCCCTCCACCATCACAAGCTCCATTTTTACATCATGGGCCAGTCCAGGGAGGCCCTGCAGGCCAGATCTAAGTACCCCGCTTAGATCCAGCCCCTGGGCCTTGAGTTTGACACCCCTGATCTAACTAATACAATTAGAAACAACTCAAAACCACATTGATTAATTGCAAGTTTATTGCATGCACCTTATTCTGTTTACTTCCAATGCTCAATTAAGGGCCACAAGTCCAATTCAAATAGGAAATGTAAACTTAACAGTGTTGAGAGATGCTTTGGTATTAAAAAATAGTGCTATTTTTGCAATCAAATAGAAAGAGCAACAAATTTATGAAAGCCCTGAAACTTGCAGGGGAAAAAAATCTTAACAATGGGGAACTGCATAAACAATTTGAATAATTGTTTATGTGGTTCCTGCCAAAACCTGTTCACGAGACTTGAAAGATTGGCTGGACAGAAAATTGGAGGAAAGAAGAGAATGGCATACTTTGCAAAAATGTATGACTAGCTGGTTTCCTGTATTGAATTTATTGTATCAGTGTTTTTTCTAGCCTCACTAAATACTCTTCATTTTCTATATGAAGATTATCATCCTAAACAGGCTTACTTAGAATTTAGTGGCATCTTCTTATGCAGAAATGCACAAAACCTCAGAAATGGACAAAGTAAATATAGTTTGTATCTATATTTGTATTATTTTTTTTATTTTTTTATTTATTATTTAGATTTGTATGCCGCCCCTCTCCGCGGACTCGGGGCAGCTCACAACAAGATACAACAAATTGTAACAAATCGTATTAGGTGGAACAATTAGCAAAAGTAATTTTTGTTGTTGTTTGCTTCATTTTCTTGCTTCACTGCAAAGAAAAAGGGGTGAATAATTATTAGGTATACACTTATAATAATTTTTTTTAAAGGTTTTGGATGACATGGCACTTTTCTAAACCAAACAGTTCTGGGAAAATATATCCAAGACAGTGATTGTCCCACAGTCATTTATTTTAACTTTGTGATGATAGCATTAGCATTTAGACTTATATGCTGCTTCATAGTGCTTTTACATCCCTCTCTAAGCAGTTTAAAGAATCAGCATATTGCCCCCAACAATCTGAGTCCTCGTTTTACCCACCTTGGAAGGATGGAAGGCTGAGTCAACCTTGAGCTGGTGGTGAGATTTGATCTGCTGAATTACAGCTAGCAGTTAGCTGAAGTAGCCTGCAGTGCTGCACTCTAAACACTACACTACCCGGCAGTGGACAGAGGTTTCCATACCCTAGCTGGGTGGTTTATGATTCACCCACTCAGGTTTTGTTGAATGTAGAACATTGTACTGCAGAGATAACAGGACATAGCCACAACTGATTGATCTCAAAAGAATTGGTTCTCATACATTTGGATGGGAGACCACTAGGAAATGGATTTGTCATTTAGATTGGAATAATAATAATTACAACTCTAGAAGATAGAAATAGGGTTTTCCAATACAGAATTCATCTTGCTGATCTAGTAGAGTTCAGCTTTTGGCTGGAAAAGAGTCATAAAGGTTCAGTATAAGAGAAACAATCAATCAAGTCTTTACTTGAGGATCACTTCTTGGTTGGAGATCAGTGGAAACCATGACTGAAAGCATGACTGAAATTCATGTAACTTTCCAAACAAATGATTAACAGGTTGGGCAGGTGTGCATCAGTTGTAGGTTGTAAAATATTTCACTGCTGGTTCACGCATGCGCTTCTGTGCATGCTACCAGTTTTAAGAATTGGTCCAAACCCACAGTGTGTGTGTATGAATGAGAGAGAGAGAGAAGCAGCTTTCCCCATCTTACCTAGAACAGGGGTCTCAAACTCATTGTGTCACAGTGTCATCATATGACATATCTGGATTTTTTCCCCCTCCGCTAACCCAGGCAGGGATGGACCAACACATGAAGCATCTGGGCTGTGGGCCGTGAGTTTAACACCCCTGACCTAGAATGACTAACATCAACCTTGCCTCAACCTAGTGTAGGATTCGTGGGGAGTAAGGCCTCCAGCCTTTCAGAACCTCCTGGAAGGTTAAAAGAGAAGAAGTTTCTGGATTTGGGGGGGGGGGGGAGTAGCAATGAAGAAGATGCATCTCCACCCGATGACAATACAGTGGTACCTCTACCTAAGAACGCCTCTACTTAAGAACTTTTCTAGATAAAAACCAGGTATTCAAGATTTTTTTTGCCTCTTCTTAAGAACCATTTTCTACTTAAGAACCCGAGCCCGGAAAAATTTCCCAGGAAATGTGAGAGCGGCATGAAGGCCCGGACAGTTTCCTGCCATTTCCCCTTTAATCCCAGCCATCTTGGGCTTTTCTGGATTGTCAGAGGAGCCTTTCAGTGGCGCTTAAGAAGGCTTTGGCAGTCCAGAGCGAACAGAACATTTTCCTTTCTCTGGGCGCTTGGAGAGGGAATAAACCACTTCGCTGTGGTGACTCCCTCGTGCTGCCTCCCATACACCCGGTGCGAGGTTGCCTCCCAGAGCGTCTGGATGCGGAAAGGCAAAAGGGGGTGCTTCGCCCCGGCTGGATCAACTTGGCTTCATCCAAACCAAGGGGTCATCACAGTGAAGGAAAGGCGCCGGCTACAAAGCGAGTGAGTGAGAAGAGAGGGGAGCCCTTCAGCATGGGAAGGAAGAGGAAGCAGGTAGCAGCAGCAGTCACCTTTCGGTCAAAGGAGCGGGAGGTTCCCCCCTCTTGCCCACCTGGGTTTCTCTCTCTGGTGCAGTGTATGGGAGGCAGTCTCGTGCCGGATGTATGGGAGGTGCGTGGTCCTTGTCACCTCAAAGTCCCTCTCTTTTTTTTAAGCCTTAAAGTTTTGGATTTTTTTGATTCCCCTCCCCTCACCTTCTTCCTTTGGCAGCAACTGTCCTCCTCCTCCTCCCACCCCAATTCCAAGCTTTTATTTCATTCTTAATGGTTTTGCGTGCATTATTTGCTTTTACATTCATTCCTACGGGAAAAATTGCTTCTACTTACAAACATCTCTACTTAAGAACCTGGTCACGGAACAAATTAAGTTCTTAAGTAGAGCTACCACTGTATTTTAGAGAAGGGACCTGAAACATGCCCTTACTATCCAATCTGTTGGAGCAGGCAGAGAGAGATGGTCTCACTGTATGACACATAGGAACTCACATACAGTTTTATTTTCCCCACAATGAGTGGGTGCCAAACTGAAAATGCTTCCCTGGGGGGTGGGGAGGAAATACTTTTGATTGATTGCCTCATAAATCAGCCCTTCTCAAAGTAAAATATATCTCTGCAAATTACCAGCCTAGGATGTGAAGGAGGACATGGAAAAGTTGAATCACTCATACATTGAGTTATATGCTGCCTTCTGTTAAAAGGTTTATAATTGGGCTGTTTTAAAAATACTTTCAGAGGTACAAAATAATTTTACTGTCTAACAAATCAATAAGTATAACAGAATAATAGGCACCTGATTGCCTTATTTAGCTACAGGATATTATTTATTTCTAGGTTTTCATTAGAAATCACTACAATACCTCCTTGTTAGCACCTTAGATGTGACTGAAAATGCATTAGATTGAATTTAGCACTAATGGCTGTAGATATGCATTATTTATTACTAGCAGTATTTTTAGACTTCAGAATGAAAAACCTCTCTCAAACAAATGACAATTAATACTTGTGTGTGTCTATATACACATATACAATTTGAAAACAATGTGATCAAAGAGGGAAGGCAGGAAAAAAGAGGGGGGGGTGTTTCGCAATTAGGTTTGCAAAGGAGAATGTATGCCATGGATGGCTCAGGAATTCTTGGAGTTGAAATCCACAGGCCGTAATGTTGCCAAAGTAATATTGTCCACCCTGTTGTATACCATAGGACTTTATTTTTCCAATATGTAGGAAGGAAATATTGCAAAGATACTGATATATAGATGCATGCTTGCACCCAAGAAGGGGTAATGCTCTCAGTATGGATGAAGCCACAATGTATAATAGATGTATTATTTTGGAGATAGGTAGGTAGGTAGGTAGGTAGGTAGGTAGATAGATAGATAGATAGATAGATAGATAGATACATAGATAGATAGATAGATAGATAGATAGATAGATAGATAGATAGATAGATAGAGATATTCCTCTCTCTTTCTCAGTCTCCATCTGTCTGTCCGTCCGTCCATCCATCCATCCATCCATCCATCTATCTATCTTCGAGTCTTTGGAGAGGGGCAGCATACAAATCTAATAAATTATTATTGTTGTTATTATTATTATTGTTATTGTTATTATTGTTGTTGTTGTTGTTATTATTGCTATTTATCTGAAATTATAGTTCTCTCCATGCCCGAGCTTCTGCTATTATTGAACTGCTGTTGAATAACAGTAAACAGCCAACTCAATGCTATCAAATTTAATTTACTGTAAGTGAAAACTTTTCAAGGATAACTGGGGGTTACAATGGATTCTGGGGAAAAAACTTTTAAAATGTAAGTGGATTGGTAAAAGGAAGGTTGAAAGGGAAAGTATAGGAATTGAAACATCCCTTGCTGGTAGGAGATAACATGCCTTCATCTATATGCAGAAATGGTTTAACAAAGGCAGAGTGTAGTTAACAAACTGTGGCAATGCAGCCATGATGGAAACAAAAGCTTCCTTTAGATACAGTGGAATTATTACATTGCATTGCATTAAGAAGCATTGAGAAGACAAACACAAATATAAAAGTATATAAGAGAAATGCAAAATAATTTCACTGCATATAAAAAAATGCTTCAAGTTGCACATCGTTATTAAGACACATAATAAAAATATATAGACCAGAAGCAGAAAAGCAACTAAACCACCAGTTGAATTCAAGAGTTTGACGCAGAATATTCTTCTAAGACTTTTCTTAAAATTCAGCCATGACATTACTAAATATTAAATTTGGAAAGTAGTTAAAGTAAGCACCATTTTAAAAAAATCTTGAGGAAATTAAAATCTATTTTAAGTACATTGATGTAAAATTTCACTTATATAAGAAAAAGCAATATAGCCTCTGCTAAGGAAACTTTTCAGAGTTAAAAAAAAACTATCTGACCTTTCAGGGACAATTTTTTATGAAACCTCTTTCCCCAAGAGACCCCCATGACATCTTCACTATTTTTTTTTCTTTCCAGGTTGAAACATGTCTTATCTCTTGGACTTGTCTTTTAAATTAGATTTTAATTTTAAAGACCTTATCATTCAACAATTTCTTTAGAAGGTTTTATCATATCTTGTGTGCTATTTATTAATTTGCTTTTCTGTTTTTATTGTTTTATAGATCTGTGTAACTTTTTGAAGTGATTTTGCAAATCTAACTGGAGGACTTTGATTATTGGGTGGAGAGCATAATAAATAGTTATGATAGCCATTAAAGTGTTCAAAATAAAAATAATGTGCAAACAGAAAGAACAGGTACTGAAAGGCTTATGATATTACCCAGGGCATTTTACACATATGTACCATATTTTTCGGAGTATAAGATGCGCTTCCTCTCTAAAAGAGGGTGGAAATATTGGTGCATCTTATACACTGAATAGCCATTTTTGGGCTCCTGAAGTCCTGCCCCACATGCAAATGGGTGTGCAGAGGGTTTGTAGACTGTGGAAAGCATCCTATTTTTCACAAAAATAAGGTGTGCTCATGGTGGCTGGGGTAGGGCAAAACCATTAGTTTTTGCAAAAAAGGGGGGGGGTGTTGCAGAAGGTTGCGAGGTCTGCAGAGTGCTTCTGTGACCCCTTTGAAATCTTGATGCGTCTTATATATAGGTGTGTCCCTCTTAGCAGTAGCGACTGCGAAAGAGACCTTGGAGTCTTGGTGGACAATCAACTAAACATGAGCCAACAATGTGCAGCAGCAGCTAAAAAAAGCCAACACAATCCTAAGCTGTATCAACAGGGGAATACACTCCAAGACCAGGGAAGTCTTAATACCACTCTACTACGCCCTGGTCTGACCACATCTGGAGTACTTATTCAGTTCTGGTCACCACACTTCAAAAGAGACATTGAAACTCCAGAGAAGGTGCAAAAAAGAGCAACCAAGATGATTAAGGGATTGGAAACCAAGACTTACGAAGAGAGGGAACTGGGGGAACTGGGCATGGATAGCCTAGAGAAAAGGAGGGCCAGAGCGGACATGATAGCAGTCTACAAGTATACGAGGGGGTGTCACAGAGAGGAGGGGATCACTTTATTCTTCAGGGCACCAGAGGGCCGGATGTGGAACAACGGCTGGAAGCTGACCAAGGAGAGATTCAACATGGAGATAAGGAGGAACTTCCTGACGGTCAGAGCGATCAATCAATGGAACAACCTACCAGCGGACGTTGTGAACTCCAACACTCTGGACATTTTTAAGAGAAGATTGAACTGCCACTTGACTGGTGTACTATAGGGTTCCTGCTTGGGCCTTCATGGTCCCTTTCAACTCTAACAATAAATAAAGAAATAGTCCGAAAAATATGGTTAGTTATTTTTCAAGACCAATGTAGTTAAAACATGCAAAAAGAAACAGAAACTCCATTCTTATGAACACAGGAAGTTCTTCTTGAATTTATTCAAGAAAAACTATTAACTAAAGATTACAAATTATGAAAACAAATTAGGATTTAGTGACAAAGTAAGACTTATAAAAACACAAGTATCTTTTAAAAATATTTTTTTGTTGTTGTTATGGGAGGGACTGGAACAATTACCCATATTATTCCCACAGTATAATGCCCTCAAGGAGATATTTTTAGAGTCTGTCCAAATCCTCTCACCAAACTCTTTCTCTACTTCCATTGGCATTTTGAAGCTTCCAAGTTCTGTGTTCTTTAAAAAAAATAGTCTGCAGATAGATAAATATGCATATGCTAGATGTATTTTTAAATGGATAGTTCAATATTTTTAAAAAGGTTGCAATGAAAGAGCACATAAGTATGCTTTGAATTTATATGTGATGTTTTTATAAGAAAAAGGTGCAATGGTTACTGAGTAGCAAGTTCTTATTTTAATATATTTTCTGGGTTCTAGGGTGGATGAATTACTGCAGACAAGTGGTGGCTTCTAAATTAGATTGCCACCGGTTCGCATGCATACGTAGAAGCATCACAGGTGGGTGGGTAGAGCATCCCGCCATCACTACCAGTTCTAAGAACTGTTCCCAACTAGGAGCAACCCACCACTGCTGCAGGCTCAAGCCCTTGTGCCAACCCCCCAAAAGTGTATTCAGTTGTTTATAATCAAATAAAATAACTGAGCTCTGTCAGATAGTATAAGAACAAGATAGTCAAAGAAGAAGAAGAAGTTCTAAAATGCCGGAGGAATAGAAGAATTATTAGATCAAATGTAATTTTGAGAGAATTCCCCCCTAGAAAAATGTAGGAATTGTTCTTCTCCATACCAGGTCCTATGGGTACGGTCCAGTGCGCCACTCTGGTAGTGGCCTGCCAATTGTGCAATTTTGGTGCAACGGATCTGGTGCTGACTTTGCCAGTATGTGTGCGCCACCAACTTTTCCCACCAAATTTTCGGTGATTTTTTTGCTCTCATCATACACAGAAGGAAACAAAATTGTACATGTGCGGAAACAAAATTGTGCTAAGGGACGCGCATATGAAACATTGCGATGTACATGCAGCACACCAGTAGAAAGATAAGAGGAACCCACCCCTGCCCCATACCATGACAAAGAGAACCATCCCTTCTACTATATCTGAAAATGTTCCCAAAACTACTTTTGTATTTTAGCAGAGTAGAAACAAATTATACAGTCTTTCCACTCCATGACAACAGTTTGATGGAATACTCTGTGTCCACTAGGATTTATTTATGCTTTTCCTTTGTAGTTTTTAACTGTTGTGCCTTTAAAAACTCTTGTGTTTAGAACGTGTTCAGCAGTACAATACTATTTTGTTCAGACACATCTTCATCCCTTTTTGTGCGTATACTTGCTACTTCTGCTTGCCTACCTTTAGTACATTCCCATAGCAAGGCACAACAAAAACATATTTTCAAACTGGAGGACTCAGCATGAGAAGGTCAAATTCAGCACAATACAAGGAAATATAAGTGATATACGCTGAAGAGAAGAATTATAATTTCCTGTATAGATTAATAGAGTTTGAACAACTGAACAATGTTAAATAATGACGACTATCCACCAAATGGTGGATAGTCTTAGTACGCAAATGCTGACAGCAGTAAATTTCATGTTGATAAATTTTTTCTCATTAAAAAAAATAGACATAAATACAGTACATCAATATAAGTAAGTGGTATATACATTTTGCATTGCTGCATCTCAGGAACAACACTGTAGAGTTAGAAAATGTTCAGAAACAAGCAATTAAAATGCCCAAGAGACTGGAGCAAACACAAATGTATTTGATTCTTTAATACTGGACAAGTGAACAAATGAAAGGTATATAAAATTAAATATAAGAAGAAAGATACTCTATTATACTACAATTTCAGGTTATCTTGTCAAAATAAATAGTATAATATTTTATAGATATTGCTTTAGTAATAGTTGACTCAAACATTTAAAAAAACCCTTCTGGATAACTTTCTTCCTAGAGGTAAATATGTTGTGATAACAGTGGAGTGGCAATCATAACTTTTTTTTAAAAAATTATGTAAATCCCTCCCCCCCAAAGGACTATGATTCTAGTACAATGACAGGTTGCCTGCATGTCCCGTATGGAAGACCTTGATATTACTTAGGTCAGAGGTCTTCAAACTTGGCAACTTTAAGACCTTTAAACTTCAACTGCCAGAATTCTCTAGCCACCTATGCTGGCTAGAGAATTGTGGGAGTTGAAGTCCACAAATCTAAAAGTTGCCTAACCTGACTTAGGTTGATTATGAATCACACACAAACTCTTACTCTTGTGTTGTTCCCAAATTACGTGCCTTTGCATTTATTGTCCATCTTCATTCATTTTTATTTCAGAAGAGTCAGTACATTCTTTGTTGCCAGGCGCCCTTTGAGGGCATTAATGAAGCAGCTTTTAATTATGTATAATACTGTATGTTGCTAGTATGACTTAAGTGTTATCTTAGACAAAATGCATTTTTCCTACCATTTTCCTGGAAACACAGGGGTCTTTTGGGGGGATCAATCTACTAAATGCAAATTGAATGAGTATAATAGTAATCATTGTAATTTTTTACCTGCCACAAAGCCATAATTAGATATGATAGTAAGACCATTACCATATTCTTATTTGTTTTACTCAGATGGGAGCCAGATTGCCCTGAAGAGTCAATATCCAAATTATTATGCTTCTAAAAGAATTGTAATCAACAAGATAATATTCTTTATGAAGAAAACAGCTGTGGCCATCAGCATATAATAATAATAATAATAATAATAATAATAATAATAATAATAATACTTGTATAGAATCATGAGTAATTCATATTGTCTTCTGATAAATAGATAGTTGCAAAGCATTCAGAAAAGCACTTCACAAAATATGTTAAAGCAATTAACTTTCCCTGTCTCAGCCTGTTAAAATAGCTGCATCAGTTGAAACTATTGTACAATTGCTTCAAAGCTTTTCTCTAGCTGCTATGGATGTATTCCTGCTCCATTTGTTCACATGCACACAACCTTCTAAGGAGAGGAATGCATTAGGGATTCAAAGAGCATTTCAATATGTGTATACATACATACATACATACATACATACATACACACACACACACACACACATACATACATGTTTGTATGTATATGTATATATGTGTATATGTATATGTATATATGTGTGTGTTTGTGTGTGTATGTATGGAGGGGGGAGCTCACCATTTCAATGCTTTGCACAGGCTTAGACAGTGAAACTGCAGCCAACTATTCTTCACTGGGCTCTTAGAAAAAGACAGTTTTCCAGTTTACAACCTAGGCTAATACAGTATCTGAATCTTATACATCAAAAATTAAAAGTAATCCAGGACAATTACAATGTCTTTCTTGCTACTCGTGTTGCATTTTAATTGCATGAAATTGTCTAAATAGTCTTGCAATTACTCATTAACCCAGTAGAGGTCACCGAGTTACAAGTAGAGACTTTACATATAGAATGAGGCTCTGGGTCAAACTACATATTACACATCTCCAGAAAGATTTTTGTTTTTGTTTTTTAAATAGTGTTATTCTAATTAAGAAAGAGGGGGGAAAAGAACCAAGATGTTTCACAATGAAAAGAGGAAGTAGAAGGAGCCATTTAGTGAGGAAAAATTGCTGAACAATTTTGTTGAAGTGTCCCTCACTCCACTACTCTTGTGTTTAAACTAAACACAAGTAGATTTTAAAGCAGACAAAATTAATATGTTTATACCACTATAAACTAGATACTGTCAATATTTTAATCCAGGAAAAAATATTACTTGTATACTATTACTTTTTCCTAAAACCAGAAAAAACAGGGTTATTGCTCAATTTACATATATTTTTGTGCAGCTATCCTTATGCACATATTTTTATAAATTTGACTTTTTATAGATTTAAATTTAGATTTAATTGGATTTGTATGCCACCCCTCTCCGAGGACTCGGGGCGGCTCACAGCATATACAAAAAACAGAAAAACAGTAATAAACAATCCAATTAAAAATACATTAAAACAATCCTTAAAATTCTAATTTAAAAAAGCTATCATTAACATTCATTCGACAATCATACTAAAAACATTCATTGGCCAGATGGGAAGATATAAAAACCCCAGGCCTGGTGGCAAAGATGAATTTTTAAACTCTTTCGGAAGGCAAGGAGGGTGGGGGCAGTGTGAATCTCCGGGGGGAGCTGATTCCAGCGGGCCGGGCCCCCCACAGAGAAGGCTCTTCCCCTAGGTCCCGCCAGTCAACATTATTTGGTCGATGGGACCGTAAGTAAACCAACTCTGTGGGACCTCACCGGACGCTGGGATTCGTGTGGCAGAAGGCAGTCTCAGAGGTAGTCTGGTCCTATGCCATGCAGGGCTTTATAGGTCATAACCAACACTTTGAATTGTGTCTGGAAACAGATCGGCAGCCAGTGCAGTCCGCGGAGTGATGATGAGATATGGGCATGTCTTGGAAGGCCCAATACCGCTCACGCGGCTGCATTTTGGACAATCTGAAGTTTCCGAACACTCTTCAAAGGTAGTCCCATGTAGAGAGCATTATAGTAGTCAAACTTTGAGGTGATAAGGGCATGAGTGACCCTGAGCAAAGACTCCCTGTCCAAATAGGGTCGCAACTGGTGCACCAGGCGAACCCGGGTAAACACCCCCCTCACCACAGCCGAAAGATGGTGCTCTAAAGTGAGCTGTGGATCGAGGAGGATGCCCAAGTTGTGAACCCTCTCTGAGGGGGTCAATAATTCCCCCACCAGGATAATGGATGGACAGATGGGCGTGTTCTTGGGAGGCAGTACCCACAGCCACTCCGTCTTGTCTGGATTGAGTCTGTTGGCACCCATCCAGACCTTGACAGCCTCCAGACACCGGCACATCACTTTCGCTGCTTTGCTGAGTGGACATGGAGTGGAGATGTACAGCTGAGTGTCGTCAGCATATTGATGGTAACTCACACCATGCCCCCAGTGGTTTCATGTAGATATTAAACAGCAGGGGGAGAGGACTGACCTCTGAGGAACCCCACAAGGTAGGGACCTAGGAGTCGACCTCTGACTCCCTGCTAACACCGACTGCGACCAACCAGAAAGGTAGGAGGAGAACCACCGTAAAACAGTGCCTCCCACTCCCAACCCCTCCAGTCGGCACAGAAGGATGCCATGGCCGATGGTATTGAAAGCCGCTGAGAGGTCAAGAAGCACCAGGACAGAGGATAAACCCCTGTCCTGGGCCCGCCAGAGGTCATCCATCAGCGCGACCAAAGCAGTTTCCATACTGTAGCCGGGTCTGAGTCCTGACTGTCAAGGGCCTAGATAATCGGCTTCTTCAAGGACCATTGGAGCTGGAGCGACACCACCTTCTCAACAACCTTCCCCATAAAGGGAAGGTTGGAGACAGGACGATAGTTGTTAAGTACGGCTGAGTCCAGGGAAGACTTCTCGAGGAGGGAGCGCATAAGTGCCTCCTTGTATGGAGCCGGGAAGGACCCCTCCCTCAAAAAAGCATTGTTAATCTCCTGCGCCCAGCTCCGTGTTACCTCCCTGCTGGCCGAAACCGGCCAGGAGGGGCACGGGTCCAACAAGCAGGTGGTGGAACAGGAAAAAAATATTAGGAGGACTGAGAGATAGATGTTTCTATCCTTCTCTTTGTGTATTAGAATGTAAATTTATCCTGTAGGGTTAAATGATGGAAGATTCAGGGCAGATAAAAGAAAGTCTTTCCATTGCAGATAAAGTATGGAATTTACCATAACATGTATATTAATTAATTTAAGCAGATTTAGAAAATAATTGGACAAATTCATAAAGCATAATTCTATCAATTATTACAAATTGTGATGGACAGTGCATATTACCACCACATTTAGAGACCACATATCTCTGAATACCAATAAATAATAACTCTGCTTATGTTCCTGTATGTCATTTTGAATTGGTTTCTCATGCTGCCGTTGTTCTATGTCTTACTTTGATCTCAAGGTTGAAAACAGAATGTCCAAGAGGATGAAAATATCTGCTTTGCATGCTCTGGTTTATAGCATTCCATTTGTGGCCATTCACTTGAACTCTGAGCAGCTGCAAAACGTTACAGGGAAATGATGCTGTATATAACAAGTGGTGATGTGTAGATTAGGAAAATGAACCCATTGCACTGCTATTGATGATATTAAGCTCATTAATCTTGAAAGGTTTGAGAATGCAGGACACAGTATATGATTTGTGTGAAAAATATTCCAAGATTTTATTATTGGGTTTTTAAAACTCAATTTAAGATAGAAACATTGATGCTGGAGTAAATGAAGAGACGGTGTAGGGGTTCCTTGCAAAAGTGGATCCTTTGATTTATGCTACTCTTTTATGGCTAATTGTTGCTATTAAATGTTGCTTATTATAGAACATTGCTTATAAACAAGAATACTTTGCTACCAACCTGCCTTCCATTGAGGACCTGTATACTGCACGAGTCAAAAAGAGGGCTGTGAAAATATTTACAAGCACCTCACATCCTGGACACAAACTGTTTCAACTCCTACTCTCAAAATGACACTATAGAGCAGTGTTTTTCAACCAGTGTGCCGTGGCACACTAGTGTGCCGTGAGACATGGTCAGGTGTGCCGTGAAGCTCAGAGAGAGAAAGAAAACAAGAGAGAGAGAGAGAGAGAGAAAACGAGAGAGAAAGAAAGAGAGAGAGAAAAAGAAAACAAGAGAGAGAAAAAGAAAACAAGAGAGAGAGAAAGAAGGAGAGAGAGAAAAAGAGAGAGAGAGAGAAAAAGAAAAGAGAGAGAAAGAAAGCAATGGAGAGAGCAAGAGAGAGAGAGAAAGAAAGAAAGAGAGGGAAGGAAGGAAGGTGGGAGAGAGAAAAACATAGAGGGAGGGAGGGAGAATGAGAGCAAAAAAGAGGAAGGAAGGGAGAAAGAAAGAGGGATGGAGAGAGAGAAAAAAGAAGGGAGAGAAAGAAGGAGGGAGAGAGAAATAGAGTGAAAGGGAGGAAGAGAGAGAAAAATTTTGTCCAAATTTTTTTTAGCCCCCCCCCCCCCACAACTCAATGTGCCTTAGGGTTTTGTTAATGTAAAAAAATGTGCTGTGGCTCAAAAAAAGTTGAAAATCACTGCTATAGAGTACTGCACACCAGAACAACTAGACACAAGAACTGTTTTTTCCTGAACTCTATCACTCTGCTAAAGAAATAATTCCCTCAGCACTGCCAAACTATTTACTAAGTCTGCACTACTATTAATCTTCTCATCATTCTCATCAGCTATCTCTTCCCACTAAGGACTGTATGACTGTAACTTTGTTCCTTGTATGTTTTTATCCTTGCATCCTATTTATATTGACTGGTTCATAACATGATTTGATTGCTTATTAGTACCTGGACTTAGTTGTACCTTATGATTCTTGACGAACGTATATTTTCTTTTATGTACATTGTGTGTCCAATCACACTTGGCCAATTTTAAAAAATTCTATTCTACTCTGCTCTGCTCTATACTCTGCTCTGCTCTATACTCTACTCTACTCTACTCTACTCTATTCTATTCTATTCTATTCTATTAATAGTTTAGTCATTATGTTATATCTGTTGAATATAGGAATTTTACCAGTTCTGCTAAGAGTCAGCGGAGGCTCAATTCTCTTTTAAAATCTTCCTAGGTGTTTTGCATAAGCTTCTAAGGCTCTTAGTTCTTTTCTGAGCAAAAACTAAACAGAATGACTAAATGGATGACAGCTTCTATTTTTTCCTACTTTGAATAAGAACAGGAAATAATAAAATGAACTTACATCTGGAGCAGAACACACTATTAATATGCAGCCCACAATACAGGCTAACCTGTAGGAAACAAGAAGCATTTATCACATACCAATATAAATTTATGAGATAATTATCAGAACTTTACAAGAGCTTTGCAAAAGCCACAGTGTACCAACAGAATTGAATCTGTATATATAATGGCTGGCTTTTTATCAATTTAACTGATGGATATAAAAAATACTCCAAACAGACTGCTATGGACTTACAATTTCAAAAAGTTATACGGGGACAATCAGAAATAGCAATAGTGGTTTATATACTGAATTTGCTTAAGAACCATGAAGTAAATAATTTTCACAGTGTTTGTCCTAAAATGTTCAGGATAGGTTTCTGAAATTTGTCTTAGGAATACATATACGATTGGTGACAATTTTATCTATTGTTACCTTACAGTATTTATTCAGTAAAATAGTTATTCCATGCAGAAAGTCTTTTTATGAATGTTCTGGTTTCCTGTATAAGAAGTGCAATTTAATGTGTGCCTTAGGGAGAAGTACATGCCAGCAAGAACCAGCTTCAAATTATTAGCATAAGAAAAGGCTGTTAAATTCTGGAATTCCTTTGTGATCTTTCAGTGGAAACTTACTGACCCTGGAGGCTTGCTTTGAAAAGCCATTTATGGGAAATTGCACACAAGCCTTTATATGTTTAGTGATTTCTCTCTAGAGAAACATATTATGTAAAGATCTTCAAACAATTATTTATTTATTATTTTATTTCATTATTTGGATTTCTAAGCTGCCCTTCTTCTTAGACTCAAGGCGGCTTACAAAGTGGAAACAATACAAGAAAGACAAGTGAAAAATCCAAAATTAAAAATAATCTAAAATTTGTCTAAAATCCCAATTGTAAAAACAGTCATTCACATTCATTCCATTTAATCTCATGGCTGGAGCAGAATAGCAGTTCTGATTATCCTCTGAAATCTATGTCTGTCTTGTTGGGTTGCAGAACCAAACCAGACAGTTATAGAGGTGCAGATGACAGACTCAATGATTCCTCTGTAGAACTGTATCTACAGCTCCTTGGGCAGTTTGAGCTTCCTGAATGGGCACAGAAAGAACATTCTTTGTTGTGCTTTTTTGATAACGTTTTTGATGTTAGGTGACCATTTTAGGTCTTGAGATATGATAGAACCTAGAAATCTGAAGGTCTCTACTGTTTATACTGTGTTGTCTAGTATTGTGAGAGGTGGAAGGATGGGAGGGTTTCTCCTAAAGTCTACCACCATTTCTATGACTTTGAGTGTGTTCAGTTCCATATTGTTCTGGTCATACCACTAGGCTAGTTGTTCAACCTCCTATCTGTATGCGGTTTCATTGTTGTCTCAAATGAAACCAAACACTGATGTAATCTGTAAACTTCAGTAGTTTAACAGATGGATCGTTTAAAATGCAGCCATTGGTATATAGAGAGAAGAGAAGTGGTGAGAGTACACAGCCTGATGTGATTTTGTCTAGCTTTACCTGCTGCTTCCTGTCTGTTAGGAAGCTTATGATCCACTTACAAGTGTGTCCAGATACCACTAGCTGATTTAGTTTAGTTAGAAGAATGTCCAGTATGATGGTGTTGAATGCTGAACTAAAATCTACAAAGAAGACTCTAGCGTAGATCTTTGGAAATTCAAGGTGTTGTAGGATGTAGTGTAGAGCCATATTAACAGCATCATCTATTTGCTTGGTATACAAATCGCAGGGGGACTAACAGTGATCTGTGATGGTTTTCAAGTGGGACATCACTAGCCTTTCAAAGGTCTTCATAACTCCAGATGTTAGAGCAACTGGTTTGAAGTCATTCAGTTCCTTGATGGAAGGCTTCTTCAGCACTGGGATAATAGTAGAGCATTTGAAGCAAGAAAGAACATAGCACACCTCTCGTGATTTGTTCAAGATTTGGATGAAGATGGAAGGCAATTGGTCAGCACAGACTTTTATGCAAGAAGGAGTTATCTTGTCTGAGTCTCGTGCTTTTCCCGGCTTCTGTCTGTGAATTAGATCTTGCCCTTCCTTTTCTATGATCACCAGGGGTTGTGAACCCAGTGGGATGGGTTCAGTTGTAGGAGGTTTGGCTGTTGCTGATGTGTCTGGGATGGAGGTTGTATAGAGATAGGTGGCTGTAGTTTCCTTTCAAACCTTCAGTAGAACACATTCAGGTCATCTGCCAATTGCTGATTTCTTTCAGCTTGTGGAGGTGGTTTGCTGTAATCGGTGATGTTTTTAAGAGTTTTCCACATGCTTGTTGGTTCATTTGTTGAGAACTGATTCTCAACTAATTAAACAGAGGCATCATCCTAGAGGCGCACTGGGATTGGAAGTGAGAAAAATATTTAGGGGATGTTTGAAGTTTCTCTTGAATATGCTAAATCTTTTTAAAAAGTAACCATATTATTTATTTTTAGAAGTATTACTTTCATCAAAGCAGTACTAAATTGTATCATTGGCTGTCACTAACATTTGGCAGCATGATTTAGTTGCTCCTCCATCATTGACAAGGAAGACCTCAACACCTGATAGTGCCTAGATTACTGTCATGACTTGGATTTGAGTAAGATTTGCACAATGTCAGCCTCACTTTTTTTCCCCATCTGGATCCACTAGCCCAGTGATGGTCAACCTTTTTCAGCTTGGGTGCCAAAAGGGGGTGCATGTGTGCAATAGCACAAGCAGATGCCCACCCATAATGCAATGCCCTTCTCCACTATGCATGCACATAGCCTCTACGCTGAGAGACCAGGCAAGCTCTGCCCCCACCATCACTTCTATAGCTGGGTCTATCCACGCAGGAGAACTCCCCAGGAAGGGCTCTGTCTATTTACCCAGTCTAGGTATGTGTGTGGGTGTGTGAAAGAAAGTGAGAGAGAAAGAGGAAGAAAGAGAAAAAGGGGGGGAGAGAAAGAAAGAGACAGAGAGAGATATATATAGAGAGAGAGAAGGAAGGAAGGAAAGAAAGAAAGAAAGAAAGAAAGAAAGAAAGAACTTATGACCACAATTGACCTAAAATTTTGGTTTCTAAGCAAGAGTGTTGTTAAGTGAGTTTTATCACATTTTACAAGTTGGCCATGCCCACCTGGTTACAAACCCACCAAGCCATGCCCACAGGGATAGGGAAAATTTTGGGATTTCACCATTGATTAAAACCCATTGACTATCTTCACTTGGATTAGCTGACTTGATAAAGCCATTGCCGGGGTCATGGCCACTGTTAGCATTAACATTTAGATTTATATACCATTTCACAGTGCTTTACAGCCCTCTCTAAGCGGTTTACAGAGAGTAAGCATATTGCTCCCAATAATCAGGGTCCTCATTTTACCAACTTTGGAAAGAAAGAAGGCTGAGTCATCCTTGAGCCTACTGAGATTCAATCTGCCAAACTGCTGGCAGCCAGTGATCAACAGAAGTAGCCTGCAGTACTGTACTGTTATGACTGCACCACCAAGGCTCTTGACCTGTTGCATGTAAGCACCCACAAGGAGCCACAGGTGAGAGTTGAGTGCCAAAGGGGGGGGGGGACCACAGATGGAAAACTGCTCTAAAAAAAGATGGGATATGTCCCCTCCACCCAGTGGTGGTAGCATATTTCCCAACCTTAATATTCCATATACCCCAGCACCATTCCATACTTTGGAAAACAAGGGTGGAAAATGAACAGCTAATTACAGGTTGCCCAGACCTGACTGTTGTCCAAATCTGATGTAGCAATAATAATCGAAAATTGATATGCTACAGTATCACCTTAATTCTTCCAGCATCAGCTTAATTCTTAGAAATGCCTAACAGCTAATCTAAGAAAACAAACATTGCAACCCAGTGCTACCTATGAGAAAGTGCCCATTAGAGCAGGGGAGAAAAAGATGAAAATGGAAAGAGTCTAATAAACAAGTCTGTTTTGATTGGTGAGATTTCCCTGTAATCGATTTTTGAACATGGAACCCTCTGGAACAATCGATTTACCCATTGGCCCATAAAGACTGACAGGTCCTAAGTCATATTGAGCTACCTCAGGTAGAACCCCAAATTCAAATAATGTAGCTCACCTCACAGGGCAATTGTAAGGACACACCCACTAAGTTAAGTCTACGGAAAGGGACGGCATACAAATCTAATAAATAAATAAATAAATAAGCTCCTTGCAGAAAAGGCAGTGTGCTTATGTCTCTCCTTATACACACATATAATAAACCAATTGAAGTTGACAGCTGTGCTTGCTTCAAGAATTTTTTTGGACTGAACACTGGAAGCCACTGTCACAATAATTCCTGTTTGAAAAAAAAATATGTGATTGTCTTTAAGGGTGATATATAGATAAATAGGACCAGATGTTCTCACTTGCAGGTGTTTTGAAATCAGTAAAATGTATCTAAGCTCCCTTTCCAAGCAGCCAGAATTCTCTAGTGAGAAATTTTCTTTCTGATTTGATTCCCAGACTTTCATAAATGATGATGGTATTTTGATCCACTGGAGAGGAAATGGATTGCTAGACCAAACAGTGATCCAGGGAATTCATATTAAGAAGCTGAAGTTTTGTTTTGTTTTGTTCTTTCCTGGTAGATAGACAAGCAGAACAAAAACTTCTGAAATAAAAATTAGGCCTTTGTTTCCAAATAAAGTGAAACAAAAATTATGTAAGGATATCTTAAAGTTACAATGTTAAACAACTGCATTGCCTGTTGGACTTTTAATTCATAGGATAATTTGAGATGAGGGTCACATTAAGGTTAATTGTAACTGATGAAAATTGGTGGGTAGCAGGAGCTCTACACCTCATAGCCCAGCTGTTTCTTATCATGAATATGAAACCCATATTGATGGGCGCAGCCAACCATACATATATGGTTTATATGTATGGTTGGGGACAGGGCAAATGTGTAACTGAGCCCTTCAAATATTTTTTTTTAAACAGAGCAAATCTTTCGGATGCATTAAAAAAAAATCCACTATGGAAGAGGCACCACTAGCAAGTAAAAGTAAGAATCGGGTAAATGTCACTTAATTTAGTTAGTGAAAAGATCTTAAATTAAATTAGGACTAATATTCATACTGAAGGCACCTTAGTATTGTTTGGCTGAGGTTTTCATGGGTATGTTGTTTTCAATATCTCCCTCCAAACAGATTTTAGACAAATGTTGAAATATTCAAAGCTAAATCCTAGCTACCATTCTCTTTGTGACTCAAAATTATTTAAGTATTTAAGTATTTATTAGATTTGTATGCCGCCCCGAAGACTCGGAAAATGAAATCAAATATCCAGCTTTTGGGTGAAACTAGAGCATATCAACTTCCTACAAATCCAGGAATCAGCTGCTATCAATGAAACCGGCTGAGTATTACATAATTAAGGATAGTGCAAATACCAAATGCAAATATATATGTATATATGAAGCAATATGAGGCTGGATTCATTGCAAAAAAACAAATGAAACTTGTTTCTGTTATGCAAAAGTAAGCAATATGTCTCCCCTTTACAGTAACCATTAGTGCTTGATTGAGCTGATAATAGAGGATGCCATAATTAATTATTATTTAAATCTCAAAGGCAACTAAGGGAAGAGAGAGGAAATGCAAAGAAAGTGGACAATTAAAGAGCATAATACCAAGCAGATAATTTCTAAAAAGGAAGGAGAATGAAGCGAACTCTTAAAAGTTCTATGATGACAAAATCTCACGAAACTGAATATTTTTTTTTGTCTTCTGAGTAAAAACAGGAATAATTTTGGCAGAAATGGCAAGAACATTATTAAATATCGTGTATTGAATAAACCACAATGGCTGGTTTTACACAAAACTCAAAGAGAAGTGTACAGGATCTAACAGCTCAAGGACCACATGGAAACATAGAAGATTGACGGCAGAAAAAGACCTCATGGTCCATTTAGTTTGCCCTTATACTATTTCCTGTGTTTTATATTAGGATGGATATATGTTTATCCCAGGCGTGTTTAAATTCAGTTACTGTGTATTTACCAATCACATCTGTTGGAAGCTTGTTCCAATCATCTACTACTCTTTCAGTAGAATAATATTTTTTCACATTGCTTCTGATCTTTCCCCCAACTAACCTCAGATTGTGCCCCCTTGTTCTTGTGTTCACCAGATGTATAAAACAGGGGTCTCCAACCTTGCAACTGGGAATTGCAGTCCATACCACTTGTGAACTTCAATTCCCAGAATTTTTCAGACAGCAAATCTGGCTGAGGAATTCTGGGATTTGCAGTCCATAAGTCATAAAGTTGCCAATGTTGGAGATCCTTGGTATAGAGCATGTTGAAAACCATATTACAAAAATGTTATGAAACTCTGCTTATACCTTCTTAGCATCTAATTCAGACTATACAAATACAAATCTCAGCTGTGCTTCGGGCAAAGAAATAAATTATTTCTTCACCCGAAGCACAGCTGAGCTTTGTATCAACCACAGGTGGGAGGGATGCAGTGACCGGTCTCTGTCTCACAGAGGACAAGCCATTGAAACACTGAAAAAATTGCCAAAAATTATGAAAAAAAGATGGTGGCAGACAGAACCTGATCCATGATGCCATCTTCATGTCACCAGCGGGTTGATAACGGTTTGGGTGATCTGGTCCAAACCAGAAAGAGCCCACCTCTGACACTGCAATTATCATAGATATGAACCACTCACCAAGCACCCGAATGCAAATCATGATTGTGAGGATGTTACAATGGCCATAAATGTGAAAATAATGGTCATAAGTCATTTTTTTCAGCACTGGTGTAACTTTGAACAAATACAAAATGAACTCTTGCAAATCGAGAACCATCTGTAGTTAAGCTCTGAGTAGTGAAGGACAGGGACTCGCTATATGTGTTTCTCAGCGTATGGCAAACTCTGAATGTGGATCACTGTCACTTTTTTTTCATTTGGATGGCATTTTTTGAAAAGCGTAACTCACTTTGGCACTTATTGGGAGTTCACTTACCTTCTTGGTCCTATTCTTTGTTTTCCTTCCCAAGGTCACTGCCTCATTTAGTTACACAAATGATCCTATGCCCTGGCAGTTCAGTTTCTTTTCTTTTGTGGAACTGCTGCTGATTGGGAGCCAAGGCCTTATTTGTACAAGTGACTGGCTTAGTTTTCTGTTTTCCATTTCTGCGCTAAGCGATGACAGGAGTGACCTGCTGCGTCAGGAGTGATAGTGCACAATGCATGGGAATCAGGATTGTTGCTCTGGAGGTAAACTCCATTTGCCCCAGTGCCTCAGTTTGGGGAAAGGGATGAAACTTAGCTGATAGTATTCCAACATGGAAACTGGAAACAGATCATGACAGGCAGGAAACTGCTGGCTATACAATAATTATAAAATGTAATTTATAAAACTTCCAGGAAGATTGTTTGCCACAGCAGGAAATAAAGATAGAAGTTTCTCTGCTGGTTTCCAATTTTTTTTTTGAAAAGTGCCTGCCTGGATAAACATAAGATAGGAAGATCCTAGTGAGACTCCTGTCCTATTCAGTCATTTTTGTTTGCTTATGATGAAGACATAAGCTGGCCCAGGTTCAAATGACCATGTCTCCTCTTGGATTTGATTGGAGTGTATTGGAGGAGTGTATTGGAGGAGGAGTAGCAGGAAACCAGCTGTACAGTATTTATAAAGTCTTAATTTTATTAATTGTGTCAGAAATATAAGCTCACTTTTAACTCAGATTCTGCAAAGGAGAATTATTATTTTCAAGGGCAAAATGTCTCTTCTGTTTCACATGTCTAGCAAGACTATGAGTTGATGGTGGATGAATACAATGTGGTTTGTTCATCCAGAAGCTGTAGGTGATTCAGTTATATGTGCTTCCCCATCAGTGTGTGTTATATTTCTGTTCTGCAAGTTACAATGGTTGCCAGTATACTTCTTCATTCCAGATGTTAGTGGTTAGTATAAAGCCTTGCATAATTGGGGTGGGGTGGTTGTTGGATTATTTGCACGACCACCTCTACCTAATGGGGCCTACCATTCCATTAACTCCAGCAAAAGAGACATGCTGTGGGTCTTGTTGATTAAAGCAGGATTGTCCAACTTTTGTTACTTTAAGACCTGTGGGCTTCAGCACCCAGAATTCTCCAGTCCGGGGAGATTCTGGAATTTGAAGCCTGCAAGTCTTAAAGTTGCCAAGATTGGACAACCCTTAAAGATTAAAGTATCCTATCTGACAGTACCCAGAAAGAGAGCCTTTTCTTTCATAGTGCAATATTGTGTACAATATTGTGCCCCTGGAGATTAGATTGGCTCCCCACCATGTTGGACTTTCGTCAGGACTTAGAAACATGGCTGTGTTCCCAGGCACAAGGGTCAGAATCTCAGCTAGAGCTCATTGTACTAAGTGTTTCTTGTTGTTTATCTTGGCTGCCAACTCTGTATTTGTTTTGATGCTGATTTATTGTTTTTCATAATTGTTAGGTGTCCAGGGTCATCTTGTTACGATGGGCAGCCATAAAAATTGAATAAAATGATTAATAAAAATAGTAATAAAATAATAAAACAGAGGAGGGAAGATTGAGCTGGCAAAAAGGTGTGATTACAAATGTAGCATGAAATCAATATTTGGAAGTCGGCCCTTGCACTTTCTTATACATTAATGCCTCCTTCCCTGATAGGGCAGTGTAGATCAGTGTTTTTCAACCAGTGTGCTGCGAGACATGGTCAGATGTGCCGTGAAGAAGGAAGCTCAGCTTCTAGTCTCGCAGCTTTTCTTTATGGCAGGTGAGCTTTGGGGCCCGGCAGGAGGGCACCGGCAGCAGGAGCGGGAGGGCGCTGGCAACAACGGCATTGGGCAATAGCCGCGGGGCAGCGGCTGCGAGCAGAAGCTCCAGCTGTAGTACTTTTCTTTACTCCACTTTGCCATCGGGCAGTAGCCGCAGGGTGGCAGCTGCAGCACCCCGCCCGGCTGGAGCTTCCATGGCAGTGGTGGCAGGTGAGCTTTGGAACCCGGTGGGAGGGCTCCAGCAGCGGGAGCGGGAGGGCGCCGGCAGCAGCGGCACCAGGCAGTAGCCATGGGGTGGCGGCTGCGAGCCAGAGCTCCAGGGTGGAGGCATCGACAGCGGCATCTGGACGTGTTGCTGGACACTGTACATGCTGCACTGGGCATGGGTGTGGGGCTGGCACTGGCCCACTGGCTGGGCTGGGATGGAGGGGCCAGCCCCACGCCCATGCCCAGTGCAGCGCAAGCATATACAGCGTCCAGCAACACGTCCAGCTACCGCCGTTGATGACTCCACCCTGGAGCTCCCGCTCGCAGCTGACTGCCGTGCCCGATGCCGCTGTTGCCAGCATGGTGTACGAGAGCGAAAGAGAGAGATAGCAAGAGAGAAAGAGAAAGTGAGAAAGAGAGAGAGAGAGAAAGAGAGAATGGGAGAGAGCAAGAGAGAGACACACAGAGAAAAAAAGAGAGGGGAGAGAGAGAGAAAGAGAAAGAAAGCAAGAGAGAGAGAGAAAGAGAGAGAGAGAAAGAGAGAGAGAGAAAGAGAAAGAGAGGGAGGGATGGAGGGAGGGAGGGAGAGAGAAAAACATAGAGGAAGAGAGAGAGAGAGATTTTTTTTGTCCAAACTTTTTTAGCGCCCCCCTCTGCTCCCCCTCCCCACTCAATGTGCCCCAGGATTTTGTAAATGTAAAAAAGTGTGCCGCGGCTCAAAAAAGGTTGAAAATCACTGGTGTAGATCTTCCTCTGATACTGGAGGCTGACTAACAAGAAAAGTGTTTGCATAATTGAGTGAGAGAAGGAACAGCCTAGAATGCAGGTGCTCTCCTTCTGTATTGCTAGAGAAGTTACATCCTCCTCCTTCCTATAAGAGGAAGAATAGATATGTAAAAGAAAATATATGCCTACTCATGTTACATCTGGTAAGGTTCCTAGATGAATAATTGCCCATTTTATATTTCAATTCCAAAAGCGAAAGACATGCACACTACCTTCCTATAATAAGGTCAGTATTATGGTATGAGTAAAAGATTGCACAGTTGAACCTGAGAATCTGGTTCCTCTTGTGTAATGTGGTTTTTTTCTTTGCTTACAACAGAAAGAAGCTGACGAAAGCCTCTCCTTAGCAACAAAAATATAAGCAACCTCTATCACTAACTGTACCCTGCAAATGTAAGAGTCATCTGCATATTCACAAACCGTTGGTTGAACTTTTGCACGCCCATTGTGTCAAGATCCCTCAGCGCACCACACAGGCAGCTCCTGCTCATCTTTTGCTTTACATAGAAAATGGGTGCTTTCGGCTTCAGCTCACACAAGTTGTATGGAGCAGTGAATCATTCTAATACACCGCAAGTTGAGAAACAGGGCTTGCCACAACACAAAGATACTGTGGGCAGGCCCCTCTGTCTGTTCTATTGATCACCAGTGATTGTTAGGGACGTTCACATTTTGGAAGCAGGAAAATTCACAGTATCAAAGAAAGGAGCTATACTCAAATGACAAGAACATGAAACAGGAGGAAAAGAGGAAGAAAGACACGAGATTTCTAGGATTCAGAAGACCCATTTTCCCATATAGAATAATTGAAGAGAAAAAGGCAAAAGTGGTAGAACATCCCATACCTCCACTGTAAGGTCAAAACAGCTCTACGATAGGGGTGCTGACTACCAAGTCTTAAGGAACTGCTTCCTAAACCTCCTACATCTTAGGCACTGCAGCACCAAAGTCAAGGGGTGAGGTTCAGTGGTCTTCTGATAGGGTCTAGAACAGTGGGGGTTAAACTGGGCTAGATCCGGCATGTGGGATGCTTAGATCTGGCCCATAGGGCTGGCCTAGAAAAAGGGAAGGACCTGCCCGCAGCCCTCCCAAGCTCTGTTTTTGCTGGCAGAGGATTTTAGGAGGCCTCCGCAACTGAAAACAGAGCTCAGGCACTCCTGACATAAGTTATGTCGAGCTGGCCACACCCATCCTGGCCATGTCCACTTCGCACCCTTCCACATAAGGCCAACCCTTATGTGGCCCTCAATGAAACTGAGTTTGACACCCCTAGAACAACTCAACACATCTAACTTGCCACAGGACAAGAGTTACACTAATATTGAAGAAACAAGTGGGATAGAATCATTAAAGAAAGGGTGCGAAGGAAGGGACAAAAAGTAATGTCAATAACAAAATTAAAATTATTTCAATTAATGACATTGAATGGTTGAATTGTCCCACAAGAAGTTGGCAAGTCTCTCTCTCTCTCTCTCCCTCCCTCTCTTTCTCTCTCTGTCTCTCTTTGGTAATTTTGGACACTAGTGACTATTGTTCTATTTCCATGATCCTTTTTCTGATGAAAATTGTTGGCTTGGTGACCTATTCTTGACACCAACTTCCATGGAAGCAGCTGACAATCAGAGCAGTAGCTGGCTGTTTCTCACCCTAGGATGGAACCATTGCTTGTGACCTCTCCTGTGATGAGATGGAGTAATGGAAGAGAAAAGATTTCCCCACTCACTGAAACTTATATATCCAGTGAAATATAACTCAAGTAGCTGCAGAAGTGATCAGCTATATGTTTCTAGAAGAGTAAACCAAGGGAGTTATTGTTTTTTTATGATTCACAGTGGAAACATGCTATGAATCATCACAGAAGGCTTGGAACTGGACTGAATGCTGGCAGTGACAGGCATGGTACCAATGGCATAGGAAGATTCTTCTCATTATGTCATCTTTAGGATTTACTCTTGTAAATAAATTTCAAATCTGCCTTCTATGATGATTCATCACAAACTACCTGTGGTAATATTTCTATTACGTCTTGTGAGCATTTACAACAGGTGAAAATGCAATCAATGGCAATCCTTCTTAGCAAAATTGGACAGTGAGGAGAACCAAAGACAATTTTTGAAAGGACTGTGTGGTCAAATTTTAGAGCTATAGATGTTTATTTTATTCTGGATCTGTTTTAATCTTCTTGGGGTGGGAGAAAGGGCAGAAATAAATATTGTATATCTAGATTGGCTGCAGTTCTGTCCAAACGTAGACTGCAAATAAGTTATCCAAATTGCCTACACTTTGGACAAATAATTATGTGCAAGTAATCATAAATAAATGAAATGTAACTGAGTGTTCTTGAGTTCAGTGAAAAAAAGTAGATGATCTTTCTCCTGTGAATAACCATATCTGATCTACAAAAATTCCAACAACTACTGTGTGACAGCAAGCAAAAAGTGGCCATTCAGATTGCTACAATATCATCAACAGCAGCAATGACAATAATAATGAAGATGATAATGCAGCAAAATTGAAAGCAGAGTAACAAAAGGAAACAATTGAACATACAGTTTCTAACTGGAAAAAGAAGTCTATGCACAGTTGCTCCCTGAAGGACATTGAAGAAAAGGTAGATACGAAGCGAACATGGAAATGGTTAAGGAGTTGAAGAAAGAAACGGAAGGCTTCATTTTGGCTGCCCAAGAACAAACCCTACAGACCAGCAGTGGGTTGCTCCCAGTTCAGCCTGGTTTGGCAAACCAGTAGCACTGGCAGGAAGCTCCTCCCACCTACCTGGGACGCTTCTGTGCATGTGTAGAAGTGTACGCGAACCGGTAGCAATAGGTTTTAGAACCCACTACTGCTGCAGATCAATTCCATAAAAGCAAAAATTCAACATGTCAGTAACAACAGCAAATGATGCTTATGCAATCAGAGAGATGAAACAGTGGATCTAATGGCTTCAGCAAAAAGCCATTAGAATAATCAGTTTCTGATTATTCTGATTATTAATAATCAGTTTCTGATTATTATCTAAAATGTCATTATCGAGTTGCCAAAATCATACATTGGACGCATATCCAAAAGCTTGGATTTGAATGCAGCAAAAATTACTGGGAACACCAAAAGGACAAAGTTCTTGAAAATGAACAGGTCAAGATCTTGTGGGACTTTAAATTCCAAACAGAAAGACATCTGGCCCACAACACGCCCAACATCACAATTGTGGAAAATAAAAAAAAGGCTGCTTTATAGATATTGCAGTTCCAGATGATGCAAAAATTGGGGGGGGAAATAACTAGGAAAAAATAACAAAACTGCAGTCTGCAAATTGAAATTCAGTGATTGTGGAGGAAAAAAATCAATAGTTGTACCAATAGTAATTGAAACCCTTGGATTAATACCTAAAGGGCTGCCTACATGGAAATTTTGAATTTATCTAACCTGAATATTCTGATTTTTTAGGGGGGGGGACACCATCATCTTACTCAGAACTGCCTATCATATTTTTTGGAGTATAAGATGCACCGGAGTATAAGACACACCTTAGTTTTGAGGGAGGAAAATAGAGAAAAAAATCTATCTACCAGGTATTCATCTCGCTAGTGTCCTTAGTTTGGTCAGTTTCAGCACATTATTCTTTATCTCCTGGTTAGGGTTGAAAAAGAAATCTTCAGAGGGAGTAGCAATGAAAATAACCCTCAAAGAATTAGGGCTGAAAAAAACCTTCTTTGGAGGGAATATAAATAAAAAAATCCTGCAAGCTGGAAAGGTCGTAAGCATCTCGTTAGTGCTAAAAAAAACTTTTTCGGAGGGAGTAGGAATGAAAACAAGCCTGCAAAGACTTAGGCCTGTAAAAAAATGTCTTCAGAGGGAGTAGGAATGAACACAAGCCTGAAAGCCAGGAAGAGCCAGGAAGATTGTTAGCATCTTGTTAGGGCTAGAAAAAAAAGCTTCGAAAAAGCTACATTCGGAGTACAAGATGCACCCAAATTTTCAGCCTCTTTTTTGGGGGGGGGGGTGCATCTTATACTCCCCAAAATACAGTGTATACTTAAATGTTATGTTAACAGCTCTTAGTCTTTGGTTAGGATTTGAACTGCTAAGGTATTACCAATCCCAGATTGTGAATCAAATTGAAGATTAAATCTCAAGTAATAATTTATTAGATGTACCTGTATATGTTACCCAACTCCTAGTGATAATGGTATCTATCTATGCAGTTTATTTAAATAACTGTTTTTTAAGGTATTGTTCCTTCTTCATGACTATTCAGGATTTTAAAATTATCTCAAGAAAAACAATACTTCTGAATATTTTATTTTTGTCATTTTTTTCTCTATGAGCCTAGTTGAGTTTAAGTTGTGTCTTTCTTCACACAAATACTCTTATTTAACTCCAACCCCCTAGGACTTTAAAAAACTCTTTGGTTGATTGTATAATTTTCCTTCTTGCTATGACCTTTACAATATTTCTATTCTCTTAAACTTGCCTGACTAGGTGAACTGCAGCTAACACTTTTGCTGATTACACAATCAGTCAGGTGTTTAGATTGAATTTGACATTTTTATCTACCCATCTATTTGAAGCTGGGTTTTTTTTTACAGACTCACGAGTTAACAATGACGTTAACATTACTATATTATTATGGTTCATTGCAGAGTCAGCCAGATGTCCAGATTTTTATTTGGCATTTCCATCTACCTATCAAATCCTTCCCAAGAACCTGGGATAGACAGACTGGTAGGCCAAATGACATCTCAGATGCTATTTGGGGCGCTGACATTGACATTGTTAGATGATGTTAAAAGTATGGTATCTGTTCTGCCGGTGTGTCTCAACCGCCCGTAATTACAGGGTAATTAGTCCAGGAAGACACACACCACACGATAAAAGGAAAACCCAAACTTTTTATAAACAGAAAAACAGAAACAGCTCCCTTTTTAAATGTCAAAGGGATTTTCTGGAACACACAAGGCACAGGTTAAATGCAGTCCAATTGTTCACCCAATAACTGGGAAATTGAGTCTAATTCTAAAGTCCAGAGAGTCTACACACACAATCCTGAACAGCAGAAACAATGAATCAGATAAACTGCCATGAGGCTAAAACACCAGGCTTCACTTTTATCTGTAGCACTAATTACAGCAGCCCCACCCAACCACAGGTGGCCTCATTTCCTCTTGTAATAATCCTTCAGTTGTTGTTTCCTACTCATCACTCTACGCATTGTTCAGAATACAGGGATGATACAGATGACTAATCTCCTCCTGGGCTGTCAGGATATAATCTGGATTAATATAAGAATTATGCATAATACAATCTTGGAAGGGAAAAAAAAGAAATCATTTTGCATAATTTTCCCATGACATGTATCTATCACACTATTCTCTTTTATAGTAATCAATGTAAAATGCAAAAGGGGTAATTATCCACAATTATAAGAGAACAGATTGGAAACAAAAAAGGAGTAAGTAACTAAAAGAAATTAAAGGCATAAAATAAGAAAAAAGGGAAGAGCAGTTAAATAAAGTTTGCTCAGGTTTTTCATAACTTTTTTCTTTGCAAAACATCCTTGCTTCTTTCATGTCCATACATTTCCTTGTACATTTCCTTTTTATCTTTGACCTTTTCACCTCTTCCTTTTTGAAGATTTCATTAGCTTATCCAACCACAACTTTCTTGGTTTCTCCATTCATTCATCATCATGTTTGTTTTACAATTCAATCTTTTTATTCTGCACTGTACAGGATCAAATTAAATTTAGAAGAACAAAATATCTTCCAATATTTATCAACAGTTCCTACATGCTTCGTGTCATCTATGATGCTCTGAGGAGTCTATTCTCCACCCCCTTCATCATAGTAATCCTAAACAGCTTGAACACAGACACGGCAATATGAGTCACACTTTTCAATAAGCAATAGGTTGTTGGGTAAGTCACAATTGGTTAGTTTCAGTCACAGTAGCCTTTAAATCATACTGGCTCTATATATTGTGTGATAGCCAATGATTGATATAAAATAATTCAGGAATTATAATTCAGGAATTTTGATGGGTTAAGTATATTCAGGTTTCTTTAGTCTTAATCTGACACTCCATCTGGTATATATACACTGCTCAAAAAAATAAAGGGAACACTCAAATAACACATCCTAGATCTGAATGAATGAAATATTTTCATTTAATACTTTGTTCTGTACAAAGTTGAATGTGCACAACAGCATGTGAAATTGATTGTCAATCAGTGTTGCTTCCTAAGTGGACAGTTTGATTTCACAGAAGTTTGATTTACTTGGAGTTATATTCTGTTGTTTAAGTGTTCCCTTTCTTTTTTCTTTTTGAGCAGGATATATATATTTATATTTATATTTATATATACTTTATATCATTTATGTAAATCATGTTGCCAATCTTGAAAAACAAGACAAACATAGCTCCTTTAAATTGTAATCAATGTTAACAATCATTACAGAGCAGCGTCTTCAATACTCCCAGAAACTGATTACAAGGAGATAAAAGCCATAAACCTTAGATGTTTTTACTTCTAAAGAAGATATAAGCGACAGATAATTATAAAGATCCAGTTACTCTGAAATGTTTTTGAGATATAGATTGAGACCATGCATATTTCCAAGTTTACACTGATAACACAATCTATGAGTGCTCTGAATATAATTCTTTAGGCATTTGTCTGCAAATGTTTAGTGTTGCACAACTGGAAAATAGCAGCAAGATCCAGCAAGGACTTTGCAGCGTCAGAAAACATATAATAAAATTACTATACAATGATGTAGCAACCCTTCTCCAAATTTTCAGCCTTTATACGTGAGTTCAGAGCTTGCAGACTGGTGGTGGAGAGAGAAGGGATGGTTTGCACGAGTGGCCAGCACAAGTACCCGCCACTCACACATGGGGTGTGCATGTGTACATGCATGCTCCATCTGCTGTTTCTGCAGCCTGGTTGCAAACAGCTGCAGCCCAAATGTTGGGGACCCCTGCTTTTACCATTTAGGAATCTGAATTGGCTCAATGTTTAGTCCTCCACCTATGCTTTCAATAATGGCAGATTTAATTTGTGAAGTTTTGTACCCAGAAAAAAATATAGTCATTTGACGGTACATACTGTAGATTTGAGATTGACCTGATTCACCCTTTATGATGGAAGGAGCACAAGATTTCTGATTAGGTTTCTAATAGGAACCCCGCCCTGTAAAAGAATGTGGTCTGGTTGGAGACAACCCAGCTATGTCCTAAGACTTGCCTGATGGAAAAAGATACACATCCACATTTCCAGAAAGTATCTAGCAGCACTTCCCATCATTCTTTACCTTTGGCATCCACATGTGCATCTGCAAATAAATATCAACCCATCCAACCTCTTTCTAAGGAAATCAAATCTCAAATAAGAGGCATCTTCCAAATTCTCACTCCTTGCAAATTATATTTATGCACAAAATAGTGCTTATAATAGTTATGTTATGGTTTTACAATTTGTAACTTTATGACTGCTGTGAGCTGCCCAGAGCTGACTATCATCATCACCCAGGAACTTGTCTACACTATATCCTTCATTCTGAAAAGCTTGGCTGAATCTCAGGTCTGTTAATCTCCTGCTTCCTGCCCATCCGTTTGTACTGTAGCTCAACGGACATACCAAAAAACAAAAGTAGTGAGCTAGATTTGGCCAGTCTTTGCTTTAGCCCAGCAGATATTTGTGAACAAAAACCCCTGTGAATTAATGTTTTTTCCAGGCACTCATATTCAGAACTGATGAAACTATTTGTGTACTTTTCTCTTTCTGATGAATTACAATTCTCTTCTGCATTTTTAAGTATGTTCTCCTTTCTTGAAATCTGCTACTGCAAAGATTTTGTACATGAAAACACCCAATATAGTTAGGATCATGTCCATACCAGAACAAATGTAAGTACTGGGATGAATTAGATGAAAGAGTCATTAGAATCCATGGGAATGAACTTTGTACAACATGTAATGAAGGACACTTAATTTTGAAAGGACATACTTTTGGAGCAGAACATCCAAGACACCAGGGTAATATGATTATAATGCTGGGCTAGAATCAGAGACACCCACCACCATGGAAGTGACTTTGGGTCAGTAAGTTTTTCTCAGTTTAATATACCTCACAGGTTTGTTGTGGGGGGGGGGGATGGAGAGAGTTCTGTGTACTGTACTCTGGTTTTGAGTTCCTGGAGGAACGGTGAGATGTAAATAACATGCTTAGCAAGTAGTGGTTAGTCAATGCATTTTATTACTCTTTTCTTCCCATTGAGATATTGGGAGTTGTTCCTTACCAGCCATTCAACAATTGAAGTTATAATGGCACTGAAAAGAAGACTCATAACTGGTTTATGAAGTTGAGGTATAGTGATTATGTGTTCACAATTCAGGCATTTGGCAAATAGTGGGAATGGCAGAGTGTCTTATGGTCATATGATCACCATTTCTGACTTTCACTGCCAGCTCCCAAAAAGCATTGCGAAGCCAACAAAAAAGGGGTGATCATGTGACATCACATCCCAACAACCATAACCAGAATTTATATCATAATTCAGTCAGAAGTCGCGTCACATTTCAGTTTGTGACTCTGCTGCTTAGTGATGGAGTTGCTGGTTCCAATTATGGCAATGATTTTTTTCTCTCTCCAATAATGTGTACAAAAAAAAAATACCATTAATATTGAATTATATTACATTGAATCATTTTTACAATTTTGGTATACATATTTTAACCAATGCTACCTCCTTTACATTTGACACCTGAACAAAAATAATTATCTAAATTTCTTATATAGCGTTAAAAAAAGCTGTTAGCCAATACACATTTTAGGCTGTTCCTAATCTTAATCCCATCTAATTAATTAAGACGTAGTGCTTCAATTTTCTCCAAATCTCCTCCATATAAATTTTCATATATATTTTTAACCTTCTTTTATAATAAATGCCCTTTGAAAGAAAGAGAAAAAACATAAAAAGGAGCACAAATTTCTAATTACATCCAATGGTATTTAAATTAAATCCAACCCTTGCTAAAAAAAAATTATAATTAAAAAAATATGTAGAGGTATAATATATCCCTAATGTCACCAAATTAATAAAACTAATTAAAAATAATTCCCTTTAATAGGTAAAATAAAAAATTGTGGACGGTGATGACTACCTGTATGCTGTGATAATGAGTCATGGTGGTGTAGTGCAACCTGTGGGCCGCAGTCTATTACTTGACCATGGACTATTTGCAACTGGGCTATGTAAGTGGTGAGACAGCGTGTTCCCTCACATGACTGGAGCTGAGTGTTTGTGCACACAGACCCGGTACTTGGGTGGCATGGTTTACATCTCACCCCCAGGAAGATACCTGTCTTCCAATAGTAATGGGCCAAGGGAGGGGGGGGGAGGTTCATTGCTATAAAGGTTATGTTAGCCACTATTATAGTGAAAATTCCACAATTATTCCCAAATATAGTGTACGCCTTTCAAATAGCCAGTGCTGCTATTTATGAAAAAATGGGCTTGTGTCCAATTGCATGGTGGTGTAAAAGTAAAATTGAAACATATATTTTATCAATGTTCATTGTCAATGCTAATTTTCAACAATGAGCCTGGACAAAAGGTTAAATAAATTAAACCATTACAAGTTCATTTCTCATCTAGTCCCTTAAAGAATGAAGACATCAGAAGGGGTTTTTTTTTAGAAAAGTTTCATTTATTGAAAAAATGTTAAAATAAATTACATTTTATAAAGTCTAATATTTACATACAGTGATTCCAGTGACAAATTAGCAAACAAGAACTGATAAAAACAGAACAAAACCCCTTTGTCTCTTTTATATGATGGAGTGATAGAGATGAGTTCAAGGCTGTTCAGATTTTGCGAACTATTTGAAACAGTGATGCCTAGCTCTAGGAGTTCAGTGCAACACAGAAGGTATAAAAATTAAAAAATGGGTCAAAGTGGTGGCCAAAATTTATTTCTCAATAAGAGTTTTATGTATTGCTTTTTTATTTCCAATTAAAACAAGATACAAAAGGTAGCATATTATAAAATAAAGTGCTAACCAGGTCATATTTAGAGATACAAAACAACAAGAAGAAAGGGCAGTGATTTTGCTATGTTTTTATAAACCCAATGCCAGCAATGGAGTTAATCCTACCTTTCAAAATGTTTCCTCTTGTTTAACAGTACTGTAGTCAGTTCTTTCAATGGCACATTTTAAAATAAGTCTGAATAATACTGTGCTTTACATAAAACTGTTATGGAAACTGAATCAGTTTTGTATTAAATACATTTGGAAATCAATATTAAGTGTAGTTTCCATTCTTTATCATTTTGCCATATAATTATTGAAAACAACTCCAGGAAGTACTATTAGGTTTCATTAATTGTGATTAGGGGAAATTCTACTGAGTAATATAGGAAGAACAGTCACTCATCTCATTGCTCCAACTTCTGAAACAATTTTAGTTTCCAACAACATTATGAAGATTACCTACCTAGGTTTTAGGTTTTTCTGATCACAATATTGGTTATAGGGAAAAACAGAGAAAGCAGCATTATTTAAGGCTTCATGATCCACAGTTTTTAGAGATACCAAGGAAGATCCTTTCCTCTCGTTCTGAAACACATGACTACTATTGATGATCTGGTGCTTTAAAAGCTAGCAACCATTTTGTTAAAAGCTTCTGTAAAAAGCTACATAAAATGAACCCAAAGCTAATCTGTTGGGTTCTTAGCTCTGTTAAATGTACAGTCCTCCCTCTCACATTTTTTTTAAAAAAGGCAGTAGTGGTCTGCAAACCTGACATTCCAGAATATTTCATACTATGCAAATTCTTTCCAAAATGTAGTCGAGACAGAATCAAAGACACTTCGAGTGCTATTGAACCTTCTCCCTGAATCAAATTCCAAGATCAGAATAAAAAATTGTCTCCTTTGTCATTGTATTTATTTGTCCAGGGCCATAAATAAGGATTCGGAACAAAAGGCCAATTTCCCTTAATACACGGAAGACAATATTTCCTATCAGAATGGTAAGAAAGATCAATTCTCTAATAGGGCCAATTCTCTAATAGGGCCAATTTACCACCATGGAAAACTGTACTCGGATACAGGGCAGTTGGACACATTATGCAGCTAATAAAAACATTCCATACATACACCTTTGTGCTAGTCACAGTGAGTGAAGTACATTTTGTCATTTCACCTGTAGCAAGGTACAAAATGGAATTATTAAGAATTAAGGCTCCTGTCAATGGTCCAAGCATGTGGAATAAATCTCCACTAATGAGCTCAAATAGCAAATCGAAGTCTAAAAACATGATGCCTATTTGACATTTAGACAAATCCCTCAAATTATGGGGCACTTTTAAATGGAGGTATTAATACCCAGCACATCAAACCTAAACAGCAGCACCAATTCTGAATGTTGGAAAAGGACCTGATCTCTATATGCAAGCTGTTTCAAGCTTGTATCATTTCACATCTGTCTACCTGTGCAATCGAGCACATAAACAATCCAAAACAGACACATCCAAAGCAGCAACATACACATCATCCACTCTCGCCTTTCTGTTCCTGTACTGTATTTAAAATTCTATAAAACATTAGTAACATTCATTTTACACACTACTGTGTGCTTCTTTAGTGCAGAGGCAAACGTTTTAGCCATTCGTTTATGAAATATATCCCAGAATACATTAGCTTTACAGGGTTAGTTTCAAGAAAGCCAGATATACTTTTGCCATTTACACATGACACAAGTGATACTCATAACTAAGAACCGCTCAATTGGAAATGTAAATTTAAGACAGCACCTCTGGGTCTTTGAGCTGTTTGATGATAAAGATGGTTTACTGTATAAAACCAAAAAAACTACCATGTTTTAGAGAGCAACAAGAATAGCCTCTTGAGCTGGAATTCAGCAATGGCAAAAATCATTATATAATCCAAATGGTAACCCTGGAACCTTCAATGAAATAACTGTATGAAAATACAACTGTTTGGGTTCCTTAGTAATCATGTTTCTGCAAACGGTTCTGCATAAACTGTATACGATTAAAAACAGGATGGCCTTTTTTCAGCAAATATTTCAAAACTGTCTTTTCAAGAAGAGTTTGCGAACAGGAGTGTATATCTTAATCAGAGACATTTTTCTAAAGATAATAGAATGCATCCACTCTCACAACATAAGAGTCAAAATTACAACACGAGTGGATTTGAATGTACCTTATTATTCATGAGTACTGAAAAATTCCACTTAGCCTTATTACCATTTTCATTTTCTGGGTTTTCAATAGCCATAATTTTCATTCTATTTCCAAACTGAAGCCACTGAACTATAACATAAAAGATTTACACTAGTAGCTCCAGTACCTACACTGCAAAATACTTTTGAGAATCGTTTTTCAGCTTTCTACTTTAAAAATAATCCCAATTATTGTGATAGTTTTATAGATATATAAAAAGATAGATAAATTTTGATGTGACAATTATATTTTGTTGCTTCTGCAATACTTCTCATACTCCTTTGTGTTAAGGGAGTTCATTAAAAATAAGCTAACACTTTATTTAGAAGCCAGCTGAAATACTACAGCGGTATTTCAGCTCAAAACACAATATTACCTACTCTAAAGTACCAGATGGAGTGGAGAACTTTATAGAAATGGAGCCACTGATAGAACAAAGAAGAAAGTAATTATTAAATCCTTCAAATGGAACTTCAGCTATTCAATCTATTTAATAAGGTACACTGATTCAAAAGCAGAGTTCCTTTAAACTTCACTTACACCTATAAATGAAGTTCATTCAAGTATTTCCTCTAGATCAGGGATGATGGTGAAAGGGCACTTCCGATGTGAAAGAGAAGTTTGTTATTGTGCTTTTCTTCATTTTTAAATGTCCTCTATGTATCTTCTTGCACCATTCAGTTTTACTGTATTTCAGTCCATTATATGTGCTTTTCATGAACACTAGGACCATTTGGAAATATTTAATTTCTTGTCCATAAAAGATCGATACTTCCAGTAGACTGACCCTGTGTTTCAAGTTAGTATTTCTGTTCATGAACTTCAACTTCAACAAAGCGATATTAACTTAGGCAGGCACTAGTCAAGTCACCCATGTATCTTAAGTCTGGCCTTCAGAATACTATGCTCTTCCAGTTCAAGCATCCCTTAGGGAGAATGCAGAGAGTTTTGTGATGGGACTGTGATAAATTCATCAATATTTTTCCATCTGCACTTTGGCATGATTTGCATTCAGTTTCTTCAGGGCTGAAGAGTTAGCCCAGTAATCCAATGCAACCATGCACTGCAACCAACTCAAACCAGTCTCACTGCAATCTTGAGGGAGGGAGGGAGGGAGGGAGGGAAGGAAGGAAAGACAGTCCCAATCAGTTAAGATTTTTCCTCTCTTAAATTCAAAAACCATCAAATCCCTAGAGAACCTTCAAGGTTTCAGGATAGTTATTTCATGGTGAGTAAAATTCACCAACAGACAAGATCTGTCAATGCAACACGTGTTTTCAGATTGCTTAACAGAAGGAAGTGGTGGAAAATACCTCACAGGATATTCCTTCTTCACTTATGGTTGTTGATTCAGATCATTAGCTGTTAACATTTTGCATCATATGATTTCAAGAAACTCCCTCCCACCTTTCTCACGTTGCAGCATTGGCAGTATCTGATATGTTATAGTCATTCATAAGCTGTTCATAAGGCACTGATATCTCTATCTCATTACTGGTAAAAGTAGATTCATCAGAGGATGAAAATTTCAGCAGATTCTGGGGGCTTTGTGGCTCCTGTGCAAGATTGTCATCCACTGAAGACTTTGAAGTTTCTTCATCATCTGAAAGGTCCTCTTCTTCATCCTCACCCTCATTTACAAATGTTATGTTGACATTTTCTAAAATCAAAGGTCGATAATCCCGCGAATCCCATGCTTCCCCTTCTTCTTCACTGATCCGGTCCAGCTGATTTACAAACACATTGCTCTCCATTGGGCTGTCCCCAAAGCGTTTGTCTGTCAAATGCCTCATCACATGATAGTTTTGCAGTCCAAGAGAAACATTGTCAAAGTCAAACATATTGTTCTTTGTGTATATCACTTTGAGGTCTTTATTGGCATGCTGTAAGGTTGGCTTGGTTTGCTCTGAGTTGAGAATTTTGTCATTGCTTGTTTTCAAAGCCTTCTTTCCTATCTGCTTAATGAGATCGTTGTAACTTTCTTCCTTTTTGGAAAGGAAACTGAATATTTTGATATCCTTTGTGTTAGACATCTGAAGAACCTTTTTGGTGGGAGAGTGATTTTCAAAGGACTCTTTTCTTTTTTTCCTTCGTTTCTTGATTGCTTTGTGAACCTCTACAAACATGCTGACTTTCCAGTTGACAAACAGTGAAAGCCAAGCAAGGCCTAGGTAGATCCACAGCTCCACAAAGTATCTATAAAGGGAGTGGTATTCCATATCTGGATTCACACCTAAAAGGAAAAAAAAGACAACAGAAGAAATATAAATTCAGCTTCTGTACACCTGTAAGTGGATTCATTGATCCAGAAATTTGTTAACATTCTTAAAAGTCAACATTTTCTTGGATAGGTTGTGCTTATGTCACATTTACAAGAAGTTTCGGCAAATCTCTTAAAGTCTAGCTTATTCCCTTTCTGAAAGCTCAGTAGTCAACTGTGGCTCAGATACTAAGATGACATCTGTCTACTTGGGAAATTACAAAAGAAAAACATTCAAAGTTCATTAGCTAAATGATTATACATAGTTAGAATTACGATTTTAACATCTAACACATACAAATAATAAATAACATTTTACAATCTGGGCTTGTTTATTTGTCAAGTCGCCCATGTTTAGACAATGAAAGCATTGTAGATATCATCTGTCTTAGAGGAAGCAGAACAGTAAATACACACAGTTCCATGGTTGTTCCCTGAAATATTTTTTTCATCTCTTTTTTTTGTCTTGTGTCTCTGCATAGCACAGAGACCAATACATTACTTTATCTTAATTGTAATTAGTTACAGTACTGCTCATTTCTATTCACATGTATTAAAACTTTTAAAGGCAAACTGCTGAAAATTCACAAAATATTAATACTAGAAGCTACTCAAATGACAAATGTATTACTGACCAGCAACATAGTCTCCAAATCCTATTGTGGTGATGGTGATGAATGAGAAGTAGAGGCCTTCAATGTAATCCCATTCTTCAGTCACCATAAAAACCAAAGGAGGAAGAACTAAGTGGACTAGAATGCCCCAAATAATGAAGATAGCTGTGCAAGTAATTTGTGCTTTTCTCTGTAATAAACGGAAGGAAGGAAGGATTACTCAGTGCAATCTACATTTAATAGATTTCCCCCCTCATATTTAGAAAGTCTTTACTATCATATTTTTTATATACAGTACTGTCTTGCAGCAACAACAAAATAACTATAAGCTATAGTAAGCTGCTATTTCTGGATATTTTGTGCAGATGGAAAACAAGGTTGAAAATTTCTACTTTGCTTCCTGTTTCACCTATGTGCACAAAATCATATATGTTCCATTTTTGCTTGATGAAGTGTTCTTATTGATTCCATCCCTATTCCGAGTCTGCGGAGAGGGGCGGCATACAAATCTAATAAATAAATAAATAAATAAATAAATAAATAAATATTCCACCACCCATAATATTACCTTGTAGAAATTCCTTGAGTCCTTTTCTTAACACTTTTATAATTTCTAATTTTCCTATGACCCATTTCATAGCTGAAAAATGACCTACCATATGCATTTTCCAAGACTATAACCATATAAAATGTGATTTGTTAAAACAAGGTAATATTCAGGCCTGGAACTTAAACTGCTGGATTGTCTCCTTGTCAATCTAGCCCAGTAGTGTACTGTCATGGAGGCCAATCAATTGCACAAGGAGACTGTCGGTTTCCAGCAGATGGCCTTCAGATGGAAAGCCTCTGATCTTCAAGATTTTTATTAATTGATCCAGCATTTTTTTAAGGTAGTCAAGCTGATAATCAGCATGTCATACCAAATTCCAAAGTTCAATTCAGTGTTATGTTGTTGTTTTTTAAAAAAACTTTTATCTGTCATGATTCAATTTCACTGGGTAACCTCTAGTTCTTATATTTTGGCAAAGGGGACATTGTTTCTTGCTGTCGCCTTTATTCACATTGTTCAAAATTTTGCAAACCTCAATTATGTCACCTGTCATTCACTGAATGAAAAAACCTCATAGACAAACAGCTATAGGCCATCATTTCTTAACTTTCTCTTAACTTTCTCTGTCTACTCTATATTATAACCCTTTTGAAGTTTGGGGACTAGAACCTGACATAATATGACAGATACAGCTGAAACATCAAATTACACCAGGGCATTATGCTATTGACTGAGTGAATGTTGCACTAAAATCTAAACTGTTAGCTTATTATGGTTTACAGTCAGCTTTCATATTAGTCAAGGAAGTTATAAACAGCACCAAGGAACAGGAAACAGATAACTGACAAAGCAAAAAGCAGAGGTTGCATAAGATGGGCAAACCATAAATATTCTGTCTAGTTGAGAAAGCAGAATTCTCAAAACTAGGGAATTTAAAAGAAAAGAGAAAAGTGGAAATCTTATGAAGCTACACAGTTTTAATAGAAGAGCAAGAAAATGATACACAATTTAAGCAGATTCATTTTAGATAGTATTCTGCCTTCTTACATTAGAGATAGGCGTATCTATCAAATTCCTTGAAAACATTTCCTATGAAAAAATATGAGTTTAATAGAAATTATGATAATTTTTTTTCTATTTTTGTCCAGGGATATGGAACTGCATAATAGATTTTTTAAAAAAAAAAATCACATAAACTATTAGTTAGGATTTAAAGCTGCTAGATATTTCTTCCATTAAATTGGGTTTTCTTGATATTGTTTATAATCCAATTCCAATAATTTTCATGTGCTGAAAGCAAATTTAACAGAATTCCATACCAGGCTTACTCCTCTCTTCGTTAGGAACTGGCCCAGCCTCTTGGCACGACCACCAAAAAATTTCCCCAAAGCACTGATCCATGTTAAGCAGAGTGGAACACCAAAAAGTCCATAAAAGATACAGAAAACTCGTCCAGCAGGAGTTTTTGGAGCAACATTTCCATAACCTGAAAAAAGAATATTGTGATTAAAAGTCACATATAATAAAAGGTGTAATTTGTCTTTTATGATTAGATGCTGAAAAAATTATAGAGCTTATTCTTATGATGATCTGTTCCTAAAATGGTCTATCGGGTCTTCGAATGGTGATAATTTGCCACTACAATCTGGAGCGAGTCTGTTGCTTCCTGACCTGCATAAAGGTTTCTCACAAGAACAATGAGGTATTTTGAGATTCTCATTTTTTTAAACACATTCCACAACTTGACATGATTTGACAATTCAAAGGCTTTTTAATAATCTGTTCAGCACATAATGACTGGTTTTTTGGTATTCTTTGGCTTTCTCAATTATCCAGCGATTATGCAGCATCAATGAAGTCTCATATTTCTTTTCTAAATCTTATTGAACATTTGGCATATCTTTTTCCATGTAAGGTTCGAATCTCTATTTGGTGGCCCTAAGCATTGCTTTGCTACAAAATGTGAAATTAAGGATATTGCACGATATTTCTGATTCTTCAAGTTGCTTGCCATATTTCAATGGATAGTCCACTATAGGTTTTTCGTATAGGTTTTTGATTTGTAAATTACTGGAGTGCTGATCTAATTTCATCTTCTAGTACTGTATATAGTTCCCAATGTTTCCAGCTTAGCGGACTGGCGGAGGGTGGGCGATGGTTCTGTGTGAGCATTTGGCAACCGTGTGTGCATGTGGCTCCATTTGGGTAAGCAGCGTCAGCGTGCACATGTAAACGGAATACATAAACAAGCTTGCCGGCCATTTTCCTGGCCTGGTTGCGATCCCCTCATGGCCCACGGTTGGGACCCATATTCTAGTAAATGATTTGGGACTCATGTTCTAGTGAAAGCCAGACTATAAAAATGTTGTATTGGTTTTCTTGAATTGTTTATAGCAAATTTTGGAAGAGAGGAACCATCACATATACTGTATATGGTATACTGTAGATTTTAATAATAGTAACAAATGAAACATGGTGCTTTATTTGATTTAGCAGCAAGGTTTCTAATTCCCTTTCCCACTTTCCCTGGTCAGTTTGTTTTCCAGCACTATGTGTGTTCTGCATCAGAACAAACAAACTTTGTAAACTCTTCTGTTTTTTCTGTATCTTACAGGGATAGCACAAACGCAAACCCGAAAAAAATGTCACCCCACAGTCCCGTTATCATATTTATTCTGCGATTTTTCCATCAAAGTCAGCAATATTTTGAGAACTGCAGGGGAAACATTTCTCACTGTGGTATTGTAAAGCCACCATCTTGAAATACAAAGAGTTTTGAAAAAGTAATCTTCTCACAAAACAAATGGCTATATAATCAGGAGAATGGATTTAGAAATCCAATTATTAGACATTTCTATAGAAGAAAAATATTTTCATAGAAATGTGCTTTCTCTCGCTATGCTTTATGTAATAGATTGATTCAAAGTCAGTAAATAGAGAATCTATTTCTACTAGGGCAGGTAGAACTATTAATGATGCCAATATTTGTGTCTCTAAATTGTCAGTCTTAAAAAGGCAGAGACATTGAGATCTAGAAGACCAAACTAAGACACCATCATATAATCAACCCCTCCAGCTTCTTCAAATGTTTCATTTTATTAAATAGTATTTCCCTATATTGTTTAATATATAAATGAATCTCCATATGGACAAACGGATACTTGCCAATAGTTGTAATCACTGTAGCAGCAAAGATGACAGCATTAGGCCAGTTCCAGTAATTAAATGTGTAATTAGCATCGATTGAAACTCCTTCCCCAGCAGCTTCTGAAACCACCTATAAAAATGATACACATCATTCAAAATGCAGTAAAATATGATACAGTATTTTAAAAAAATAGAAAGAAAATGTGTTTTTCCAATCCTTCACAATGTTTGTGGCCTAATGATAAACATGGCCATAGTAATTAGTTTTAAATTAGAAAATGTACTTATTATCAGCATAAATAGACAATGTTAAATAATTGTCGATTTTAGAAAATAAATGGAAAAGCAGCATTATGTGGTAAATCATCTAATTTGGAGCAAATTTGGAAAAATACAATAAAATCCTTATATTCATTCATTCATTCAATCAATCAATTGGATTTCTAGGCTGTCCTTCTTCCGAGGGCTTAATGCAGAAATTAATAATCCAAATTTGAAGGGGGATTTCTGACTGCTGTTCAAAACAACCAGCAATGGGGCCAGCAATGCTAAAAAAAATTCAAAATAATAGAATCACAGTGGAGGCTCACATGAAATTGTTATTTTTCTTTGCTTCATCTCTTAAAATTAAATTTTATACTACCAAGTCAAATTTCAAAGATCAAACTGTCTCTTGGTATTTGAGAAAGGGTAAAATTATATCTACAGTATATCTATCTATCTATACCTATAGATCTACAGATCTCTCTCCCTTCCTCCCCCCCTCTTCTATCTATCTCTTCCATCTATCTATTTTACTCATTACTGAAATTTAATTTTCAGCATTAAAAGGAAATTAGGTTGTTAAAGCATTCTTTCCAAAAAATCTATCCAGTAACGTTACTTATGAAAATCAACTACTGCTCTGCACAGGTACTACTTTGAGGCAACTTACACATTTTCTTATTGGTCTATTTATTTATATAGCCACCATTTGTCCAGGTGTTCCAGGCACATGGAGATCAATTATATTTTACTCCCACTATAATAACTGTGGGATAAGATATGTTGCTAACCTGGCATCATCTAATGGCCGAGAGTGAGTTTGAACCCAGTCTTCCTAGTTTTAGTTTACACCATTGTGCTAACTCTCCAAAAGAGGTATATGTATACATTCCAGCAGAGATAAAACCAATGTAAAACAGTCTAGTAGCTAAAGCGTTTGACTAGGCCCGGGAAGGCTTATTTTTAAGTCTTACTCAATCACATAGTTTACTGCATGACTTTGGCCAAACATCTATCTCAGCACAAGACTTTTCTCCTGGTCATAAAATAAGGATAGGCCTCCATGCACATCTCCTTAGGCTTCAGAAAATGGTTGGACAGCAGCGCCACAAAATATGCAAACAATGAATCTGTGGGAAATGAATCATTCCTCCAGTGAAAATGTATGAAATAGACCTGTGTAGTCTCTTTAATAAACAAACGAGTTTTGCTTCAAGTAGAGATTTCATGGAAATTGAAACTTTAAAAATTGGTCTGAAAAGTTCAGACGTGACTTGCAAAACAGGTCATATCATCTGCCAGTGTCCATGCACAGTGTGTATGGAAACTCGGGCAATGCCTATAACAACATACCAACTCATATACTCCATGTATATGTTAAATAATACCATCACTCTCTGTTAAAATGGTGAACAGGTAGTAACACTGATTGTTAATGCCAAGGCATTCGTGCAGAAACATCTGATAATTATAATCTGTCTCATAGTTCAGGGTCAGATAGAACATTGAGCACAAAGGTTGGCTTTATAAAAAGACAGAGAAGAGTAAGATAATAAAGTTAATATCAAAACAAAATGCATAGCTTGGCCAAGAGATTATTGCTATGGCAGGTGAAGCCCAGGTCACATTGTTGAAGCCCAATGTTCTCCACTGCAGATGGAATGGCCAATGGGCAGGAATGGTGGAGGTGCATATAGCATCACCTGAAAGGGTCTCAGCTTCTATCACCATCACTATCACCTTTATACTGAATTCCTGACTCAGAAAGGATATCTAAAGTCAGATATATTCATACGCAAATCAGTGATTCAAACTGGCATGATCTATATCATCTGAAATCGCATTAACAATTGTTTTGATAAAGTAACCTTGCTTTGCACAAATGTAGCCACGCATTTTGTCATACTACTTGCATGTCTGAATGGCTAGAGCTATTTTTCTGAATGTACAGTTTGAATGCCACAAAAATATGAATTTAATCAAAACATGAGAAAAATAAAAGGCGCATGTGAACTTGACACTAGTTTCCCCACAATTACCCCACAAAATAGTATATCACCTCTCCTTTTCTCTCACCCCCCTCTCTCCCACACAAGATATTTAGATAGCACTTTGGCCATTCCAGATTTTTAAAACACTAGGACCATCAGAGTATATACAGATGTAGAAAAGGATCATTTTCTGACAAACAGATAACTGTAATTCTGCTTTTGTTTCTATTTCATTGTTAGCCATTACGTTAGGTAAACTGTGTTATTAAGCAGAAGTAAATTTCACTGGGCCATATTTTATTTATGTCATTTTTAATCGTTAACAAAGTTTCCACCCAAATGATTTACTCCGATTTCTTATCCATGAAATAGCTGAAACAATCTTTAAGTGTTTGTATTGCGGGGTAAGAGGTGGAAAGCATAAATCAGCAGATGGAAAGGAAGAGACCATCATTTCAGTTCATATCCTGAGGAGGCTACGGGACTAACTCTTTTCACTGCTGTGTCAACATTTCACAAGTTTACACTCATAGTTGTTCCTCTGCCAAAGATGCACCTCCCTCTGGTCTCTATTGGCATGCTTTAACTTAGGATGAGCTGTGGCCTTGCTTGACACTGCTTTCATTATATTTCCCACATGTTTTAGTTATATTACTTCTTAACGGCGAGATTGAATAAACAAACATAATTTCATAGTGCAAGACTAGCCATTAAAAATACCTGGATATTTCTGACAATTTGAAGTAAGAAACAGAACAAGCATTATTTATTTATTTGTTTGTCTGTTTGATTATATTTATTTATTTATTTATTTATTTATTTATTTATTTGATTTCTACGTCTCAGGGCAGCTTTTAATAGAATCTAGTTGTTATTATATTATCTAGATTTTTATCTAAGTGTATTTCAGTTTTCATTATCAGGAAGCTGCAAAACCAAGAGAATAATTTAAAAAACCCTGCATTTATGGAAATTATAAAAATTCATGGAAAGATTTAACATTATTGGCTGAAAGTGTTTCATTACAGACTTCTTGCAAATTTCATGTATTGTCTAAGCCAGTGTTTCCCAACCTTTTTTGCACATTATTCATATTTTCAAAATCCTGGGGAACATTGAAAGGGTGGGCGGGCGGGGGGGTGGGCTAAAGAAAAGTTTGGACAAAAAACCCTCTCTCTTCCTCCCTTTCGCTCTATTTCTCCCTCTTTCTCTCTTTTCCTTCCTTCCCTTCTTTCTCTCTCTCCATTCCTCTTTCTTTCTTTCTTCCTCTCTTTTTTGCTCTTTCTCTCTCCCTCCTTCCCTTCCTCTATGTCTTGCTCTCTCCCTCTCTCTCTGTGTCTCTCTTGCTATCTCTTTCTTGCTTTTTTCTCTCTTGCTCTCTCTCTTTCACTGTCTCTTGCTATATGTCTCTTTCTTTCTCTTTGCCTCTCTTGCTATCTCTCTTTCTTTCTCTCTCTTTCTCTCTCTCTGTCTCTCTTGCTATGTCTCTCTTTCTCTCTCTGCCTCTCTTGCTGTCTCTCTTTTTCTCTTGCTATGTCTCTCTTTCTTTTTCTCTCTCTCTGCCTCTCTTGCTATGTCTCTCTTTCTCGCTCTGTCTCTCTTTCTCTGCCTCTCTTGCTATCTCTCTTTCTCGCTCTGCCTCTCTTGCTATGTCTCTCTCTCTCTCTCTGCCTCTCTTATATGTCTCTCTTTCTTTCTTTCTTTATCTCTCTCTCTCTCAGCTGACTGCAAGCGGGAGCCCTGACGGCGGCAGCTGGACGTGCTGCTGGACGCTGTATATGCCAGGCCTGCAGCGCCACCATGTACGGCGTCCAGCAGCACGTCCAACCGCCACCGTCAGGGCTCCCGCTTGCAGTCAGCTGAGAGAGAGAGAGAGAGAGCTCCCTCTCGCCACTGCCTGGAGCTCCCTCTCGCCGCCGCCTGGAGCTCCCTCTCGCCGCCGCCATCTCCCCGCGACTGCCTGCGCCCGCTGCAGCCACCACAAACCCCCCCCGCTCCCACCGCCAGTGCCCGCCCGCCGGCCCCAAAGGACACTTGCTGCCGACGCCAGACAAGCTCCAGCTGGGCGGGGCGCTGCCGGTGCCTCCGATCTGGGGCTCCCACTCCCAACTGTCCCTCGGCTCCTGCCTGATGCCGCGGTTTCTGGCGCTCTCCTGCTGGGCCCCAAAGAAGGAAGGCGAGAAAAAGGCGCGAAGAATGAAGCTCTCCTTCTTCCTACCTTCCTTCTTTGGGGCCCAGCAGGAGAGCGCCGAAAACCGCGGCGTTGAGCAGGAGCCGGGGGACAGCTCCGAGTGGGAGCTCCAGGTCGGCACCAGCAGCGCCCCGCCCAGCTGGAGCTTCCCTAGGAGCTTTGCGGCACACCTGGCCGTGTCTCGTGGCACATTAGTGTGCTGCGGCACACCGGTTGGGAAATGCTGGTCTAAGCGACAACTATTTGTAGGAATTTTAATTTTATTTATTTGACTTATATGCTGCCCAATCGTGTAGGACTCAGGGCAGCAAAGTACATTTTAAGTTTAAATAAATTCTAGTTACAAAATACAATCAAACAGGATTCTTTTCCAAAAATAAATCCTGCTTTTTAGCTATACTATACACAGAAAATACATATACAAGGCATGGCATATATATAATCTTATTATTCTGAGATTAAAATTAAAAATAGGTTTTACAGGATAGGAAAAAGAGAAAGTATCAATTGGAGTTGAGTTTAAAAGGTTCTGCACTGTGACAAAAGAACATAAAACAATTGAGCATTCATAAAGGCAAGTACTGAATGGAAAGACTTATTCTGGGTCTGTGAACTCTCACTATATAAATGACTGAAATAATAAATCACAGACAGTAGTTTGGGAAGCGGCAAAGAGAGCTAAAACCTGAATCCTGGAAACATAGCTCTGTCTTCTGGATGGGTTGTTTTTTCTTAAAAAAAGAGTTTAGTAAAACAATAATTTAAATCTGCAATTTAACAGACTAATGGAAAAAAGGGGTGTCAATGGAAGCTGTCTGTTTGTTAAATGACAAATAGGAATTTTAAAATAGCAATAGCACTTAGACTTATATATAGCTTCACAGTGCTTTACAGCCCTCTCTAAGCAGTTTATCAGCATATTGCCCCCAACAATTTGGGTCTTCATTTTATTGATCTCAGAAGGAAGGAAGGCCAAATCAACTTTTAAGCCAGTAAAATCTGAACTGCCGGAACTGCTGGCAGTCAGCAGAAGTAGCCTGCAGTACTGCATTCAAACCACTGTGCCACCACTTTTTTAATGTATAAAGTCCGCATAACATACTTGAGCATTATTTGCACTGATATGCTAAATGAGGATCTTGATGGTTGCTTTAGACAAGCATGTTATGGACAAAATTTAAATGTTGTTTGTTATATCCAAAACACTGATTCAAGGTTCATGAAAACAAGGTTCCACTGTAAATATCTTCTCACCTCTCAGCAACCCCAATGGTTGTAAACTTCCTTGAAAGTTATGTAGTACATCCTTAACCCTTAGAATAGTTATGTGACAGCTGGCAAAGTGGAGGCACTAAGCTCCATCAAAGTTTCGTTATGAATGGCTAAACATACTAAGACAAACCTGAAGTTAGATTGACGCAGTCAATTCTAATCAACACCAATAAAGCCGAATATTACAATAATAACATTCAACAACAATGAAACTTGTTACATTATAACCCCAACAGGTTTCACTAGATTATGTTAATAGTTTGCCCCCTTGGCATAAAGAGACTTGCATGCTAATACAAGTAGGATCAACAGCACCAGCAGCAATAACATGAGCGTTAGTGCCAAGAAAGAGCTGCACTGAAAGCATAAAATGAATGACTGACTCCAGATTTTGATATAGGATGCACAGAAACTGATGTGAATATTTTATGACAATTATATTTTGTGACATTTAATGTCTAGCAACCACTCAAACCTTCCTTTCCCCATTCCCATCACCCTCAGCCCTATCCACCAATGTTCTTTCAGAATTCAACTCAAGAATTGCAACAGGGCAGTCACAGAAGATGTGATCAGCTACAAATCATCAGTTTCCTGGACAATAAACTTGTGACTGTGTTCTCCAGTCCTAAAGATAGGCCCACTTCCAAAGAAAGCACTGGTTTGAGACCACCTACTTTTTATAAAGGTAGGTGGTCACAATCTACCTTTACTAGCTGATAGCCTGGCATTGCTTAGGTATTTATTTATTGCCTGGGTATTTATAATCCTGTATTGGCGGAAAAAATCACAGACATCAAAGCCTTTCTCTGACAGGAAGTCATTGAGAGGGGCCTTTCTTCCCCCTACTCCCACACCCATCATCCCTGCCCTCTCCCTTGCCCTTCCCAAGTGCTCCTCTTTCCTGCCTTTTCTATGATCCTGGGACCAAATCCACTGGCAGTGCCTTCTGCCAAGAGAAGGGAATCTCAGGCACTTTCCCATTGGTCTGCTAGTCAGCAAATGTCACGGCGGCTTTCTAAAGGAAACTGTGAAGGAAGTGACATCACAAACAAACAACTGCCATGCTAGATGCCGTACTCGCTCTCCCTAATGGCTCAGGCATTCAAGTGTTATGCTGGAACACACAGACATACACATACCCCGAAGGTATTTGTTTCCGGAGGGTAAATCATTTATGTACCAAGTTTGTTGAAATTGCTCGAGGCGTTCCAGAGTTAATGGGCCCAGGAGTTGGCACTTACATTTACAGTGATATTTTAAAGTGGAGCAAAGGAGCACAGCAAGCATCTGGGGACCTCAACGGTATCATATTAGGATTCCTAACCATCATTGAGTGCTTTAAAAAAAAAAAAACCTCTGCTACTACTGAAGCAAATTTAGTAGATACTCATCTAAAATTGGAGATTTTTTGTTTTCTATAGGTAGTGAAGTACACACAAGCTGAGACAAATCGTGGCATTATGGGCTATGCCAAGCTAACTTGGAACTGAAAAATGGAAAACACTTCATCATTTTAGAGATGATGGCTATAGCAAAGCCATTTCTTCATACTGTACAAATTGACTTTGTGGGGGAAAGAAGAGCATGAAAATTTTTGCCCATTTTTCACTTCTATATTAAACTGTTAAAAATGTGAGACATTAGTTTGCTTGCTATTTTGACATGTCAGAAATTGGGGTCCCTTTTTCAACTTCAGTCATCTCATATAGTATGAATATTATTATGGTTTTATCCATTATCATAAATATTTATCCCAATATTGTATAAATATTACAGGAAATCAGCCACTTTAGTAATGATGGATTAGCAGTTTGGGCAGCCTGCACCTCCTTTAAGAGCAATTGGTGCCAGTACCCCTTTAGGCATTTCTCAGAGGACTGAATATATGGACAATGTGTACTAGCAAATTCATACACAGGCATTATGGCTGCCTCAAAGTATATCTAAATCATAAACGTGGTCCTTGATTCCTGCCTATCTTAGCTTCCTATATCAGACATAAGTGGCAATGTTATGTCCCTTCATTTAGCCTCTGAGAACCCAGCTACTTACACAGTAGCATATAATCAGGGGCAAGACAAGGACTTAAGGAAACAACTCTTGTAAATAGCTCAGCCGCTTGACATATCAACCACTCAAATGATTCTAGAAAACTAATGTAGCATGGCTGATCATTTTTTCCTCTGGTTCCCTCTTCAACTTTACAGTGTTATTTGAAGTTCAACTTAACACTTGAATTTTCTGAAACATTCTATGTCAGGGGTAGGTTCTCCTTACCATCCCTACAGGTTCACATCATGAAGGAAGTGCATACTTTGCACATGCTCGCTTTGTTTGCATCACTTCCCAGAAATGACTCTCTGTGCATGCGCAGTACTAAAAAAAAAAAGCTTCTATGCATGCACAGAAGCAAAAACCAAGATGCTGCTGCATATGGTGCTGTCAAGAGAACTGGCTCGGAGCGTGGCAGGCCTGGGTCATTGCTGGTTTCAACGACCCAGGCTGCCAAGTTATTACTAGTTCTATAGAACCAGTCTGAACCAGAAGAAACTCACCTCTGTTTTATGACCTTTGGGTAAGAGACAACAAATAACTATACTTAAACTAGTAGCCAAGATGCTAGAAGTCAGTGTCATCTACTGGGATTTTTAACTTTCATTTAACTGGCATTTATTGAAAAGCAAAACTGAAAGATCCAATAGAGAAAAAACACAGGATAGGACTCTGTATTTCTTTGTACAGTGGTACCTCTACTTAAGAACTTTTCTAGATAAGAACCGGGTGTTCAAGATTTTTTTGCCTCTACTTAAGAACCATTTTCTACTTAAGAACCGGAGCCCGGAAAAATTTCCCAGGAAATTTGAGAGCAGCACGAAGGCCCGCCCTGTTTCCTGCCATTCCCCCTTTAGTCCTGGCCATCTCAGGCTTTTCTGGGCTGCCAGAGGAGCCTTTCAGTGGTGCTTAAGGAGGCTTTGGCATTTTCCTTTCTCTGGGCACTTGGAGAGGGAATAAACCTCTGCCAGTGCCCAGAGAAAAAAACCCCGCTCCCTTCGCTCTGGGCAGCCCAGAGTGAACGGCGTGTTTTCCTTTCTCTAGTTCTGCCTCAGAGTCCCTCTTTTTTTTTTAAGCCTTAAAGTTTTGGATTTTTTTGATTCACCCCACCTCACCTACTTACTTCAGCAGCAACTGTCCTCCTCCTCTTCTTCCTCCTCCTCCCACCCAAATTCCAAGCTTTTATTTCTTTCCTAATGGGTTTGCACACATTATTTGCTCTTGATTCCTATGGGAAAAATTGCTTCTACTTAAGAACATTTCTACTTAAGAACCTGGAACGAATTAACTTCTTAAGTCGAGGTACCACTGTACTTCATTTGGGAAATAAGAGATCATAATTAAATGTTGTAAAACTTCACAAACACTCCCATCTAAGAACAAATTGCATACACCTAATCCAATATCAACACAAAATATTATTATCTAAAATATAGTCAAGAGGCATTTCCTGTTTTGATCATTTGTTTCAGCCAAAAGATTCAAAGTAACTACTCACTAAATTTATTCCCATAAATCTTGAAGACTTCCTCATCAGCTCTTTAAAAAACTTGTGTAGAGTTGGAATCCTTTCATGTACTTTACCAACCCAAAGGTTACTGATAATCTCAATCAAATTGGAAATGTTTGTTTACTCTTGCTTTGTTGTTATGACTAAGTTGAACTTAACATACTCTGTATAGCAGAGTTGTCACTTCTTGAAATAACAGCATAACATAATCTCTTATATATGAACTGGCATACAAATTTAGTTCACCTATCTATTTTGATATATGACTTTTAGTTTCTTTTGATAAGGATGTGGAATACTTAACCAGAGAAACAAGGCTAACCATGCACCAGTGGCCATCATAAAAATGAGCTCATCTTCACTGAAAAGTAGAGGTTATTCCAGAAGTGACAAATACTTCCTCAAAATGCATGTTCCTGCCCCTTTAAAGCAATTGTACAGCTATTTTTAATGTTGTCACCATTTAGGATTGCCATATTTTTTGGTAAATAAAATGCACCTTAGTTTTGGGAGATGCACCTTAGTTTTGGGGGAGGAAAATAAGGGGGGGATCTACCTATCAGGTATTCATCTGGCTAGCGTCCTTAATCTGTTCAGCTTTAGTGCTTTATTTTATCCCCTGGTTAGGGTTGAAAAAGCCTTTTTCAGAGGGAGTAGGAATGAAAACAAGCCTGCAAAGACTAGGGCAGGAAAAAACCTTCTTCAGAGGGAATAAGAAGCTGGGAAGACAGTTAGCATCAAGTTAGGGCTGGGGTGGGGGAAAGCTTCTCTTGCCCTCTGGAGGCTGGAAACAGACTGTTTCCCATCTTTTGGTGGGCCCAATAGGCTTATGTTTTGCCCTCCCCATGCTCTAAAGCAGCGTTTCCCAACCGGTGTGCCGCGGCACAGTAGTGTGCCGCGAGACATGGCCAGGTGTACCGCGAGAAGCTCCAGCTGGGCGGGGCGCTGCCGGCGCCCCTGCCTGAGTGTCGTCCTGTGGATGGTCTTGGGCTTCACAGTCGCTTCCTAGTTCCCTCTCCTCCCACCGCCTGTGTCTCCCGCCGTCGCCTCCCACCAAGCCGTCGCCCGTTGCCGTGGGTTCCTCGAGTGGGAGCTGCCGCTTCCCTCCGTCCAGCTCAGCCACGCTGCCGTAGAAAGCACAGAGGTTATTGCCACCGCTTCTGCCTCCACTCAGGGAGCCACCATGGTCACCGCGCCTTTTCCTCTCGCTCAGCTCAACCACGATGGCTGCCTGAGTGGAGGCAGAGGCGGCGGCAATAACCTCTTGGCGGAGGGGAAGCGCTGACGGGCTCTCCTCCTTCCCCACCCCCGCGCTTCTCTCCCACCCTGGCTTTTGCTTCGCCCCATGATTTCCCCGCAATTTCATCCAGGCCACCTCTTGCCTCCTTTTGAACTGCGGGGAAATCTGCGGGCGAAGCAAAAGCCAGGGCAGGAGAGAAGCGCGGGGGTGGGGAAGGAGGAGAGCCCGTCAGCGCTTCCCCTCCGCCAAGCTGCCTGCTTGTCCTCGCGCCTCGTTGCTACCTCCTGCCTTTTTCCAGGGGCCTTTGGAAGGTACCCAGGGAAGGGGGGGGATTGGGGGTGGCTGCAGCGGCTTGTCGTCCTCCTCATCGGGCTGCTAACGCCCGCCCGGCCCCTCTTGCATGCAGCTGAGGCAGGATTTGGAATGTCGGGGGGGGTGCGTGCGTGCGGGCTCCGCATCCCCCTGCCACCCGGAACATTTAAAATAAGAAAAACCTTCGCCGGCCTCCGCAGAGAAGAAAGGAAGAGAGAGAAAGAGAGAGAGAGAAAGAGAGACATAGCAAGAGAGGCAGAGAGAGAGAGAGAGAGAGAACAAGAGAGACATAGCAAGAGAGGCAGAGAGAGAGAGAGAGAGAGAGAGAACAAGAGAGACATAGCAAGAGAGGCAGAGAGAGAAAGAGAAAGAGAGAAAGAAAGAGAGCTAGCAAGAGAGAGAGAAAGAGAGACAGAGAAAAAGAAAGACAGAGAGAGAGAGAAAGAGATAGCAAGAGAGAGAGAAAGAGAGAGAGAGAAAAAGAGAGAGAATGAAAGAGAGATAGCAAGAGAGGCAGAGAGAGCAAGGGAGAGAGAAAGACATATAGGGAGGGAAGGAGGGAGAGAGAAAGAGAGCAAAAGAGAGAGGAAGAAAGAAAGAGGGATGGAGAAAGAGAAAGAAGGGAAGGAAGGAAGAGATAGAAAGAGTGAGGGAGAAATAGAGCGAAATGGAGGAAGATTTTTTTTTGTCAAAACTTTTCTTTAGCCACCCCCTCCCCCTTTCAGTGTTCCCCAGGATTTTGAAAATGGGAATAATGTGCCGCGGCTCAAAAAAGGTTGGGAAACACTGCTCTAAAGGCTTCCCTGGAGCTGGGGGAGGGTAAAAATGCCTTTCCCCATCCCCAAGGAGGCTCCCTGGAAGCCAAAAACGCCCTCCCAGAGCTTCTGTGTGAAGCCAAAAATCAGCTGGCTGGCACTTACATGCACATTGGAACTGAGCTAGGGCAACAGCTCACGTGCCAGCAGATAGGACTCCGTGTGACACCTGTGCCATAGGTTCGTCGTCACTGACCGGTAGCATTGAACAAGGCAAGTTCGGTCCTGTTGAAATTGTGATTGGGGAAGAAAGTGGGAATAAACTTGTACCTGTCTTGCTCCTCTGTCATTGTCACCTTCTCATGTCAAGCATGAACTTCGGTAGTAAGGAATTATTTTAAAATTAGTTTAGACTTCATGTATGTGTAGCACTGCTTACATTTGGGAACTCTCTGTTTAGTTTTAAGACTTGTGTGGAGAACAGCTCAAGTTTTAGATCAAATTTACACAGAAATGTTGAAAATTCAATCTTTTAAGGAGCACTATAATTTACCATTAGTACATAGATATTAATTGAAATGAGATTGAGAAGCAAAATCTGCATGCTCATTCTTATTCACTAATTAAAATGAGAGTGGTCCAACACACTTTACCTCACATAAATAGGAATTTTTACCCTTTGCACTACAGGTCTTTGTAAGAACTGTTTAAATAACATGCTTCCATTTCTCTTGCTCCACTCAGACAAAGAAAAGTGAAAAAATGCTCAAATTGTATGTATTAACTTTGTATTCTTTGATAACTGTTTAAATTTGCCAAGGCCTTAGTCAAGTTTTCCCTATACTGTGTTTTGTATAGGACTGATTGTTGCCAATAGATACCATTTGTTCATTTCAGCAACTGACTGCTGATTCCGCAATTCTTTCTTGTAACATGAGCAGCCATGTAAATTTGATGAATAAATAAGATAAAGCCAATTCCTTTTGTAGCTATCTTTTCAAAGAATGGCAACAAAGTTCACAGTGATATTGCAATATCTCTGCTGAAGCATGAATATTTCCAAGTTGTAAACTGGCTTAGTTAGATAATTTTATGCACAGCAGTGGATTATTTCTAAAATAAATGTTTAAATGTAATCTTTTTCTTATTAGGCTTCTATGCAGTGCATAGCATTAAAATGATGTTGTGGAAAAGGTAAAATTTAAATTTTTCATTAAAATAGGCGTTGATTGCTTACCTGAACGCCTCTTCTCGTACGGTGAGCGGGTACAGCAGTCACATGGGTTGCTCATGTCCAATCCGGTGGAACTGAGCCTAGTATTAAAAAAGCTTGCCGGATCCGCCCCTTCCCCAGAATTCGCGAATCCATAGACTAGGCTCAGTTGTGAAGCTCTGTAGTGTTCAACTCTCATTGTTAGAGGAAGAAAGATATAGAAAGGTAAAGAAGACACATACAAGGGCGGGAAGTGACTGCTGTACCCGCTCACCGTACGAGAAGAGGCGTTCAGGTAAGCAATCAACGCCTATTCTCCGTACTGAAGGAGCGGGTCCAGCAGTCACATGGGACATACCCAATAGATGGTCCCTAGGGTGGGATTAGATTGCTATCGTGTGAGATAACGGATTGGAGTACCCTTCTGCCGAAGGCAGCGTCCGCTGAAGCGTAAGAATCAATCTTGTAGTGCCTGATGAAGGAATTTGGCGAGGCCCAAGTGGCTGCTTTGCAGACCTCCTCCAACGGGGCTTGAGTCGCCCAAGCGGCCGAGGTGGCTGCGCTCCTGGTGGAATGCGCTGTGATGTTCCTTGGAACTGAGAGGGAGGCCGACTCATAGGCCTTAGATATAGTCCCTCTGATCCAACGGCCTATTACTGTTGAAGACACTTTAGCACCCATGACTCTGGGGTGATAGGCTATAAAAAGTGCTTCTGACCTCCGAAAGGGTCCTGTGCGTTGGATATAGATTCTCAGCGCTCTGATGAGATCCAGGGTGTGCCATCTAATTGCCAAGGGATGGTCTCGTTGGAGGCAGAAGGAAGGTAGGACAATATCCTGAGATCTGTGGAACATGGAACTGACCTTGGGTAAGAAGGTGGGGTCCAGTCGCAAGACTACTTTGTCCTGATGAAATTGACAAAGGTCCTGCCTGATTGAGAGGGCAGCCAGCTCCGAAATGCGTCGGGCAGAGGTAATAGCCACCAGGAATGCTACCTTAAAGGATAGGTACCTGAGGGACGCCGATTTTAGGGGTTCGTATGGTGCCTGCGTGAGGGAATGGAGAACCCGTGGCAAATCCCAGGATGGATACCTGTGGACCTTGGAAGGTCTGAGGTTGGCTATGCCCTTGAGGAATTCCTGAACTTCAGGGAAGGATCGGAGAGGCTGTCTGCGGGGACCCCCTAGGACAGATGAAATGGCTGCCAGATGACGCCGGAGGGTGCTGGTGGAAAGTCCTTTATGGAAGCCTTGCATAAGGAAGGAAATAATTCTGTGTATGGGAATGCACAGAGGGGAGAGACCTTCCTGTAGACACCACTGGTGAAACTTGGACCATGTGTGGTCGTAGATTCGATTGGTCGAACCCCTTCTGGCCTTTAAAATGACCTCCACTGAATCGGGGTCATGACCACGCAGTTCTAAGTCTCTCCTGATAACAGCCAGGCGGTGAGGTGGAACCACTCCGGGTCTGGATGGAAAGAGGCCCCCTGCCGCAGCATATCCCCCGAAACGGGGAGTCGCCAAGGGTCCTGGACGGACAGCTGTTGGAGATCCGCGAACCAGGGCCGGCGGGGTCAATGAGGGGCGATTAAGATTACTCGGGCCCTCTCGGTGAGGACCTTGTGAATCACGTCCGGGAGGATTGGAATTGGAGGAAATGCGTAGAGTAGGCCTGGAGGCCATGGACTCCGGAGGGCATTGATTGCTTCCGCTCCCGGGGATGGAAATCTGGAAAAGAAGCGAGGGAGTTGGGCGTTCGCATTGGTCGCGAAGAGATCCAGGACTGGTAGGCCGAATCTGAGGCTGATTTGATGGAACAGGTCTTGATGGAGGTTCCACTCTCCTGGGTCTATCGTTGCTCGGGATAGCCAATCCGCCTGGACGTTGAGGCTCCCCGAGATGTGATCGGCTAGGAGCGACTGGAGATGTTTCTCCGCCCAAAGGCCTAACTTGAGGGCCTCCCTCATGAGAGCCTTGGATCTCGTGCCCCCCTGTCTGCAGATATGGCTTTTTGTGGCAATGTTGTCGGTGAGAATGAGAACGTGCCGGTTGGGAATGCGAGGAGAGAAATGCTTCAGAGCCAGGGAAACGGCTCTTAACTCTAGCCAATTGATTGGCCTGGAAGCTTCCTCCGGGGACCACGTGCCCTGGGCTATCATCCCCTGGGCGTGGGCGCCCCATCCCGATAGACTGGCATCTGTGGTGATGACAAATTGATCCGGACACCTGAACGGGGATCCTCTGTCCATGGCCGGAGACTTCCACCACTTGAAGGATCTGCGAACACTTAGTGGGATGACAATGCGCCGATTTGAGTTGCTGTGCCCCGATCTCTGAAAGGGTAATAGGAGCCACTGGAGTTCCCTAGCATGAAGGCGAGCCCAGGGAATGATGCCTATGCATGACACCATCTTCCCCAAAAGGGAAGACAGAGATACTATGGATACTGAAGAATTAGATAAAATGTTAGAAATTAACTCCACTATACTGAGTTTTCTCTCGGGAGAGAGAAAAACCTGGGAGGATTCTGAATCAATAATGGATCCCAGGTGTGAGATGGATGTGGAAGGTTGGAGGTGACTTTTATCAAAGTTGATGGAAAAACCATGGTCCTGAAGGACTGACATGGTGACAGAAAGGTCTGTTTTTACTTTCTCTAGGGAGTTCCCATGAATCAAAATATCATCAAGATAACATAAAATGTGGATGGGAGACGCCCGGATATAGGCCGCCAGGGACCCCAAGAGCTTTGTGAAGACCCGAGGGGCCGAGGAAAGGCCAAATGGCATCGCCCTATACTGGAAATGCCTGCCTTGAAAGGAAAAACGTAAAAATTTTCTGTGGCATTTGGCTATAGGAATGTGAAGGTAGGCCTCAGTGAGGTCTAAGGAGACCATGAAATCTCCCGTGTGAATGGCGGCCAAAATAGAAGACAAGGAGTGCATTTTAAACTTCCTATATTTGATGAATAGGTTAAGTTTCTTTAAATCCAAAATAGCTCTCCAACCTCCGGAGGACTTTGGAACCATAAATAGGATGGAGTAAAAACCTAGGCCCTTCTGACCGGAAGGGACCGGTTGAATGGCTCTGATGGACAATAGATGAGAAATGGCCTCCTCCATACGGTTACAATCTGAGGAGGACCTGGGAGAAGGGCAGGAAATAAAACGTTTAGGGGGAGGAGAAATAAATTCTAAAAGAAGGCCTGATTGAACAGTGTCAATGACCCAAGGGTCCTTGGAGGTGAAACGCCAATTAGAGGCGAAATGAGCTAGGCGACCCCCTATGGGAATAGAGGAAAGATTACCATCTAGGTTTTTTTGAAGCCCTGTTAGAGGAAGCTCCCCTTTGGAAGCGAAAACCTCTACCCCTGGAGTTCCTACCTTGGGAACGAAAGCGGGGGGAATACTGACCTGGAGATCTCTGATAGGAAGCCGCTTGATCTTGCTGGCGCCCTGGGCGACGAAAGGACTGCGTTTTGGTAGCCTTTTTTGTGGTTGGGCCCAAAACTTTCTTCTTGTCCGTGGTTTCCGTGAGGAGTGGATCCAGAAGATCACCGAAGAGAAGGTCGCGCTTTAAGGGGCCCTGGGATAACTGCCACTTCTGGCGTACTCCCGCTTGCCAAGGGCGAATCCATAGGAGTCTTCTTGCCGTTGTAGAAGCTGCAATAGACTTAGCAGAAAATCTGGTAGATTGTAAGGTGGCATCAGCCACGTACTGGGCAGCTGCAAAGACCTTGTTGAAGTCTTGTTGACCTCTCAAGTCATCGGGAGGAATATGCTGTTGAAGTTGGCGAAGCCACAGCAGCATGGCTCTGGAGAAAAAGGAAGCCGCTGCCGAACTTTTAATGGACCAGGAATCTGCGGTGAACCCTCTTTTGAGCATTTGTTCAATGCGCTTGTCCTCTGGGCGGAGGACTTCCTCCGCCTCGCCTGGCACAGCCGCTGCCGAGTGAAGAATCTTGACAGGTTCATCCGGTTTGGGAAAGGATAGAAGCTCTTCATAGGAAGAGGAAAGTTTGTACAACTTTCTGTCCTTGGTGGAGGGATTAAGGCCAGAGGCTGGGAAATCCCATTGTTTGAGTAAAGCATCTTTAAACAATTTAGGCATAGGAATTACCTCGTTATCCTCCTGTTCCTCTGTGAAGTAAGGTAAATTCTCCTCCGGGGGATCAGTGGAAGTGGAGGCTTGTTTCTCCTGGGCCGCTAATCCCGTAGAAATTCTAGCTTTGAGGAGGAGAGATTTGAATAATTGAGAAGGAAAAATGGTAATTGGAGAAGGAACCTTTATTTGGGATTCCTCATCATCTGATAGGCCTTGAAAAGGGTCCTCCTCATCCTCCATATCCTCATATTCGTCCTGGGAGGAATCTGAATCATCCTGAATAGGAGCTCTAACCGCTGGGGAGGAACCCAAGGGGCGGGAGGGACGAGAAGGAGGAGGAGGTAAGGGAAGCTCATTGATGGTGGAGAGTTTGGCATCAATGGCCTTGGACAACACAGCAAAAATAGATTGGAACTCAGGAGGTAAACTGGAAATATCAGCAGGGATGGCAGAAGAATCCCTAAAGGCCTGGGAGGATCCTGGCTGGGGGGAATCTTCAATAATATCTGGTTCCTCTGGCCCTATGCCCCATAGGTTAGGTTGGGGTCTGTCTAGGTTAGGCTCATCCAGAGATAACACAGGGACCCCAGAAGGAGGTAGACTAGAAGCCTCTGGGGGGTCTTGACTACTGATTACTTGGGCCTGCACTTTCAAACGTTTTGCTGATTTGTCATGGATTCTTTGTAGGGCTAGGTCCCTTCTCTTCTCGGCCCTGGTGACCTTGGTCGAGGGGCGGGCCCCTGGAGAAGAGGAGGAAGAGGCCTGGGGGATACTAGTAATCTCATCGCCTGTAGGCCTGGCCTCTCTGGGACCTTTAGTTGTGCCTCTCTTGGGAAAGGTAGCCATAGTCTGACAATTAACAGAAGACAAGGCTGAGCCAATAACTGAATAAATAAGGAGAAGAATTTCAAGGACTTCCCAAGAGGAATGGATCCTGCTTCGAGGCCTCGAAGCTGCTGAGACTTGAGGACAATCTGGGCAAACCCAGAGTTCGTGTCCCCAAATCCAGCGGGGCCAGCCTCCCTAAACTTTTTAATTAAGTAAACCAAGGCACTCTGGTTGGAGGCTTAGCCGGTGGAGAATTTAGCCTGGGACCCCCAAGGCCCGCTCCGGGATCCACGCGGTGGACTGAGGCCTACGCGGCTGGCAGGAGGCCAACACGAGAGGCCTAAATTTAAAAAGGGCGCGAAGGCCTTCGCGCCGAAAAATCGCTCCGTATATTTCTTAAAGGGGAAGCGATCGACTAAGTCCAGGAGACTAGAAGACGTCTCACTCCGCAGGAGGAATTTCTTAAGCCCTTTAATATTTTATATACAATAAAGAATCAATAAATCAATAGATTAATACTTGCACCAGAACCTCCAGGCCAAAGGATTAAAAGAATCCACAAGCGGCCGCGGGGATCGTACACGGCAAAACCGCCGGGGGAAAACGAAACCGCAACTTCTCCAAAGGAAAAAAGCCGAGCCACAAACGGCTGGCGCTATTAGTGCAAGTAAATAATAATGATAAAACAATTCTTACTACTTTTGAAGAAAAAGATCGAAGGGAAGGTGTTAGAATGTTGAACGAGCTATCACAATACAACCGCAGGATATGCGAACTGAGCGAATTCTGGGGAAGGGGCGGATCCGGCAAGCTTTTTTAATACTAGGCTCAGTTCCACCGGATTGGACATGAGCAACCCATGTGACTGCTGGACCCGCTCCTTCAGTACGGAGAAAGATAAGGACCACAATTTGGTTAAAATTGACAGCATAGGTAGAATCCTGATGTACTTTGAAGCATTTAATACAGAAAAACATAAATCTGACTATAGTTTTGACTATTCTTTCAATATTTATATAATAAGCGTTGTTCAGATAGTTTAAGGCTGCAAAATAGACTGCCTTATTTATTATTTTAAATCTGTATAATTACTAAAGCAGTAACCTGATCTTGCATCTGAAAGAACCACTCTTATCCAATAGAATGTCACAGAATGTAGAAAAATTAGTAATTTGAAGTATTAGAAATGGGAACAAAAGTTGTCTGCTTTCTTATTTGTTACAAGACTGAACAATGCAATGAACAGAGTTTTATTTTTTTGTCACAACTTCACAGAGTATGGGAGAGGAATGCTTCTTATACTTCTTTATATCAATCTTCATCTTTGGTGCATTATTTAATTTTTAATTAATGCATTTTGCTGCAGGGAATATTGGATAAATTTGTATTTCTGTGAATATTAGAATGATTCAAGCTTCAAGGAAGGGAATCAACATAAATCAAGGGGAAAAGGGTTAGAAATACCAGGATAAATGCCTTTAGAACAGGGCTGTCCAACTCCAGGCCCATGGGCTGAATGAGTCACGCGGTGGCCACGCCCAGGCCCAGTTTAGCAGAGTAGGTGGGAAGTCCCGATACAGCATGTGATGCTGCCATGACAACGTGAGTTTGACATCCCTGCTTTAGAATATGCAAAGTTAAAGACTATCCCAAAATGAAGTTTAAGGATGCCTAAAATGGATTATTATCATTGCTTAGTGTGGGGAAGACAAAGCAATTAACATAAAATGACATTAGCACAGGAAAGGTGCTGTTTTAAGTATAAATATTAAACTTAGCAAACAATTCACCTTTAGTGTAGAATGGTATTTTTTCAACAACTGTAGCACAATTTCATGTATGCACAAACCTTAAAAATAGTGATAAATGACATTAAAGCATAATTGGTTTCTTAGGCGAATTATCCATATATCTCATTTAAAAAATATCCTTAACAGAGGAACAAAATATGACAGCCTAAAGATTGTATGTGGTTGAAATCCTGCTTATAGTAATCATAAGACAAGTACTTTTTCATGACAATCCTGCACCAAACTAGGATTCAGACTTCTGGATCACACCCAAGGCAAATCAGTGTCATCTCTGAACTTTTCACCTACCTGCATTATCTCAACACAAATAAGTAGAAGCTAAAGAAAACATAGTTATCTCTGCTTTATGCTTCTCAGTAAGACTGAACTTGCTTTCTCTCCCTGTCCTCAAATCACAGAAGCTGCCTCTTGTTAATAAGTTACAAGCATTCTTGAAGACAACAGCATCTCTTGATAATGAGTCTTCATGACAAATACTAATTTTAAAGTAAGTAAAAAATGGCAGAATCTATTAATGGTTGCAGTAAGTTATGGATCATGAATAGGATTCTTACATTTATGAAATTTGATGGCAAGCAAATGAGAAATGGTTCCAGTTTTCTGTATTGTACAGCATTATATATAAACCACCTACATTTTTTAAAGGTTCCTATAAGCATTTCTAAGGAATGCTTGATGGATTTTTCAAAAAGAAGTAGACCACTTTTCTTTTATCCTTGCAGTTTTAGATACCATATTTTTTCAGAGTAAAAGATGCACCTTTTTACACACACACACACACAAAGAGGGTGAATATTTGGGTGCATCTTATACACTGAATGTAGCCCAGTCTTTGGTCTCTGCCTGCCTCCTTGCAGCAAACAGCAGCAGAGCCTGCTAAGCACAAGCCACTGATCTGACATTCAGCTGATTGATTGAACTTGCCAGCAAGCCTACATGCTAAAATAAAATTGAAACTAAAGCTGCACAAGGCAAATTGCTGAATGGATCAACTGTGCTAAATCAGCTGGGTTTTTTGCTGCAATGAGGTAAGTCAATAACTATAAATGCCTATAGAATGTTCAAATTATTGCACTTTTTTAATAGACTGCTTTATTATTAACTTAACAAAATGAAGAGGATTTTTAAAATAAATGCATGATCTGAAGAGGCCCTGTACTATTGTATCTTCTTTTAAAAAGCAGAGAATACTTCCAGAAAGCCATATCAATTTTAAAGATCTGTAAAAGTATAATCTGAAATGTAACCGTTTCCTGTTTTAGTATTAAGATAAGGCAGTTGAATTAACCCCTCATTTAATCATGTTTGAAGTAGATCTATTTAAATAATTGGGAGAAGTTAGTGTGATTACATTTAAGAAAACTTTTTTGGATTAATAAATTGCTATAATGGACATGTCTCCAATTCTTTGCTATTTCTATGGGTCAAGCACACATGCACAGAAATACACAGCAAACAGTGTACATCATCTGTGCTGTTTGCTGTTTGCCAATTTGCTGGGAGGCAGAGGCCTTTTTTCCTTGTTTTCTTCCCCCAAAACTAAGGTGAGTCTTATACTCTGGTGTGTTTTATACTCTGAAAAATATGGTAAACATTTCCATATAATTAGAAAGGAGACATGTTTGAACAAACTATAAAAACCAAAGTTGCATAAAACTGGTTGCTGCTCTTCATATTTCTTTATTTTACGGCCTTTAAAATTATATTTAGAAACATTTTGAATCAACACAAATGAAATTACAGCATAGGGAATAGTCTTATCTGTCAATATTGTCATACTGATATACTTGTGTGCATGGTTTACAGTAAAACTATGGTTGCATCATTGCACATTAGCACAGATGCAATCAATTTTAATCCATATATGAATTGCTGCACAAAGGCCATTTTATATTTTTTTCCTTCTGTTGCTTTCATATTTTAATATCTGCTCTCATATGCCTTCTGAGGATTCCAGTAAAATATATTATTCTAAGTAAAATAATTTCAACACAATCTTTTCCCAACATTAATCAGCATCTACTTTGTAGAGTGATATGTAGCAGAGGTAAACATATCTAATTCTGTTTTCATGAACTTTATACTTCATGGTCTGTGTATATGCTCTCTCCCTGAGTGTGTTTGATATCGGGTGAATACAGCCAAGAAAGAATACCTCCAAGTCCTTCATAATATAATTATTCCTCATTTCTTAATAACAAAAGACTCTCGAAAATTAATATGTAAAATATATTCTTTCAAAATGGAGGCAACTGCATATCCATAAGATTAGAGTTTGCATTATATATCTATAGATATATATATAAAACAGAACCTTTGTTACCTAGAATTAATGATCTAATTTAGATATTATTATTTATTAGATTATTATTATTTATTACATTTGTATGCCGCCCCTCTCCAAAGATTTCTCCTTATTCAGTTTTTCTCAGTTCATAAGCAGAATTGCAACCAAGAGAAATAAGCACAGGACAGGTCACTGAATTGCATTCTAAGCCTTATGTGTCCACCATAGAATCAAAATCAGCACCACACTTAACATTCATAATAAAATTTTCATGATTTAGAAATCTCCTTGTACTTTGCTACCCAAGAAATTTAGGTGAAGAAATAAAAAAGAAAAGGTGCTCTAAAAAATTCTACTTAAAGTAACTATTACACCAAATTCTAGCCATGTTGCTTTAACAAAACTGCACCTTATTTTACATCAGAGCCTTTTAGCTCATCTATATATACAGTACTTCTCCTCTAACAGATTCCTGGCGCTCAGGGAAGAATTGTCAAGGAAAGTTATTTCTGTTTTTTAAGTTTATGGTTAGCATTTAATACACAATTACATTGAACTCTTCATGCCTGAATTTTGCCAATACAGTGGTACCTCGAGATACGAGTTTAATTCGTTCCGGACCTGGGCTCTTAAGTCGAGCAGCTCTTATCTCGAACGACTTTTCCCCATAGGAATTAATGTAAATAATTTTAATTGGTTCCAGCCCTCAAAAAACTCACAAAGTTAGTCTAAATTATGCAGAAAGACATGTTTTTAATGAAGAAATGTACATGTACATATAAATGAATAATGAAGTTTCTTTCACTTAACTTGTAAACTTTCTTAAACTTTTAAATTTACATATGTTCAACTTCTCTGCCACCCAATCCTGTAGGACAGAGGTCCCCAACCCTTTTTGCACCAGGGACTGGCTTTAAGCGATCAAGAGAGGAATGGGTGAATGAATGGATGGAGGGTGGGAAGGAAGGAAAGAGGGAAGGGACAGGAACAGAGGAAGGAAGGAAGGAAACTTATGAAAGGGGAGAGTAAGAGAGGAATGAGTGAAGGGAGGGAGGGAGGGAGGGAAGAAGGTGGGAAGGAGAAAGAAAAGAAGAAATAGAGGAAGGGAAGGTAAAAGAGAGAAAGAAAAAGAGCAAGAAAGCAAGCAAGCAAGCAAGCAAGCAAGCAAGCAAGCAAGAAAGAAAGAAAGAAAGGGGGAAGGGACTGGAACAGAGGAAGGAAGCAAGGAAACTTATGAAAGGGGAGAGTAAGAGAGGAATGAGTGAAGGGAGGGAAGGAAGAAGGTGGGAAGGAGAAAGAAAAGAAGAAATAGAGGAAGGGAAGGTAAAAGAGAGAAAGAAAAAGAGCAAGAAAGAAAGAAAGAAAGGGGGAAGGGACAGGAACAGAGGAAGGAAGCAAGGAAACTTATGAAAGGGGGGAGTAAGAGAGGAATGAGTGAAGGGAGGGAGGGAGGGAGGGAGGGAAGAAGGTGGGAAGGAGAAAGAAAAGAAGAAATAGAAGGGAAGGTAAAAGAGAGAAAGAAAAAGAGCAAGAAAGAAAGCTGCAAGCACCCCCCCGAGCCCCCCAGGCCGGCTGCAACCTTTTAAAACACGCGCGCCGCTTCGCAGCTGTCTCCTGAAGCCGAACGCGGAAGTTAGCGTTTGGCTTCAGGAGACAGCTCCTTGGCGCTTGTATCTCGAATTTGGGCTTGTAAGTAGAACAAAAATATCTCTCCCCTCCCAGCTCTTATCTCGAGTTGCTCTTAAGTAGAGCAGCTCTTATGTCGGGGTTCCACTGTATTATTCTAGTTGTTTGAGGGATTCATGAAATCTGACATCTTCTAAAGAACTATTCAATCTGGGCTGCAAACATTTGGAAGACTAGCACATAACAGCAAACAGGTAGAGGAATTTAAATCTTAGTTATCAGGCTCCTCTGATTTCTCCCCCCCCCCCCCCAGATATTCTAACCCCAATGCCTACCTAATAAGAGTTCCAAGTTATAGTAAATGCTTCAAAAACTTTCCTGATAAAACCTTTTTGCTTCTATCCATTGCAACCATTTGGTGGAGTGTCAGTTCAGACCAAGAGTTTTTAGCAAGTTTCTTAAAACTGCATTACCTTTCACTTTTTTAAAAAATAACTGGGTTGTTAGAGAAAAACAGTAATAAATAGAAATATTATAACTAGGATCTCAAGTTCTCATCCATGAACAGAATAAAGTTGAAGACACTAGGGCAGTGATGGCATACCTTTTTTCCCTCGGGTGCCAAAACAATGTATGGGTGCACTACTGCACATGCGTGAGTGCCCATACCCATAATTCAATGCCTGGAGAGTACAAAAACAGCTTCCCCCACCCCGGAAGCCCTCTGGAGGCTGGAAATGGCCTGTTTCCCAACTTTTGGTGGGCCCAGTAGGCTCATGCTTCGCCCTCTCCAGGTTCCAAAGGCTTTCCTGGAGCGGGGGGAGGGTAAAAATGCCTTCACCCATCCCCCTGGAAGCCAAAAAACACCCTCCCAGAACCTTTCTGTGAGCCAAAAATCAGATGGCCAGAACACACATAGATGTTGGAGCTGAGCTAGGGCAATGGCTCCACGTGCCACCTGTGGCACCCGTTCCATAGGTTCACCATCACTGCACTAGGGTGTGGAGGCAGAGGTCACATGACAAAGAAAAGCATGCCTGCTCTATAGCAGGGATCTCCAACCTTGCCAACTTTAAGACTTGTGGACTTCAACTTCCAGAATTCCTCAGCCGTCTTTGCTGGGAATTCAACTCCACAAATCTTAAAGTTGGAGATATTACTATAGTACTGCAAATCATAGCTATGAGCAAAACCTTTCCAAATGGAAGTTCCCACCAAGGATCCAAATAGAATTCAGCTAATAGGATATATAATAAATCTAACTGGTAAAAGGAAGCATGGATCTTTAAAGCAGATTACAATGAAGAAATAATTAACAGCCCTGCTTTGAACACTGGATTATGACTACATAGAGTATTTTTGGCAGCAAAACATCATACAAATTGTGGTTGGCTCATTATATAATTAACATACAATCATACAGAGTACGGTATATTACACTGATAAATCACAAACAATCACCCTACCGACAAGATTTTCAAGAAAGATCATATTTATATTAAGAGATATGTGTATGTATGATGGCATAAAAGGAAAACCTGCTGTTCACATTTTTTTAAATTCTGCTTGAAGCAAAAGATTTCTATTCATTATTCTTTTTCACCTTGTTCCCATTTAACAGCATCTACTGTACGTTTATAGAGAAAAAGTAAACATCACAAATTTCCTTCTCTTAACCAAGTAGCATGTTACAATAACCACGGAAAATGGAACACCCTTTTTTTGAAACAAGTGCAGCTGCAAGTGTTATTGCATCATAAAGCTTGAAATGTGATCATCTCAATAGTTTGCTGGTCACAAAAGGGACAGCAGCTGTTGAGACTTCTGTCCAAGAAGCAGCTGTCCACGTTGGAGGAGGTTTGGATATAAATTCTTAAGATGTCTGCAAAATGAAAGCTTGAATATTGCCTAAATGTTTCATGGATTCCTACTGTCATACACATTTTATACTAGTTTCACATCTCAATTAAAGATACAGTATTACTCTTTAAAATGATTTAAATTGTATAAAATTGGGAAAGTAACATTGAGAAATCTCTCTAGAAGCTTAGCAAAACTGCCCTATGATACAATATTTCCCCATTTTAAACTGATTGTATATAATCAAAAGGAGTAGATTTCCTAGAGCAGATGGCAGCAATAACCAATCACTTAGGAAGTTTGTCCTTAGTCAGAAGTTTCCCTGATAACTCTTTCCATTTGTAAATTAAGTTATTTGGGTTTAGTTTGGGAAAATATTCTGCTCCAGTTCCAACAAGACATTTTCATGATGCATCACACATTTACTTGGGACCCTGACTTTGTGATTTTTTAAAAAAAAAATTAACGATATCCAGAAACAAATCAAATGTATGGCAAGAGCACCATCCTCTTCTTTTTAAAAGTACAAATATGTCACATTGAGAATTAACCGTAGCTGCTGCAGCTGCTTCTTCCCCACCCTGAAGTCTAATCCAAATGAAGCAATCAATAGTATGGTATGTCAATCTATCTTAAAAAGCTGTGAAAACCACTGTCCTTAATTCACTGTCTGTACTACAAAATTGCTCTGTTCTGGATTTATTTAGTTTAACAGATGACTGGCAGGAGCTGGCGTGAAGAGTTTCCTAACCCTTTAAAAGAATCATTTCTCTTTGAAAAAAGTAGGTGCTTCTCTTTAAATTATGTCAACAAAATAAACCTATGCACATGCTTCCAATCTGGAGTTGGGGAAGGCAGTTTTATAGCTATTATAATGAGAAACTTACAAGACTAACAAAGGGGACACAAGATCATCACAGCCTGACCTTTCAGTGGCTTGATTTCATGCAATACACAAGAATTCTCATGACATCAGTACACTGCCTGATCCATCACAAGATTTCTCATGTGCTTTATGGAATCCAGAGATTAATTCACAGTGAATTTCATAAATGAACATAAGTAATGGAAGGTATGCAGTTTTTCACCATACGCTAGGATATGCTGTTCTTAAACACAGTTGCACCAGAGAAAAATCTGCAATTAACTACCCAGCTGCATGGTAAACTTAAAGCTCACAGACTTTTCTCTGCATGTATCGATGCCAAACACGGAAGGAGAAAGGCTAAGGTGCCAAATGGTGCTGGGATCTTGGCTCCATACCCACTTTCCACATGTAATCTGCTTTCATAAGAATCGTGGATGAACCCAAATTCTTTTAGGTATAGGGCTGAAATGGGCTTTATGCATGCCATCAAAATCAAACTACTACCTATCTTTTGAAATAATCTTGTAACAATTGTAGATCAGTTACTTATTGCCCAACTCATACAGAGGAAAGAGGATAAGATCTATGCTAGCATTGTTCCTCCCTGGCCCTGCCAGATAACATGCACTGTAACATACAAGAGGGGAAGTGATCATCCAACAACTGGTGGGTAGATAGTGGGACTGAAGCTGATTATCTTCATTGCAGGTTTAACAAAAAAGCAAAGCAAAAAACCTCCAGCTATTCAATTGCTGAATGGAAGATTCCATTCCAGTCATGAATGATACATGTACTAAAGAAAGGGATAACCTGAAGGAAAACTGGTTCCTTACAACTCTTCTAGAATTACATCTTGACAATATATATATATTTGCACTGTGAAAGTATCGAACTATTTGAGCACTGAGAAAAATGCCAGTCATAACCATCTTAAGATATCCAAACCGACTCAAGTAAAACAATGCATTGGTTTGTGCTATGAACTAATCAACTGAAGAGGCAAATTCACATTTTTCTATCACAGTGCCATAATTTGGACCTATTGCTATTCACTGCTAGCCTATAACATTTAGAAATTGGGTTTTAAAAAGGCGTCAGATAAAAATCTACGAAATAGACATCTGAGTTAGAAAGTATAGCATCATATTAATATTTTTAGAGATATAAATTTCATGTTTGGGGGGGTAGAGGAAATGAAATGTTCTTAAATTATGTAAGTTACACACTTCATATAAAAGTTCCCATAATATTTTAGTAACAAAACTATCACTACCAACAACAATAACTAACATTTTCCAGTCTTCCCTTAGGAAACCTAAGAGGTGAGAGATATAATCAGGTTTATATTCTCCTGCCTGTTGACATTTGAATCAAACATTTCTCTCAAGGCACGGACAACACATTTTCACATCAGACCGAAAACATAATTATAGAGCATAATTATGCTACTTTTAAAAAAGACTCAAGTTTATCTAAAAATGATCAATTTGTAAGTCATGACAATATGATAATCTCTCTCCCCTCTTTTTTAGCTGTCTTTCCATTCCCATGCTATTCTGACTGTCACTGGGATCCTTTCCTTTACAATGCTAATAAAGATCCTTTCACCAATTTATTCAACTGAGAAAAAAACCCTAGCCTATTCATTTTTGCTAAAAGGGAGAAAGTTTCCCAGCTTGGCTCCAAGAAATGAATGCATTAAAATGGCTGCCTGCTAGCTTCTGTATCCCCCAGCTTTGGGACAATGTTTAGTTAAACACTAGTAATATATTTTTGCTTCTGCATAATTGTCAGACCACAATAAAAAAGTTGACTAAATTTAAGTACTGTACACCCACATAAAAAAAATTAACTGGCAAAAGCTTCCTTATTTTAAAAATACAAGACAAGAAATGGAGAGGAAAATGAGTGCAATAGTGTAGTTTAATTTTATGCAAGATGTAATGGGAAGTGTTGCAACATGCAAATGAGACTGTGACAAAAATTGAGGCAGGGAAAAATGCTTTAGTGGTGTATAGTAAGTTTCCTATCAACTAGACAAAGCTGTACACTAAGATAGATGGGCATACATTCAACTTGTTACTATAGAAGTGCAGAAAATTTATCTTGCTCACACTCTAAGTAAATTCTAAGTATGTCAGTCGATTAGTTAGTAGTATCAATCATACAGAAATACCAGAAAAAAAGATAGCAAGTTTCATTTTCCTAGTAATTGACTATTGACAAAGTGGAAATTTCATCAGTTTATCAAGTGTGAAAAAACTCTGGCTAATTCTTTTGATATAAGAAAATATGAACCCTCTATAATATAGTCAAATCATGATGACAACAACTCAAAAATTCCATTTCTAAGGCAGATTTTAAGTGAGTTTTGCCCCATTTTATGACCTTTCTTACCAAAAAGTGAATTACTGCAGCTGTTAAATTAGTAATATGGTTGGAAAGAGCAAATCTGGTTTTCCCATGGACTTTGGTTGTCAGAAGATGATGAAAGGGGATCACATCACTCCAGAACACTGAAACTGACATAAATACATGCCAGTTGCCAAGCATCTGGATTTTGATCATGTGGCCATGGGGATGCTACAACAGTTAAGCATGGAAAAATTGCCATGAATCACTTTTTTCAATGCCTTTGTAATGTCTAATAGTCATTAAATGAGTGGTCATAAGTCAAGGACTACTTATATGCTAAGATTCATGACTAAATGATACTATTCAGGAGTGTAAGATACAACTAACTTATTTTTGAATGCATGTCATTGTTTTTATAAACATGTCTAAGGACAATCTTTCACTTTACTTTCACAAATGATAATTATCTTTTGACAATATGAAGTAATCAGAGGTTATTTATCTTTGACAGAAGGCCAACAAAGTTCTAGAGAAACCTTTATTCCAATATTGTTATTTTACTTAAGTCTTCACTTTTCAGAAATAAATTTTTAAAATGGCACCTTCAATTTTGACAGATTGCATGATATAGTTTGATTGACTTGGTTTTAACATGTTACTAAGAAACTGAGGAAGTAAAGGGGGGGAAAAGTATACATAACCATGGAAGTCAAAAAGTAGGAACAAAGCTTTAATATTTTTGTAGAGAGACCAAACATACATCAGGTGACCCACTCCGAATATCAGCCAACGTAACTGCACCCAAATAAGTTAAATTAAACCTGTTAGAAAAATAACATTAGTCCAGTGAATAAGCTAACTGTGATGTTATCTTTCATACCTTCTTTCTTTCTTTCTTTCTTTCTTTCTTTCTTTCTTTCTTTCTTTCTTTCTTTCTTTCTTTCTTTCTATATATATAAAGGCCGAAATGGTGCCATCCTAGTCTCCCTTAATTTTAAAATTTCAGAAAAAAACATGTGATACATACATACACTCACACACACACACATATATATACACACACACACACACACATATTTATATGTCATCCATCTCACTCTTTCAAGCAATTCTGCATTATTGTTCTGTATGAAAAAGTCATAGACCAACAACTCTCATATTTTGTGGTTTTCTGGTCCAGTATTCACAAAACACAAATACAGTACATTCCTATACTGAATACAACTTATAACTGATAATGCTTCAAACATGAGAATATGATCTATCCACTGAAGCTCTTGCTCAGTAGGGCTACCACCCTATGCATATTTATTAGATAACAAGCCCTTCTAAAATAAATAGATATGTTCCAAAATAAACATGAATAAGATTATGCTGATATTTTAAGCCCACCCCTGCAGACATACAAAGAAAAATATATTTTCTAATAATTCCATTCAGAAGTTCATGACATCTTTTCAGAAAGAATTGCACCTGTGGTTTTAAAGAATAAAAAGTTTCTTATGTACTGTGTTACAGGAAATAAAAACCAGTTACTACTGTTACAATTTATGACTCATTGAAGCAACAAAATAGGGACATTTTATCATTACAAGCTATGTCTATGTTACTTCATTACCAGCATAAAATGTAACATATTATCTACTAAGAAAAATGTAGCATGAACACCAACTTTCAAAACAATTCATAGAACATTACAAATCTACACAAGCTCTAGCAATACCTGCTGTGGAGTAGAAAGCCATGGAAATACACTTATCTTGTTACATTTAAGCATCATCTTTCAGATTTTCATGGTTTAGGATTAAAGACTACCGTAATTAGGAGTGGAATGTTTTTTTTTACAAAAAAACAGAGTTTAGAAGAATACCTACCATATTTAAACTAATATCTTCTAGCATTTGATTTTGAATTTGTTCCTTTATGAAAACAACCATTTTTGGTGGGGGGAATTGAGGAAAATATATATATTTTACAGGTCTCCCAGAAATTGAGGGAGTAAAGAAAAGTAGATAGTATGTATAGTATATGCAGAACAAAGTGCAATTGTGCACAACAAGAAACAAGTTGTATCCAAGTTACATATGAGAGCTACTAGGGATTTGAACATGATGGGTGTGGTACAATAATTTGAGCAAAGAGAAAAGAAGATAGTCATTCCAGCAGAATTCTTGGATTCACTTAAGAACTTTTTAAAAAGGAAGTTCTAGCTACTCCAATACAAAGTGTCCAAAATTTTCATTAATGGAAAAAGAAAGAAAATCATTAATTTGTATCCAAAAACAACCACCACCAAACCAACAACCCCTCAGGATTTACTAATTGAGTAAACAGGCTCTGTGTGAAAAAGCCACACAAATTTAAAGGTCTTAATAATCATAGTCTTAGATGATCGTTCACCATTTAGAATGATGCAATATGTGCAGCAAGCAAGGTAAGATCAGTGGTACTGAAACTTCAAGAAGCCTTTCCCCTACTTCCTGGGTACATTTTAGGTACTGTCTGTTAATGAAGAAAGAGGAAATGCTAAGAAGTAGAGGTTTATGAGGAACATCTTGCTTTCCAGGTAAAGTGTATAGATTTGCCTATTAAACAGAGCAAGCAACTTTTCTGAAAAATTTGAAATAGCCATCAGCTCTGTGAATGGTTCTGTATATGTGCCCAACCACTTCAGCAAGCTATATGCAGTAGAAGAGTTTTAATTTGGAACTTTACCAAGCATCCTCCCATGTGGGTGTAAGACAAGAAAATACAAGTCTATGAAAAACAAGCAAGCAGAGTAGCACTGTTTGATGCATCAAACTTTAAGAACTTCACTGACCTGAAATAAGGGGCTTTTTCAATTACAAGTGAAAAGGAGGAGGAAGAGGAGGAGGAGAAAATTATTATTGTTGTTGTTATTGTTATTGTTGTTATTAATTTATTGTGTTGTTGTTGTTATTGTTGTTGTTGTTGTTGTTATTATTATTATTATTATTATTATTATTATTATTATTATTATTATTATGCTTTATTGGCCAAGTGTGATGGGACACACAGAAAGAAAGAAAAATAAAATACACCCATCAAGAATCATAAACTACAACACTTAGTGATAGTCAAAGGTTACTAATAAGAAATCAAACTATCCTAGGAAACAAATAAAACAATACAGATTGTAAAGAAACAAGCAATCCAAGTAATCCAGTTGTAGGATAATTTGAACAACAATATGAGTAATTTAATTCATTTTATGGACTGAAACAGAGTTTATACATCATGTTAGTTAGTTAGTTCAGTTCTCCCAGATAATGACATATAGATTTATTTGGCTTACATCACAGGTGTCAACTTAGTGCAGTCACATTGCTGTCATGGGATTTTTCCCATTTGTGGGAAAACCAGCCCACCAGTGTGACAGCCTGGCATACATTATAGGTTCATCCAGTGACTTTTGTGCTAATTTTTCTCATTCTCTCTCCACTACATGGGCATAATGACATAAGTCAAATTGAGGACAATTTAGTGATTATAAAGTACCCTGCAAGGTTAATGAAGCTACATTGCAATGCCTTGGTCTCTTGAAAGACAGCATTTAAGAGGTGACTTGAAAGATGGACAGAGAAAAATTCTTTTCTCTATCACACAATACTAGGATGAGTGGGCACTCCCTAAAGCTCATAGGTAAGAAAGTGAGGATAAATAAAGGGGAATATTTCATCACCCAGAGGGTCATTGGTTTATGGAATTCACTTCCAGAAGAGGTCATGACAGCGGTCAGCCTGGATAGCTTCAAGGCAGGATTAGACAGATTCATGGATGCCAAGTGTATCAGTTGTTATTGAAATGGATAGCCAAGTGCTGCCTCTATGTTGGTTGAGGCAGGCAGGATTCCCTTGGGTCCCATTTGTTGGGAGTCAAGGGAAATGGAGGATTTTGCCTTCTCTTTCTGCTCAAGATCCCCATGTACAATTGGTGGGTAACTGTGTGTCACAGAATACTGGACTCGATGGGCTTTGGTCGGATTCAGCATGGCTCTTCTTATTTTCTTATGTAAAATGCAAAAAGTGACATATAAATGCATTATAACAAAACTATTTTCTTTTTTCTTTCTTATCTCCAGAACCCCACTCCATCTTAGAGAAGAATGGAAAGAGGAAAATATGTAATATTCCAAACATGCAGCCTTGGCTAAACTTAGTAACTGGTTCAGATTGTACTCATTTGTCACAGTTCAAAAAAAGTTAAAAGCACAGGTAGAAGATTTGCAATGGAACTGCATTGCTTGTGTAAGTTTTTCTCAAACATCAAAATCTCCCAGAAAGTATGGCATTTGGTGGTACAATATTTTTCAATATCAAACAAGCCATTCTTTTACAAGGGAAATGGAAATGTCTTTTCCTTGAAGCATGTAACATCTTTAAAAAGAAGATCTGTATTCTTTAAACATTACAAGAATTGGATTGTAATCCAGAAAAACATTACTTAATTAAAAGGCTACTGCAGAAAAGCTAACATTTCTATGCTAAAGATTAATATTTCTCTGCAAAAGGCAAAAGGCTAGAAGTGCAGCAAGGACTTGGCCTAAATTGTGATTCAGTCAGTCATAACAAATATACTGCATTCTTTATTGTACTCTCTGGCCTCTGTGCAAGACAGAGCTTAACACAAGTGCCAGACAAACTTTCCCACTTAATGGAGTTTACCAGATAGATAAGAAGGGGAAGGCAAAACAAAGATCAAGGGAAGGACACATTCAACACCCTTCTTTATTTTTCATATCCTTGCGCCAAGTTCAATCAGGTGCTTACAGCCTAAGCGCTCTTGAGGTCTTCAGCTTTTCTACCCATTCTAGATGTATCTCACTGAATCCAAAGGCAGAATTTTTAATTAATTAATTAATTCTTTATAATTTTAATTAATTAATTTTAATTAATTTAATTTATTAATAATTCCATTAATTAATTAATGGAACAAAAAGTTGCAAAACCCATATCACATTGAGAATAATTTCCAGTGAGTTATTTTACAAGTCACCTTTCACCTTTTGAGAACCAAAGTTGCACCAACAATTCAAAGGGTTAGGGCGGTGTGTGTGTGTGTGTCTGCAACTTTAAACACTCAGAGCCATTTGGACCCCATTTTCCAGAGAAAAGAAAACACCAGGAGCCCCAAAACCTGGTTGGACGTGGCCAACTCAACCTTCCACCAGTCAGTCACATGACCTTCTAGCTATGCCTACCCAGCCGGTCATTAGGGCAGAGAACTGGTTGTTAAAAACCCTAGGAACCACAAAACCCTTTTGACCCCCCTCTCTTTCTGTCTCCCGCCCTCTCCCCTTTCTCCCTCTCTGTATCTCTCTTATATTTCTCTCTTCCCCTATCTGTATCTCTCTGTCTCTGCCTCTACCTTCCCAGTCCAGGTGAAGGGTAACTGATGGGGGAGGGCAAGAGCCGAGCCAAGCCAGTGGTGGGATCACCCAACAGGGAGCCACAGCAGAAGGCCCAAAGAGCTACATGTGGCTCCGGAGCTTCAAATTTGCTGATAACCTGGTTAGGCTGCCCATAGCCATTCAATGAGAAATTTTAGCTGCCTGTTAACATTATAACCATAACCTTTTTGGCAATAATCTTAAAAGTCACCAAAAACTGCAAGAAAACTTAAAAGTACAATTTGATTACAAAGTAGGCCTCCCTTGCACATTAGTCTCATAAATGAGAGCTGGGGTGGCGCAGTGGTTAGAGTGCAGCACTGCAGGCTACTTCAGCTAACCGCTAGCTCTAGTTCAGCAGTTCAAATCTCACCACCCACTCAAGGTTGACTCAGCCTTCAAGGGAGGTATGATGAGGACCCAGATTATTGGAGGCAATATGCTGATTCCGTAAACTGCTTAGAGAGAGCTGTAAGAGCACTATGAAGCGGTATATAAGTCTAAATGCTATTGCTATAAATCTTTTTTTTTCACATCTTCACATGTTCAATTTCATAAATATTACTATGCAACACTTGGGGGGCAAGAAAATGCAAACAAAGCACCTGCTATTGAGATAAATGCATGGCATTCAGTGTGTTCTTAGCAAAGCATATAATAATCATTGCTTAAAATACAACCAGCTTGGTTTCTTCCACAATATCAGGGAACCAGCTCAGTGAATCGGGACATTTCAGAAGTAGCCTGCTTTTAAATGTAACTCAAGAGACCAATATTTGCACAACAAATCCATACTTTCCCACTCTAGCAGAGTTCAGCAACTCTGGATGTTATCCATGGCTTGCTGAGTTTGTGCAATTTGGTGCAGGAAGAGGCACATACCATCAGCAGCAGTTAAAGCCATCTGAGTTGAATAATGTTTTCACTGTGTTCAAAGAGCTGGCTCCTGCCTCCCAGAGAGAGAGAAAGAGATAGATAGACAGATAGAGAGAGGGAGGGAGGGGGGGGAGAAAGGAAGGAAGGAAGAAAACATCTCAATTCGGAGGACAATTTCCCTCTTTTTTTCATATTGCAAGAAGTGTGTGTGTGAGCCAGAGAGAGAAAGAAAGAAAGAGTCTCAATTCAGAGGACAATATCTCTCTTTTTCACATAGCAAGAAGTGTGTGTGTGTGTGTGTGAGAGAGAGAGAGGTGAGAGTGAGAGAGCATGCAATGCAGTCGGGCGCGAATTTTAACTACTGCAGGTGCCATTTGCTCAAGCGTGAAGCGTAACTGGCGCCCTGCAACAATTGCACTTTTTTTTTTTTTGAAAGGAGGCGACAACCCATTTTGTTCGAGCCGAAAGAGACGGCGGGAAAGCAGCTTTTTTTAAAAAAAAAAAGATAAGGAGAAACAAAACAAAACTCACCCGCAGGATCTTATCCAGCCCTTCCTGGCCCAGACAGGGAAACTCTTTCAGGAGCTCCGTCTTTTTGTGCTTGTAACCCTCGGCTGCATTTTGCAAATGAGGATGCTCCAGGACTTCGAAGATAGCCGCTCCGATGGACAGGTAGAAAATAATCGCCGACGTCAACAAAGGACCCCTATCTACCATGGCGGTGCACAATGGGTAGCCTCAGCTCCGGGCGGTGCACAATGGGTAGCCTCAGCTCCCAGCCTCGTCAGAGAGAGTAATAAAAGCGAGGAGAAGAGGAATGCCTCCACACGGCTTCGGCTTCCCACCTTTTCCTGCTTTTTTGTTGTATTCCCCTCTCTTGTCCTCCCAACCGCCCGCCGCCTTTCTCTCCCGTCCGCTTCTCGGGCTTACTCCTCCGGGCTTCCTCGCGGCTGCCTCCGCCGTTTGAATTTGGAGCCCTTCTCTGCTTCAGCCACTGGCTTCTTCGAGCGGCGCATGCGGAGCGTCTCTCGGGCCGGTGGGCCGCCCAAGCGAGGGTCCTCTTTCTCCGCTCGGGTCCCTGGCCGCCAACACGTGGCCGGAGGACACCCCCGTTCCTCGAGGCGGCCGCTCCGCGCGAAGTTAAGCGAAAGAACCGAGCCGCGGCTGTCTGAGGCGAAGAAACAAAAAAAACGCGCGCTTCCGCTTTTGACTGACTTCGGCCCCGCTCGCTCGGCGGCGCTCTCGCAACTGGAGGGCGGCCTTCGTCGGCGCGCTGTCTTGAGTACGGAACGCCCACCCCGCGATGCCAGCTTGTGGGACGGTCGGAGCGCTCTTCGCTTGCTTACTGCCACCGCCTGGGTGGGGTGGGGTGGGGTGAGCCGTGAGCGGCGCGGATGTAACCGAGAGGGATCCTAAACGCTTACCTTTGGAGTAGGTGGGGGAGTGTGCGTAATACGTCGCGGCGAGGGACACCCACGCCCGCGTTTGATATTCTCCTGCCCTCTTTTTTTTTTAAAGGGCTGCGGGCGGGGTAAAGCGCTGGTCAGTCCATTTCGAAACGAGCGAAAAGCCGTCAGGTTTTTTCCTCTGAGGTAGATTTCACCGCCTTGCGACTGTGGAGAAGGGAGCCGCTGATTCTGCCCTCATAGAGGTCTTATTTAGTAGACTTATTTAGCCGCCCTGAGTCCTTCGGGAGTGGGCGGCATACAAACATGCATGCACGCGCACACACACACACACACACACACACACATACATACATACATACAGGGTGGGCTGCTGCCCGGACTGGGGGGGGCGCGCGAGTGGGGTAGCAAAAATGGAGCTCCAGCCCAGACGACCCAATTTGCACTGAAAGAAGTTGAAAGAAAATGCAGGGCATCCGGCATAAGCCACGCCCACAGTGTGGTAGTAAAAATTTTGGTAGCCCTTCACTGCATACATGCATACATACTGTGCCGTACCAGTACCATAGGCTGAGAAACAAAATGTGGTGCATACATACAGTACATACATACATACATACATACATACATACATACATACATACATACATACATACATACATACATACACTCCATATCTGAGTATTTGAGGGGCTGCCATCATGGGAGTCCCTGGTTGTTGCCCTAATAAAGTTGTCATTAGCAGATTCTGTATCTGAGGGCCTACCACAGGAAGGGTGGGAGACTGGGGTGGGTTTTAGCTTATTTTCCAAAGCGCCCGAAGGGAAGACAAGAAACAATGGGTGGAAACTAATTGAGAAGAAAAGCAACCTGGAAATAAGAAAAACTTCCTAACAATGAGCACAACTAAGACCTGCCTTCAAAAGTTGTGGAGGTTTCATCACTGGAGGCATTTAAGGAGATACTGGACAGCCATTTGTCTGAAATCGTACTGGGTCTCCTGTTTGAGCAGGGGGTTGGACTAGAAGACCTCTAAGGGACCTTCCAGCTCTATTCTGATTGATTGGTTTAGTGTCTGTCTGCCTGCCTGCCTGCCTGCCTGCCTGCCTGCCTGCCTGCCTGCCTGCCTGCCTGCCTGCCTGCCTGCCTGGTCTATCTAGCTACCTACCTACCTAGCTATGAGGGTCGCCCAGAAAAGAATGCACCACATTTTTTTTTCTTCAACAATTATTTATTGAATACAATGAAACTTACACACAAAAAAGAATGATGTTTCTTCTACACACTCTATTTTTCCATGTAATTTCCATCCCCTTCCTCCAGCAAGACACAAGGGTGTGTATGTTCTGTCGGTACCACTTCTGCAAATCTTGGAGCTCTGCCGAACTGTCTTCTAATGGCCTCACCCTCTGTGCCCAGCAGCTAACCGTACTTCTGTTGACTGCAGATTCTCCATAAACTGTACACAAACATTTGTGAATGTTCCCAACAGTTTCTTTCTCCATAGTGAGAAATTCAATGACGACACACTGCTTGTAACGTACATCACTTGCAGATGCTATTTTGAAACACTGCTGCAGCTATGCTATCTGTCTGAAGAAATGCAAAATTTACACAAGTACTCCTGACAATTCAAATAATGTACAGTACAGTGATCCCCCGAGTTTCGCGATCTCGATCTTTGCGAAACGCTATATCGCGATTTTTCCACCCGATGACGTCACTCCCTTCCTTTCTCATCTTTCTTTCTCTCTCTCTTTCTCTATCTTGCTTCTTCCTCTCTCACACTCTCTTCCTCCCTCTCTCATCTCTTTCTTTCCTTCTCTCTCTTTCTCTATCTCTCCCCCTCTTGCTCTCGAGCGGCAAGCGAGCAGCCGGGCGGGCGGGCGAACGGGCAAGCGGAGCGGCCGGGCGAACGGGCAAGCGGAGCGGCCGGGCAGGCAGGCGAACGGGCAAGCGGAGCGGGCGGGCGGGCGGGCGAACGGGCAAGCGGAGCGGCCGGGCGGGTGGGTGAACGGGCAAGCGGAGCGGCCGGGCGGGCAGGTGAACGGGCAAGCGAGCAGCCGGGCGGGCGGGTGAACGGGCAAGTGGCAAGCGATCTTGGGGTTTCCCCTTTGCCTGGGCGGCGGGAAGACCCAGGGAAGGTTTCTTCGGCCGCCCAACAGCTGATCTGCTCCGCAGCGCGGCAGCAGCGAGGAGCCGAAGATGGGGTTTCCCCGTTGCCTGGGCAACGGGGAAACCCCATCTTCGGCTCCTCGCTGCTGCCGCGCTGCGGAGCAGATCAGCTGTTGGGCGGCCGAAGGAACCTTCCCTGGGTCTTCCCCGCCGCCCACACGCAAACTCCACCATCTGCGCATGTGCGGCCATGAAAAAAAGGGCGCGCATGCTTCCGCACCGCTATATCGCGAAAAATCTTTTTTACTTCCGCACCGCTATATCGCGAAAAATCGAGTTTCATGAGGGGTCTTGGAACGGAACCCTCGCGAAACCCGAGGGATCACTGTATATCTAAACTTTCTCATTTGCACCATTACTGTAAGCTGAGAAAAAAAATGTGGTGCATTACTTTCTGGGCGACCCTCGTATCTTTATCTATCTATTTCTCTATCTATCTATCTATCTATCTATCTATCTATCTATCTATCTATCGTTGTTGTTGTTGTTATTATTATTATTATTATTTATTAGATTTGTATGCCGCCCCTGCAGACTATTTGTCTGTCTGTCTGTCTGTCTGTCTGTCTGTCTGTCTGTCTGTCTGTCTGTCCATTTGTGTTGGAAGGGACTTTGTAGGTCATCTACTCCTACCCCCTGCTCAAGCAGGAGACGTTATACCATTTCGGACAAATGGCAATCCAATCTCTCTTTGAAAGTCTCAAGTGTTAGAGCACTCACAACCTCCACAGGTAAGCTGTTCGACTGGTTAATTGCTGTCACCGCCAGAAGGTTTTTCATTATTTCCAGGTTGAATCTCTCCTTGGTCAGCTTCCATCCCATATTCCTTGTCTGGCCTTCTGGTGCTTTGGAAAACAGCCTGGCCCCCTCCTCTCTGTGGCAGCCCCTCAGCTATTGGAACACTGCTATCATGTCTGGTCCTTCTCTCTGCTAGACTAGCCATGCTCAGTTCCTGCAACCCCTCTTTGTATGTTTTAGTTTCCAGTCCCCTTATCATCCTGGTTTTAACAGTCCCCCAACTCTCTTTGTTCTTCTGGGGTTTGCAAGAGAGAAAATAGTGAGTCAAGGCCAGGACCTGTTGGATTGCATGGGTCAAGGGCTCATGTTATGAGCAGTATTGTTATAATTAAGACTGCCACTTTAATCCACAGAATGGATCACATATGTTTTAAGAAAATGTTGCTATGATAAGCATGAGTCTCTTAGAGCAGTGTTTTTCAACCAGTGTGCCGGGGCACACTAGTGTGCCGCGAGACATGGTCAGATGTGCCGCAAAGAAGGAAGCTCAGGTTCCGGTCTTGCAACTTTTTGCTGAGAGAGAGAGAGAGAAAGAAAGCAAGAGAGAGAGAAAGAGAGAGAAAAAGAGAGTGAGGAGAGAGAGAAAGCAAGAGAGAGAAAGAAAAGAGAGAAAGAGAGAGAAAGAAAGAGTGAGAAAGAAAGCAAGAGAGAGAGAGAAAGAGTGAGAAAGAAAGCAAGAGAGAGAGAAATGAGCAAAAAGGGGAGGAAAAAAGAGAAATGAGAAAATGATTGAGACAGAGAATGAGAGGAAAGAGAGAAACAAAAGAGAGAGAGAGGTGACTCTTGATTTAAAGCATGTGATAAAAAGCACCCAAAGAATAAGAGAGGAAAACCCCCCAGCCCTCACCTGTTTTTGGAAATGGTTCAAGAGTGTGTGTATATACACACACACACACACACACACACACACACAAGGGTGGGGAGGAGACAGGGATGGAAAAAGAGAGGAGAGTGTCTTAGGGTGTCATTTTGTGTCATTTTGGTTGGTGGTGTGCCCCAGGATTTTGTAAATGTAAAAAATGTGCCGTGGCTCAAAAAAGGTTGAAAATCACTGTCTTAGAGTGCCACTAGACTTGGTTTTTGCTGTAATAGATGAATAGATGGCTGGAACTATATATATATTGTTTGTTTTAGAACTAAATCTCAAATGTTATTTCCCCCAGAGCTATGTTGATAGGGCAGGTGGTCTGTCCCTATTCCACATTGTAGGTGGCCTTTGGCAATATGCTTTGATGGTGTAGAATTCTTTATTGGGCAAGTGGGGTTGGACAGAGAAGGAATTTGTCTTGGTGAATATGCTCTCAATGTACATAAAATAAAAAGATACTGTCAAGAATCATGTGGTACAACACTTAATGATTGTCATAGGGGTCAAATAAGCAATGAAGAAACAAGCAATATTAATAATAATCTTAGGATACAAGCAACAAGTTACAATCATACAGTCCTAAGTGGGTGGAAATGGGTGATAGGAATGATGAGAAAAAACTAGTAGAAATAGAAGTGCAGATTTAGTAAAAAGTCTGGCAGGGAATTATTTGTTTAGTAGAGTGATGGAATTCATGAAAAAACTGTTCTTGTGTCTAGTTGCCTTGGTGTGCAATGCTCTGTAGCGACGTTTTGAGGGTAGGAGTTGAAACAATTTGTGTCCAGGATGTGATGTGTCACTGTTTTCTTCTCTCAATGGGTTAAATCTTCCAGTCACATCACTGTGGGGGTGGATACAATAAGAGGATCAAGTACTGCCTTTTGTTAAGCAGTCTATGGGGACACTTTGGGATGATGACCTTGTCTGCAGGGCAAGTATCCTGCCAGTCTGTTTCCTTGTCTGAACCACTCAGTCACCATTTTGAGTCAGGAGTAGGTACTTCATTTTCAATTCAATTCAATTTATTAGATTTGTATGCCGCCCCTCTCCGAAGACTCGGGGCGGCTCACAACAACAATAAAAGCAATATAACAATGGAACAAATTTAATAATAAAATTACATTAAAAAACCCCAACAATTTAAAAACCATACAACACATACATGCCAAACATAAAATATAAGAAAGCCTGGGGTAGATGTCTTAATTCCCCCATGCCTGGCAATATAGGTGGGTCTTGAATAACTTGCTTTCTCCTGGCTGTTGCAGCATTAAAACCCTGCTGTTCTGTTCAGGTCCTATGTGACCCGAAACCAAGTTTGAGTCCCCGGTAAAACATTTTCCCTGCATATCTGAAACTTGAAATTTCATGACTTTTCATCATTTCAGGGGTTCTCTCTATGAGAATTTTGTTTGGGGGGGTGGGGGGCTTAGTTTTTGCTGGGCAAAAAAACTTCCTAATGTTATGTTCGGGTCACATATGACCCGGACCAAAAACTCTTCATTTGAAGTGCTTATGTTTGGTCAATTTGAAAACATTTTTCACTTGGAAAGTAGTCTGAACATTTCTGCACACAATGATATGAAAATTGAAATGAAAAAAGTAAATCTTATTGGTTTATTTTGCTGATATAATGCACGCTCCCCCCGTTTTTGTGATTTTTTTTTTCAATTTATGGATAGTTTTGCTTGCAAAATCCATTCTATTTTACTAAAGTTGGTGTGGGAATGGTAGCTTGAACATTTCTGAATATAAGAAAAATATAAAGGAACTGAAAAAAATGATTCTTATTGGTTTTTTAACATCAGAAATAAGCCCCCCCCCCTCGGCTGCTTGCAACCATTTTCACTTTTTATTTTTTTATGCTCCAAATCCGAAATATTCTTTAAAATCTTAGGCATTCATTTACTCAATTTAACAATGCTGATCATCAAAAAATATTTTTGGGGTGGTGGCTAATTGTTTTCTGGGCAAAAAAAAATCATCACTTCGAGTCTGTTTCTGTTCGTATGTGACCGGACCAAAAAGAATTTTTTTAGGTACTTGAATTTGATCTTTTTGAAAAACTTTTTCAACTGGAAAACTAGTTTGAACATTTATGAACATAATGATATGAAAATTGAACTGGAAAAATTGAGACTTATATTTTTATTTTGATCAAAAAGCCCCTCCCCCATCCTTCCTGAATTTCGTGTCAATTTCTATTTTTTAGGGCTACAAATCCCTAAGGAATTTTCCCCCAAAAGGTTTGATATACTAAATTGAACATTTCTGAATATAAGAAAAATATAAATGAACTGGAAAAAATGGTTCTTATTGGTTTATTGTTGCCACAAAAGGGCCACCCCCCCTCGGCCTTGCTGTGTGCCATTATTGTCACTTTTTATACATATTTGACTAGAAATATTTGGAATATCCTTTTGAAACAATCCTGAACATAAGAAAAATAGAAATGAACTGAAAAAAATGATTCTTATTGGTTTATTTTTGAATATAAAACCATATTGTCTTGTACTCGAGTATAAGCCTACTCGAGTATAAGCCTATTTGAGTATAAGCATGGGGGCCCATTTATGTGCAAAATAAACCAATATGCATCAATTTTTCCAGTTCAATTTTCATATCATTATGTTCAGAAATGTTCAAGCTACAAATCCCACACCAACTTTAGTAAAATAGAATGTATTTTGCTAGCAAAACTATCCATAAAGTGAAGACTATTTCAAAAAAACGGGGGGGGCATGCATTTCATCAACAAAATAAACCAATATGTATCAATTTTTCCAGTTCAATTTTCATATCATTATGTTCAGAAATGTTCAAGCTACCAATCCCACACCAACTTTAGTAAAATAGAATGGATTTTGCAAGCCAAACTATCCATAAATTGAAAAAAATTCACAAAAACGGGGGGGCATGCAATATATCCGCAAAATAAACCAATAAGATTTACTTTTTTCATTTCAATTTTCATATCAGTGTGTGCAGAAATGTTCAGACTACTTTCCAAGTGAAAAACGTTTTCAAATTGACCAAACCTAAGCACTTCAAATGAAGAGTTTTCGGTCCGGGTCGTATGTGACCCGAACATAACATTAGGAAGTTTTTTCGAACAGAACATGGGGGTTAAGAAGGTCAGTTTCCCCCCCCCTCTCTCTCCCTCTCTCTCTCTCTCTCTCTCTCTCTCTCGTGTCCTCAAATGGCTGAAAATCCAAAATGACATGGAAGAGGAAGCAGTGTCCATCTCTTTTTCTGCTCTTTGTACTTTTCATAGCTGAGAAAATTAGGTGAGCACAAGCCGCAGCTGCTACTTCTGATTACTTTGCTGCAGTTCCATTTTTGTACTTAGCGGTGACTTGGAAATCCAGTATCTTTTATTTATACATTAATAGAATCATTAATAATTAATCAAGCATGGAAATATGAATGGAATACCAATGGTTCATCGAACACATCAAAGTTTTCACTCAAGGCGAAAGCGATCCAGTTCAAATTATCATAGTTCAGAATTTTTAAGTGAGGACCTAACTCTGAGTCTCTGGAGAAGGGCGGCCTAGAAATTGTAATAATAATAAATAAGCTCCCTGGAATAGGCTCTAATGCTGGGAAAGGTGGAAGGAAAGAGAAAGGGATGACCAATGCAAGATGGGTATATTGTACTCAATCAAAGTGGTAATGAGTATCCTGTTGAAAGACCTGAAAGAAGAGGAATAGGACATCAAGGAGAAAATGGGTTTACATGGTCACTAAAATGATTTGACCATACATAATCAACAAAACAATGCAAAAATAATTTCTAGTCTTGTCATCCATGCAGAGCTCAGCTTTTTCATAGTCATTTCCAATTTTTGCTATTGCAAAATGAATCTTTAATCAAGGTAGTAGGATAGTGGCATTGTGGATGCAAAGCCTGAACTATATCTGTACATCAAACCACTTTGACACAGAATGTCAGGCTAAGGTCAGGAAAAATGCAAGGCAGAAACTATACTTGTAGAGAAAGCAAGTCGCACACATACTGAGAACTAACATTGTCCGTCATTTTAAGGGACACCAGGAAAATGAAGTGCAGTTTCTAAAAAAAAAAATCACCCAATGATCATTGCAACATTGTTGAAAGAAGTGTAACTCTACTGGATAAAACAAATCAGTGCTTAGTAACAGATGCTTCTTTCTATCATTTTTCTCATGTACAATGTTGCTTTTTCTCATGTACAATTCAATGCTGCAGAAAGACAAGAAGCATATGGAACCTTTGGAATAATTATTTTGTGGATAAATGATTATGTGATTTGTAGAATATTTAGTTTAGAAATTATAAAACTTTAAATATGTTATCCTGGCAAGCCCCACACAGAGAATACAATATATAATTTAAATAACTCACTCTGTATAGCTTTATATCATCAATGTCTGCACAGATGGGGCAAGCAATGAAATAAGCATTATGACATATACCTTGTGACTGACATATTTGTATCTGACAGCAAGCATAAAAGACTGAGATTTATTGTCACAAGAGAACAGTTGTTACATAATTTTTGCATCATAGTTTGTACTAGATGCCTGTATTCTCCGCATTGTTTCTTGCTGTGTAAAATCATACAGATGATTCACTTCTCATATATAATCTGAACTTCTCTGGAGTAATCAAAGCACAATACCCATAATTAGAATTGAATTTTGATTTACTGTATATCCTATATTCACAGGCTCAGGCAGCCAATGACTTGCCCTTATTCTTTACAAATATTTTATTAGGAAAATTATATGTGTGTGAATAATCCTCTAAACTAGTATGCACCATCATCCATGTAAATTTATTATAGGAAGGTTGTAGGAAAGTCCGGTAATTTTAATGCATATTCTTGACCCAGTTTCTCCATAAGCAAAGCATGACAATTTTTATTCCATCAGCAGGGTGTGTGTTTCTATTTCACTGTGGAATTCATACATGAGTAGTACTATTAATACATTCTTTATTGAGATTTTCTTCCTTGTGAAAATTTACCGTGTATTATTCTTATGACTTCACCTATTCTCATATGTGTGCGGGGGAATGCAGACTTGATTATAAAGTAATCTATCTGGATTGAGATAGTGGATAAATTCCATAAATAAATCCTTTGTTCTGTTTAATCTCTTCCTTCATATGTTGTTGTTTAAATCTTGATGTTGCAGTTAAAATTTTTCCACAGCTTTCTGTGTTGATTTAAAGATTAATTCTTATTTCCAGTTTGTATAAGGGTAAAGTCAGTAGTGAAATCCAATTTGTTTTTACTACAGGTTTTGTGGGCGTGGCTCGGTGGGTGTGGTGTGGCTTGGTGGGTCTGGCAGGGGAAAGATACAGCAAAATCTCCATTCCCTCCCTATTTTTGGGGGACGGATATTGCAAAATCTACATTCCCACTCCATGTGGGGCCAGCCAGTTCTACAAACTACTCAAAATATTTGACAGTTCTACAAACTACTCAAAATTCCCACTACCGGTTCTCCAGAACCTACTGGATTTCACCCCTGGATAAAGTAGTAATGCTTTATCCAGGGGTAAAGAATAGAGTACCCAACAGGTTCAAACTTAATATCAACTGCTCCAAACTTGACTGTAAAAAATATGACTTTAGCAACCGAGTTGTTGAAGCGTGGAACTCATTACCGGACTCCGTGGTGTCAACCCCCAACATTTTTCCCTTAGACTATCCATGATTGACCTCAACAGGTTCCTTAGAGGTCAGTAAGGGGCGAGCATAAGTGCACTAGTGTGCCTTCTGTCCCCTTTCCAATTGTCTCTCCTATATTTTATATATATCTTTTCTCCCATTCATATATCCTTTCCTCTACTCTTCATTGACATAGTCTATTCTCATATCTTTTCTTCTATCCTTTCCATGATATTTACTACTACATGTTTTTATTCTCTTTAACTTTCAATTTGTATTGGACTAAATAAATAAATAATAAATCTCAAACTCAAATTGCCCCATCTGCCACATAAGGAACAAACCAAGGGTTATAATAGCAAGATACCAATAGGATACCAATAATAGCAAGATACCAATGCTAATAGGAAAATCTCTAATAAGTAAAATAAAATGAACCAAGCTGCTATACACAACCCTCCAGTCCTTTCATAGAGCTACCCACTCCTAACATCTGAATTTGGCAAGCTGCTCTCCCTAGCTCTGTTGCCAAACTACAAGCTGAGAGTTTGAATTTCCTGACTTATGTCTCTAATTTATTTGTGCTGAAAAACAATCACATTCATTAAATGCCAGAAAAGAGATTTTAAGGGAAGAAAAGGAAAACAAAGATCTTTTTTGTTGCCATTTAGTGATTGTCCATATATTAGCAATCCATTGTGCAGAGGTGGGTTCTTCCTGGTTTCTCACTGGTTCTATAAAACTGATAGTAAACTAGTGGTGATGTCACAAAGTTGGTTCTGTGGGTGTCAGTCCAGGGACACTGCTATCTTTTGGTGGTGGGGGGTTGTTTTTGTTTTGTTTTTGCTTTTTTGCTGTTTTTTTGCTTCTGCGCATGCAGTTTTCAGCACTGTGCATGCATGCGCAGTACAGACATGGCATGCAGGGGGCTTGGGGATAAGTTGTGAAGACTTTATTGTTTTATAACTGTTGTGAACCACCAAGAGACATTGTAGTGCATAAATAAATAAATGAAGCTGTTCTTCGCAATTTAATGTCATGCTGAAAAGAAATTGCATAATAAATAAGGCTCAGAATTCCATCTATCAACAGGATAGCTCCCTGAAAACAGAAGAGATATGAACAAATTTATTAGGACAAGAGAAGATAACAATAGCAACAAAAGTATATTTGAAAATGGACTGGATGTACTTCCAGAGGTAAAATAATAATACTAATCCTCAGTGCATTCCTGAGGGAGAGAGAACTGGGCAATCAATGGCTTAGAATGCTGGGGTCTGCTCCATTCTAAGTTCTCTTTCCTCCCAGTCACCTACTCCAGAGTGTTGCTACTATTAAGAAGTGGAAAACAATTCCAGAAACCTTCTTCAGCAACTTTCCCTTACTTTGTCATCCTCTCTTTCCTTTTGGGTTCTACCGTAGGAATTTTCATCACATTATTTCCATGCCTAATTTAAAAGTCAACAAAGTTGTTTCTATCAAGCATCTGCAGAATTTATATATGAGAAGGAAACTTACCTGTATTTTTGTTTTCTTAAGACAACTTAAAAGAATTTTATTTGCACCTCTGCAGAAATGTATAGGCCTTTTACCCTCCTAAATAATGCCTTAATACCACATCAGCAGACATGCTAAATTTAGGGGGGAAATGTATGTAATTTAACAGGAACTATTTCCCACACATCGCTGTTGTACTCACAGAGCAATAATGAATGGTTACCTAACAATCCATTTTAGGTAATCAAATGGTGCATTACATTAATTATGCCTTCAATTATCAAAATGCTTCTAGCTGTTCAGTTTTGTTCTCCCTTTTAGTTTTAACTAACATTTGGCCTCTTTGATATGGGAGATGATGGAGCATTTGTGAAAGGAGCTAAATATTGCCTCAAAATAGCAGGTCCATTGTGTAGTAGTATAAATAGAGGGTAGATGTACTTATGAACAGTCTCTTTTCTGGCCAATAAAATGAAATAGACTATTGAGTGTTAAAAAGAAAACACATTCCATTGATAGATAATGGAAATACCTGTAACTAATTTTATTTATATTCAGTGAAATTCTAGAAAAATTAAGATTTTTCCTTAGATGATCATACAATTTTCTCCACAATTTTTTAATAGATGTTGAAAGTACTGTGAAAATTAGGAGAGATAGAGTTAAAACTGAGATATGACATTTGATGGATTTTAAAAGTAATAATAATTAAATAATTACTTAACCATTTAGTGGTTTTCAACTAAATAGAACATCTATAATATTGAAATATGTTATAATGTTAATTACAATATTTTGTTATCATTTATTTATTTAATTAGTTGTTAGGTTTATATTTCATTCAGGAGTTCAGGGCAGTGTAGCTAGGGCTCCCTCCAGTTTTTCTCACAGGAATAATCCTGTGATACAGAGAAACTGAATGGTGCAAATTCATCTAGTGAATTTGTGGAATCTGGTTCTCCTCAGTGTCATTCCAACAATTCCATCACTACACTTCTTCTTTTTTGTTTTAATAGCCACTTTAATGTTATTATTGTCAGCTTACCTAGACAGTTGGTTTATAGCTTATATAAGCTATAAATACATTTGAATGCTAATGACTTGCAGAGATGGAATGCATAAATAGGAGTACCAGGACTTCTTATTTTGTGCTGCATGACTAAACCTATTGATATTCTCAAATTCTTAGAACAAGTAATGATTGCTGGGCCAAAGGTCAAATAAGATGGATCACTTATTATGTCATTTATAAAGTCAAGTATCTCTACAGGATTTTCAAATAGAAAGTTATATATATGTTTTCACGGGTATATGTATGTAGATTGTTCTGAGTTTGGGTTTTGCCCCGTGTAATATTTTGAGTGTCTATGCGACGTTTCGGGTGAAATCACATTCACCATCATCAGGCTGAAGTTGTTAGCTTCGTGCTGCTGTAAATATAGTTTGTTTGCAATTGCCATTTGTTCCTTATAAATAGTGGTGGTGGGTGGAGATTTGGTTTGAATGTAGCAAATAGATTGGGTGGCTGTGTTTTAATGATTTGATTGGTTGGTGGAATCACATTTAGTTAAAGGATTGACATGGTGATGATTGTGATATGTTTTTTTGTTTAGGGCTGGTTTCCAAATTTCTGGTAGGCGGGACGTGTCATCACGTTTATTCATACTGAGGGGGTGTTTTTCTATTTCTATGGCTTCCATGATTATTCTTTTATATGCGTGTTCTGTTTTGGAGAGTAATTTAGTTTTTTCGAAGTCAATTTCATGTCCGTTTTTTTTAATGTGCTGGAAAAGAGAGGAAGTTTTTTCTTCTTTTTTGACTGCATTTTTATGTTCTGCAATGCGTGCGTTTATTCTTCGATTAGTTTCTCCAATGTGGCTGCACATGTTTTGCATGGTATTTCATAGATTCCTTGGAAGGATTCTATGAAATACCATGCAAAACATGGTATTTATATATATATATATATATGGAATTAAGTCTTGATGAAACTAATGGGACCTACTTCTGAGTTAGCATAAACAGGATTGTACTACAATGGTGTGTATCCCGTGTTTAATACATCCGTACTAAATAAAAATAGACTACTTCAGAAGAGACACAAATTTTAATGTTTGAAAAAGTGATTGCAAAATGAAAGGCTTGCATTGGCCAGCATGCATTCCTCCTTCCCATGGTCGGTTTCCCTGAGACTTTAAGGTAGCCTGAAGAGCACTGGACCACACCTGTTTTCCAATTATAAAAGTAAGATTCCAATAACACTGGAGAGTGGACAGTGTGAGTATCGTGTGGGAGAGAAGAGCAGCCATTTGTTCAGCAGGTGACTGATGGTGAAGGAGAAGTTGGTTTAGACTTCAACAAACCAACCAAAAAAATGAAAAGGGAACCAAAGATTCTGAGAGCCTAGAGGAGGGTGAAAAATGGGCCTACTAGGCCCACTAGATGCTGGAAAATGGGCTGTTTTAGGCCTGGAGAGGGCTTCGGGGGGGGGGGGAGGCCATTTTTGACATCCCAGGCACACACGTACACATGCTTTTGGCACCCAAAGGAAAAAAGATTCGCCATCACTGGCCTAGAGCAAGCTGCTGGTGTGTCACTCTTATTTCCATTTGACCCTAATCCAGACTGAGAAGCTGCTGCTAACAGCTACTAACCTGAAGCTGGCTAAAGACTTGTTACAAATTTAGGAAGCAAAGAAGAACATAGTCCTAGGACTATTTAAGAATTAGATTAACCTATAGGCACAGAAATAGTCATCTAAGTACATTATAATATAGACTTGGTGTTGTGTTAAGGTAAGGATTAAGAAATGAATTCATTATTTTTTTAATATATGGAAATCTTACATAATGAACATATTATACCTATACAGTGGCCTATCTCTTCAGTGCAATATAATGTAACCCAAAATACTGATATGGGTAGCTATAGAGCATTGATGGTGAACCTATGGTACATGTGCCACAGGTGGCACATGGAGCCATATCTGCTGGCATTTGAGCCATTGCCCTAGCTCAGCTCCAGGTGCATGTGCACGCTGACAAGCTGGTTTTCAGCTCTGGGAGGGCATTTTCAGCTTCTGGAGGGTATCCGGGCAGGAGGGGAGGCCATTATCTCCCTTCCCAGGCATCGAATTATGGGTGTGGACATTCACACATGCATGATAGTCATGTACATCCAAGGGAAAAAATGGTTTGACATCACTGCTATAGAAGAAAGAAGTCCCTAACTACGACATATGATGCAAGATGTAGTGATGAGGTGTTGATACTATCTTATCGAGAAAAGCCTCTGGAGTCTTGGGAGGGCAAAAATGGGCCTACCCGAAGTACCGGAAGTCAGGAAAGAAGCCATTTCTGTCCTCTAGAGGACCTCTGAACTTGGAGAACAGCATCTCTTAAAGATTCTATACCACAAAAGATGACTCCCATGTGTTTGTAAAAGTTAATGAGACATAAATAGTCCAGTCTAAAAGACACTGAATCCCAAAGTAATTCATAAAAATGAAGAAAACCTTTACGAGCGTATATGGATAGATAACTGCAGTATCCTTACTACAGTCTCCAATTAAAATAGAAAGAACTACTAAGGAATCTTCTAGTAGGAAAAAAGTCCCAAAACTTCCTTCTGATCTTCTTACAGGAACCAATTTTCTTTCCTACTGGAAGTTAATTAAAAGCTTTAGACAACATAACTTCTCAGAAGTAGTTTGAATCACCACAAGAGTTCAGGCCAGACAGATAGAGAAGCTTGAAAAGGTTGGAGTATACTTCCCATCCATTCAGTGTTAGTGGGTGGCAGCCACAGGGGTATCCAAAGAAAGAAAAACATTTGCTTAAGCCTGATAAAAGTAGAAGACACCCTGCAAAGAATTTAACTGTGCCCTAAAGGTAAACATAAGGGACAAAACAAAAGGGTTGGTAGGTATAGTATATTTTATCTCTCATTTTACCACCCAAACCAGGTATTTACAGATTCAACCTGAAAAAAGGAACCAGTTGTAAATTCCTAACCAGATTTTGGTAGCATGGATGAAACAGACAATGGGTGAATGTTAAGGAACAAAAATGTATGGAAAGATGTTTGTGCGCTTTTAATGAAGGAACTGGTTTATATGCATTGTATGTTGTATTTGCCATTTTGTATATTGCGACCCCAGAATGATATTGCCCCTGAAGATGCATGGATAGTGGATTGAGAATCTATTTCCTGACATTTAAAACAAAACCAAAATGTATTTAATTATTTAGATTCTGTTTTTTTCTTTTACAGCCTGTAAAGGGAGACTCAGCAGACTCAGCATACATGAGAACAAAATGCATTTCATGACATTAAATTAAAATTATTGTTCTTGAAGATTTACTTTATATGCATTATCCTACTGCAGGATATTTTAATCCACCATTTTCTTGAGGTTCAAGAATGTGGTCGTCGGTAGAAATGAATGTGTGTATCATTACTTAACTTACATGTATCATGTGTGTATCATACACAGTATACAGGTGTATGGTATGTGGGCATGCATATGCATGCCTCCAGACATTCACACTTGCGCATGTGCGTGCACATACATACACATATACACACTACACACACAATGTACACATATTTGGGGGGCAGTATTTCCTGGCTTGCATTGCAACTTCTACCAGTACATAATTCTCTGAGCAATAAATACAAATGCATTTCATCATAAGATCTAAACCTTAAATTACATACTCAGGAAAAGTGACTTGGCTACACCCATTGACGTGATCATGAGTATTCTGAAACAGTTGGCTTGCAAATTGCACCAAAGCTTCAAATTTTGATACTTTCTATTGGATTTCTCATTGCCTTCGTAAAAAGGTTTAGAGATGGAAGACTGTGATTACTTATCTACATCCTGAAGCTTTACAAAGTGAAGGAAGTTTGGTTTTATACTGTTATAAAATGTACAAAAAGACTGATTCTTCAGAGAAAAATGTGCTACTGTACTTGCTTGTCCTTTTTCTGAAGATGGCCAGTTCTGAGTCAGTTGACATTTAACCAAACAGGGCGATAAAACCCACAGATTAAGATTCTTTTTCTTTGAGGAAATATAATTAGGTACACCACACCTTGCCATATTGCTTCCTTTGGGATTTTTTTTCTTCTTTTTTTAAATAGCCAGAGCAATATGAAAAAAAATATTTAAATATAATTTAATGGGGAAAAAACTCCCTAGGAGCAAGAGTAATCTTATGATTATGTCAAATATCCCCTTTCCTCCTGAACTTTCAGGCTTCCTTGTCATTTGAATTACAACTACCTTCCCTCCCCCCCACCCATTCCTTTCTTTCAAAATTCATGCCCATGGCAAGAAAGATTCTATCTAAGGCACAGATACTTTTATTTAACATTCTTAGGTGGACTTTTTCTTAAGTACTTTTCCACCCTAGCAACCCTCATTATGTCTTTATGATTCAAAGTGCCTCCTTTCTTGACCTCATAAATTTCCAATTCTTTTTTAAACCTCATTTTCCACTCCCTGCCTCTTTCTCACCCTTTCTGTTCAAACAGTGTCTTTATTATTCACTCTGAGCACCTGTGACATGGGCCCCATCGTTCTTCCTGTTAGTTGAGTTAATGAAAAAGACGAAAATGGTTCATTTAAATGGCTAAAAATAAACCAAATTAAAGCAGGAAAAAAAATCACAGTGAGGAGAAACAGATAATACTGCAGTGAGCAACTCTGATTATCAATCATTCGTACTATTTGCACAGGTCATCGGTTGTTTTAGCCTCTCCATCCAAAAGGGAAATATCTTTCAGCCAAACTGTGTGCTTAAGACACATTTGCAGTACAGATGGTTCCTAAATCAAGGCTATGAACAAATAAGTGTCTGAAAAATTGTTCTAGATCAAACAAAGTTTTCTTGGGTGAGCTTCAGAATTAACAGAATAACCGAGTTGGAAGGGACTTTTGAGGCTTTCTACTTCAACCACCTGCTTAAGCAGGAAACCCAGTACTATTTCAGAGAAATAGCTATCCAAACTCTTCTTAAAAATCTCCAGTGATGGAGCACCCATAACTTCTGAAGACAACATCTGAAGGTTGTTAAGCCTTCAGATAAGCCGCGAGTTCCTCTTTTTAAAACATTTGCGCCAAGGTTTCCCTTGGCCGCGAATTAAGCCAATCAGCAGTCACCTTTATTTAAAGTACAAACATAACAGGCCCAGTGGTGAAATGCTCCCAGTTCGGCATGGTTCAGGCGAGTAGGTAGTGATGGTGACAGGTGGTTTAGAGCAGTGTTTCCCAACCTTGGCAACTTGGAGATATCTGGACTTCAACTCCCAGAATACCCCAGCCAGCGAATGCTAGCTGGGGAATTCTGGGAGTTAAAGTCCAGATATCTTCAAGTTGCCAAGGTTGGGAAACACTGGTTTAGAGAACCAGTAGCAGTGGCCATGTGAGGCTCCGCCAATCCACCCCAACATCATCATTTCGTGGTTTTTAACCCTCTGTGCATAAACTAATACGCGCAAGCACATATGATTAAAAAACCAGACATGACGATGGTGTGCGTGCAATTGGAGTGAGTGAGCATATGCGCGCCAACTGCGTGCTATTGAACTGGTAGAGAAGGTAAGTATATTTCACCTCTGGTTGGGCCTGATCTATATTAGAATATTTAGCCACTGAGACATATTAAACTATGGGAGAATAAAGCGCCACTAGAAGAGTATCTTTATGACTCATATTCAACTGTGCAGTCCTTAGTGCTCCATGTAATATTAAATGTCTAGATTCAGGGAAATGGTTAGAATGCAGCAGGCATGGTGGAAGTATCGAAGCTCAAAATGCAGGAGCATATGCTAATCTTTATACTAAAATAAAGAAGCTTGACTTAAAGTCATATTTATTTATTTTACGAACTACCTTCAATTTATTTATTTTATTCATTGTCTATGCCAGTGTTTCCCAACCTTGGCAATTTGAAGATATTTGGACTTCAACTCCCAGAATACCCCAGCTAGCGAATGCTGGCTGGGGAATTCTGGGAGTTGAAGTCCAGAAATCTTCAAGTTGCCAAGGTTGGGAAACACTGGTTTATGCCGCTCAATCCCATGGGACTCAGGATGGCTACTTTGGTACAGCAAATACCATACAATATTTTATTGCAATGTTTCTTAAAAATAAATAGACTTTTACAATGAAAATGGAGGAAAGGTGTTCAAAATGGAGGAAAGATGTTCAAATCACAGTATACTTTGGTACCATTCTACGAAGACAAAGTACATATTTTCTGTAATTACTGTAATATACAGCTCTGGATATTATTTTTCTTTATGAACAAAACAAAAATTGCTTGGAATGCTGTATGTCCATCTGTAAGTAATTGGAATGACCCAGGCAGAATACGCTGAAGTATTTCAAAGTATACATAAATGACAGTAAAGGTAAGGCAATCTTGGGAGAAAGTTTGATACAAAGAGAAAAACAGAAATTGAAAGACTTAATTAATTTATTAAATTTTAATATATGCAAATGTTTGGCAGAAACATAATAGCTTGTATGTGGCCTGATACTAGGAATGAATGTCAAAAGAAGTGGAAGTAGTTGGGTTGCTCACTTTGATAAAACAAGAAAAAGATAGAAACAAAAATGAACCGTTACAGAATGAATGTGAATTTAAAACAGGAATGAATAATTGTGAAAAAGAACAACAATAAGGAGAAATACATTATGTAGTATTTCATTTTTGACAAAATGCTGGCTTAGGACAATTTTTATAAAATAAAGAAAGCTGTACACTCTGAACCTTTATAATTTATCTGCATGATTTGACAGTACTGTAGGACTTTGTTTCTCAGATTGTTATAATTCAGTTCTGCAGAACCCATTTGTTAATGATTAATGCTGTGATTTGACAAATTTCCCAGTGGGGACAGCACTGATGATATTTCCCACTGGAGAAAGCACTCATTGCTTTCCATCCAAACTTTACCAAGAGTATTCAAAACAATACAAAGTATAATTAATATGAAACTATCCCAGTTCAAGGCTTTCAAATGTACTCTAAAACAAGGATATTCCTCATTTTGCCAAAAAGAGTGCCCCCAAGCAGAATGGAAAATTAAACAGAAAACAACAATTATCCAAATATTAATGATTGATTAAATAGGTCAAAGTGAAGTTTTAGAAATGTTTCTAGATATAATCTTTTCTATGTAAGACAATGTCTTCCTGTGTCAGAGAATAAGAATATATGATTCTACATATATTCTTAAAGTAGAGTTGTTAAGTCAACTTTATAGTATTTTAATGACCATAAAGCTTTGTAAACCGAGCCCTTACAAATGAAATGCAGTACTACTGATAGGATGTGGGTCCTTTTTAGGGTGCAGAATTGCAGGTAAAACTTGTTCTTAATTGGTGGGATTTTCTGGCCTGTATTCTGTTTGCACGAGGATGCTGCTTGTTCCATTTGGGCACTTCTCATCTGTCATCAGTGTTGCTTTTCATTAAGGGGTGAAGGTAGCATTGTCTCTAGAACACATATTTTCTATTAGGGACTATCAGTAATGGGCAACCAAAATTTTTACTGCCATACTGTGAGCGTGGATTATTTTGTGAGTGTGGCCTAATGGTCATGTGACTGGATAGGAATGGCTTGCCAGCCATGTGACCAGGTGGGAGGGCCTTGAATGATCATCATCGTTCAAGTGAGCTGTTAAGTCCTCAACTTACAACCTTACCAGTGTCGTTTGCTGGGGTGACAATTTGCTTCACATTTCTCGCACTCTCCTTCCTGGGTCGCCCCCCCCCAACTCAGGCTGGTTAGCTAGGCAAACGGGTGCTGCCAGAAGCATAAATGCTGCCAATGCTGCTTCCACCCATTTCTGCTTGCACCTCAGGAGATGGCCATGTGAGGCTGGAGGGGAGCCCGGCAGGAGAGAGGGAAGCTCATCTGAGGCCAGGAAGGAGGAAAGAGGAAAAAAGCAAGGAGCGCCGATGCAGCAGGAGCAGCAGGGGAAAAAAGGAGACCTGAACTGAGACCAGTAAACCAGGAAGTGACAGCCGCCGATCAGCTGGAGCTGTGCATGCATTTTCATTTCCACCGGTGGAACTGTGTTCCACCCCGTCTTGCCTGCTGCCCACCCATGGGGTCCATGTTGGAATTGTATTTTTTTACCCAAAGAAAATATTTCCAAAATGCACACATACTGTAGATGGCTTTGCATTGCTAGTCACAATAAAATCATATCCAAGTGATAAATATGGCACCATTGTGCTTAAAATAACATTCAACTCTGTTACTCTCAATCTCGAATTAAGGGTGTGTTTCCAGAACAATGAGGTTTGCTACAGACATATAAAAGCTGCATGTCTAGTGTAAAACACCATTTCATTCTTCTGTGAAAGCTCCCTCTTCTAAATCCAGCTGCTCCCAAATCTCCACAAATACTTTAGTAACTTTAGTAACCAAGTAGTTGATGCATGGAACTCACTACTAGACTCTGTAATATCATCACCTAACCCCCAAAATGTTACCCTTAGATTATCCACTGTTGACCTCTCCCGATTCCTAAGATGTCAGTAAGGGGCATGCATAAGAGCACCAGAGTGCCTTCCGTCCCCTGTACTAATGTTTCTCTCTTACTAGTATCATATATATAAACGTTATTATATCTTGGTATACTACTAATATGTACTTAACAAAACAAAACAAACAAACAAATAAATAAAAATAAATAAATAAGTCTCTCCCTTATTCTCAGTGTCTCTGCTTCCATATTTATGTACTGTATATGTCTTTTGGACTCTGCTTCTTGATTGAGAAAGTTGACTTTCCACTTCTCCTTTACCTCCCAGCTTGCAGTTTGTAAATAGCAAGAGAGAGTGTTGCAGAGCAAAAGCAGACTAAGGGTAGCTTGCAGCGTTCCCCGTAAGCTGCGCCTGTGCGCACACGCGTCCCCCAAAATACCCCCCACGCACCCTTTTCCATGGGCGCGCGCTCCCCATCCCACTGCCAGCCCGTGGAAGGGGGGAGGTGCCGGCAGTAGAAGAAAAGGGAGCCGTGGCCACCCCTGCCTCCCCACAGTGCCTCTGGCCCCCTCACACCCCTGGCCTCTCGGCCCTGCCCCTCACATCCCATCCGCCCCCTCTCCTCCTCCTCTGCCTCCTGCCTTGGGGCGCGACTTCTCCCGCGGCCGTGGCTGCGGCTTCTCCTCTCCGCGCGCTTCGGGAATGCCTGCCCCTCCCCTCTCGCAGCCCCTTCGCTGGGAGCGCTTTCGTCCAGGACTTTCAGCAAGGGGGCTGCAGTAGAGGCAGGGCAGGTGTTCCTGAAGCGCTCAGAGAAAGTGCTCTCGCAGCTCCCTCGCTGACAGAGAGAGAGAGAGAAAGTAAGTGAGAAAGAGAGAGAGAGAGAAAGAAAGGGGGGGAGAGAGATAGCAAGAGAGAGAACAAGAGAAATAAAGCAAGAGAGATAGAAAGAAAGAGTGTGAGAGAAAAAGCAATAGAGAGAGACAGAACAACAGACAGAGCGACATAGAAAGAGGGAGAGAGAAAGTGAGAAAAAGAGAGACAGCAAGAGGGGGAGAGAGAAAGAGAGAGAAATGGTAAAAAGCACCCAAATAATTACAGAGAAAAAAAACCCCAGCCGTTTGTGTGTGTGTGTGTGTGTGTAAACTCTTGAACCATATCCAATAGCTCACCTGTTATTGGAAATGGTTCAAGAGTTCACACACACACACACACACACACACACAAGGGGGGAGGAAACAGGGATGGAAAAAGAGGAGAAGATAGTAATAATAGTAATAGATTTTGGTTTTGTTTTATTATTAATTTCTTTTAATAAAAAAGAAGGGATTTTTTTTCTTATTTATTTGTTTGTTTATGTATGTATGTATGTATGTATGTATGTATGTATGTATGTATGTATTTATTTATTTATTTATTTATTTATTCTTCTATGCCACCCAGTCCCAAAGGGACTGCCACTCAGACACTATACTTTTCCGCCCACACCGAAAAATAATAAGAGGGAACATTGGTAGCTTGTAGTTCCAGGGAGCTATAAAGTGTTAAGGTATTATTTTAATACAAGGACAATCAGTTTCTACATTCAGTAGCAGCACTGTGGAAGGAAACATGTATATATGCTTATCACATTCCATTAATGAAATGCCTGGAACTTACTACCTGACTCTGTGGTTTCATCACCAAACCCCCAAAACCTTACTCTTAAACTGTTCACTGTTGACCTCACTCGATTCCTAAGGGCAAGGGGTATGCATAAGTGCACCACCATGTCTACTGTCCCTGTCCAATTGTTCCCTCTTATCAGTACCCATCTTATGTATATAAACAATGTTATATCTATGTATATTACAAATACGTACTTTACAAGTAAAATAAAAAAATAAAAATAAAAAATACCGTAAATATCTGCTTCCGCCTGTTTGAGCAGTACATTGAATAAGTGACATATAAAGGCTCCTCCATATAGCTGAATAATTATAATTATTGTACAATGGCTTATGAAGAAAGCCTTTTTACTGCTTCAGTATAACTAGCTGGAAAGAGTCCAACAGGCTGTTTCCAGGACCTCTGGAGGAGTGGGAAAAGGTGTTTTCACCCATTTAAAACTAAAATCCATTAAACATACTAAAATCCAATTTAACAAACCTAAAAATCCATGCCATTAAACCATTCAGTCACATTCATCCATGTCTCTATCATAATGTGGGCTGGAGCAGAGTGTCTATGTTCAACAGCCCCAAGCCTGCTGGCAAAGATGTGTCTTCCGCACCTTCCGAAAGGCCAAGAGAGTGGGAGAAGTGCAAATCTCTGGGGGGAGTTGATTCCAAAGGGCCAGAGCCACCACAGAGAAGGCTCCTCCCTTAGGGGCAATCATAAGACCTGCTTACTTGGATCCAAGTGTTTTTGACCTTAAACAGACTTGCTGTGTGGCAACTTAGAGTTCTTTTCTATTGATTATTCAAAGACATTAGAGTCATGAATACATTTTCCCCTTGCTTTCTGCTTTAGTGAAACTTGTAGAACTAATTCCAGTGAATTTTTTCATAGTTTTGGTGGCATTAGTTTAGCATCTTTAGTATGCTGCTCACAGTCATGCTGTAATAATCCCATCATAGCTGAACCGTTGCATTGATATGATTTTGCCTCTCATATCTAGCATAAACCACATTGCTGGTCTCATTTTATTCTTTTTGTAATAATTTCCCCGGGTTGGTTTTCCCCCCATTTAATCCTCCCACCACCACTTATAACATGCACCACTGCACTCATTTTAAAATAATGGCTTGGCTGTTTTTCTTTAACAAATGGTTTGCCTTTTTGTGTGTGACAAGGCTCTGTGAACATGTCCCCCTGTATTGTATTTTGTTCTGATTTTCCTTTTAAATCTTCCTTAAATCTGCATTGAGGTATTTGTAAATCTCCACCCCAATGATACCACAGTTCATTTTGATCTGATATTAGATTTGCATATGATTTGATAATTATACATGCAGTATTTGCTTTTATTCCTAACTGGCAGATTTCTTTGAAACAGTGACTTCAAATCAGTGGTGAAATTCATTTTTTACTACCAGTTGTGTGGGCGTGGCTTGATGGGTATGGTGTGTCTTAGTGGGCATAGCAGGGAGAGGATACTGCAAAATCTCCATTCTCACCCCAATCCAGGGGAAGGATACTGCAAAATCTCCATTCCCCTCCCAATCCAGGGGAAGGATACTGCAAAATCTCCATTCCCCTCCCAATCCAGGAGAAGGATACTGCAAAATTTCCATTCCCCTCCCAATCCAGGAGAAGGATACTGCAAAATCTCCATTCCCACTCCAATCCAGGAGAAGGATACTGCAAAATCTCCATTTCCATCCCAATCCAGGGGAAGGATACTGCAAAATCTTCATTCCCACCCCAATCCAGGAGAAGGATACTGCAAAATCCTCATTTGTTTCCCACTTCAGGGGGAAGGATTCTGCAAAATCTCTATTCTAACCCCACTCTGGGGCCAGTCAGAGGTGATATTTGCCAGTTTTCTGAACTACTCAAAATTTCCACTACTGGTTCTCTGAACTACAGTACTAAAATTTCCACTATTGATTCTCCAGAACCTGCTGGATTTCACCCCTGCTTCAAATGCTCTCTTAAATGTTAAATCTGCCTCTGTTAATCTGCCTTTTTACATACTTAATTTTAGAATTCCACAACTAAATGGAATATTTTAATAATTCTGCAAAGCTGTATTATGCGGGCAGTTAAGATTTGTTTGAAGCTGTATTCTTTGTCTTCCATGATAGTAAAACACATACCCTTCCTCAGCAACTATTGTTGTCTCTGCAATCAATTCAGTGATATTCTTTTTTTTTTAATTCCACCCTCCCCTACTGAGATTAGACAAGGCACAAGAAGGTTCTTTTTAAAAATGTTGCCAATGTTGTGTTTCTTCTACTGATCAGATACAGTTTTTTGGCTGCTGCTTTACTGAAACATCTAGAAGAATTCATTCCTGTGAATCTTCAGAACAGTTTATAGAAGCTGGCCAAGATCAAATAACAGTTAGGTATCTTAATTATCCAATACAGATAATCCTTGATTTATGACCACAACTGAGCCCAAAGCTTATGTTGCTAAATGAGACATTTGTTAATAATAATAATAATAATAATAATAATAATAATAATAATGATGATAATAATAATAATTATTATTATTATTATTATCATCATCATCATAATCATTATTATTATTATTATTATTATTATTATTATCATAATCATAAATCAAGGATTATCTGTATTGGATAATTAAGATACCTAACTGTTATTTGAGCAGCATACAAATCTAATTAATAATAATAATAATAATAATAATAATAATAATAATAATAATAATAATAATAATAATTAATTAGATTTGTATGCCGCTCAAATAACAGTTAGGTATCTTAATTATCCAATACAGATAATCCTTGATTTATGATGATGATGATAATAATAATAATAATGATGATGATGATGATGATGATAATAATAATAATAATAATAATAATAATAATAATAAAAAATTAGATTTGTATGCTGCCCCCCTCCGTAGACTCGGGGTGACTCACAACAACAATAAAACAATATACAACAAATCTAATAATTTAAAAGTCACTAAGTGAATTTTGCCCCACTTTACCACCTTTCTTGCCAATGTTGCTAAGTGAATCACTGCAGTTGTTAAGTTAGTAGCACAGCTGAAAAATAAATCTGGTTTCTCCATTGACTTTGCTTGTCAGAAGCAACTCTGAAGTCTGGAATACTGCCCTCGTCATAAATATGAGTGATTTGCTAAGCATTTTAATTTAGATCACGTGATCATAGCGATGCTGCAATATTTCTAAGTGTGAAAAACAGTCATAAGCAGTACAGTGGTACCTCTACCTAAGAACGCCTCTACTTAAGAACTTTTCGAGATAAGAACCAGATGTTCAAGATTTTTTTGCCTCTACTTGAGAGTGGCATCAAGGCCCGGCCAGTTTCCTGCCATTCCCCCTTTAATCCTGGCCATCTCGGGCTTTTCTAGGCTGCCAGAGGAGCCTTTCAGTGGTGCTTAAGGAGGCTTTGGCAGCCCAGAGCAAACCGAGTGTTTTCCTTTCTCTGGGTGCTTGGAGAGGGAATAAACCACTTTGGTGTGGTGACTCCATCGCGCGGCCTCCCATACATCCAGCATGAGGTTGCCACCTGGAGCGTCTGGGTGCAGAAAGGCAAAAGGGGATGCTTCGCCTCAGCCAGATCAACTCGGCTTCAGCCAATCTGAGGAGTCATCACAGTGAAGGAAAGGCGTCGGCTACAAAGCAAACAAGCAAGAGGAGAGGGGAGCCCTTCAGCATGGGAAGGAAGAGGAAGAAGGTATCAAAGGAGTGAGAAGTTCTTCCCTATCACCCACCTGGGTTTCTCTCTCTCTGGCACAGTGTATGGGAGGCAGCCTCGCGCCAGGTGTATGGGAGGCACATGCTCCTCCTCACCACCTCAGAGTCCCTCTTTTTTTTTTAAGCCTTAAAGTTTTGGATTTTTTTAATTCCCCTCACCTTCTTCCTTCAGCAGCGACTGTCCTCCTCCTCCTCTTCTTCCTCCTCCTTCTCCTACCCAAATTCCGAGCTTTTATTTCTTTCCTAATGGGTTTGCACGCATTGTTTGCTTTTACATTGATTCCTATGAGAAAAATTGCTTCTACTTACAAACTTGTCTACTTAAGAATCTGGTCATGGAACGAATTAAGTTCTTAAGTAGAGGTACCACTGTATTGGTTTGCTACCTGGTATGGGCCACATTGTGCACCAATAGGGAAAATGGAGCTGTGTGCACAGTTCCGCATGCCCATGTGCACATCCCAGTAAGATTTCATGAAAGGACACACAGGTGTGTGAGATTTGGGCAATTTTTTCTACTTCTTATGTGCAGAAGTAACATCTTGCTGGGACGGATGTGTGTGCACACCGGCAACCCAAAACTGCATGCACATCGCACTGGTAGCAGCGGTAAGTAGCAACCCTCGCCTAGTCATAAGTCATTTTTTTCAGTGCCGTGGTAACTATGAGTAGTCACTAAATGAGTTGTTGTAAGTCAAGGACTACTTGTAATGATAACCTACTGCATAGCAGAAGTCTGTACCTCGAAAAACATATTTCTATTGCATTGTTTGGCTTAAGAGTGAAAATATTGCTGTTGCCCCAGTGTTACAAAATTTGTATAACTGGCAATAAATGTGATACATACTAGTGATAGTTATTCAATATTGCAGCTATTTTCAAGAAAGCTGAACACCTTGGCCTTTGCACACTAGATATTAAATGGAGCTTGTCATACATATCTACCCTCTCTAATTCTCATTGTCTTGTAAAGTCTCTGCACTTTACAAACTGGTGAAATATATGTAAAAAAGTAATCTCATACAAATCGGTTTCTTCTGTACTTTTCTGGGAAAAAAAATACAGATGTCCCCTGCGTCTCTATCTCCCCCCCCCTCAAAAAACTAAGACTGTTTTATTTCAGAAGTTATTTGCTCTACATGAAATGTGTTTTTATTTGCCTGTTTCTGCTTTTTATTTTTGCTGATTTTTGTCAGTTGTGTGCTTTTACTGCATACTTGTTCTGTGTTTTGTTTGCTGTAAGTCATCTTAGAAATATAGAAACATAGAAGATTGATGGCAAAAAAAAGACCTCATGGTCCATTTAGTCTGCCCTTGTACTGTTTTCTGTATTTTATCTTAGGATGGATATATGTTTATTCCAGGCATGTTTAAATTCAGCTACTGTGGATTTACCAACTACGTCTTGTGGAAGTTTGTTCCAAGCATCTACTACTCTTTCAGTAATCTTAAGAGTGCTTTGACGGAAAAGAGAAAGTACAAATAAATACATATCTGAATCTTTCACCCTAAGAACTGTTGTAAGGAATATTCTTCTGGATTCAGTTCCAAGTGGGAAAAAGACACTGAATTCATGGAAGTTGCTTGGAAAGAAAGTTTAATGGAGGACAGGAGCACATGGCATGAGCTCCTGAACAGAAAAGGTAGATCACATGGTTCCAGAGGTTGATTGAAGAGAAAAAAGGGCAGAGATGCTGAGACTGAGAGTTCCTTGTTTTATGCCCTCTCTTGGGCCCTACCCTGGGGGGGTCTCCTGCTCCTGGGTAAGAAATGAACTCTGATTTACTATCAGATTTGCATGGGACAATGAAGGGGCAACTCTGTAGGTTGTGTTTTTGAGTTGAAAGCTGAGCCTTGCTGGGTGATGGTGTAATGAAAGCCCTTTGGGCAATTCCAAATATGGCTCTGTCTGAAGGAGGTAGCTCTTTGTTATATAGAATAGACTGGTCCATTAACAAAGGGGTGGGTGTGAGTGATCTGGGCCATTTCTTGATGGCACATTGACAAAGAGTGAGTAATTTTCTGCCTAAAAGCATGTTTCCAGGGATATTCTATATAATATTCTTCCTTTTTAATATTTCCCCGGATATGTCATTTTTGCTAGGAGAGGGATGGCTGCTAACTTCTAAAGTTGTTAACCTGATCCTACGCAGCTTCTGCTCTGGCAATCTCATACTACTCACCAGAGCCTACAAAACTTTTGCCAGACCCATCCTTGAATACAGTTCATCTGTCTGGAACACCATACCACATCTCGGACATCAACACCCTTGAAAATGTCCAAAGATACTTCACCAGAAGAGCCCTTCACTCCTCCACTCAAAACAGAATTCCCTACGAAAGCAGACTATCAATCCTGGGTCTAGAAAGCTTAGAACTACGTCGCCTAAAACATGATCTAAGTATTGCCCACAAGATCATATGCTGCAACGTTCTATCTGTCAATGACTACTTCAGCTTCAATCGCAACAACACAAGAGCACGCAACAGATTCAAACTTAATATTAACCGCTCCAAACTTGACTGTAAAAAATATGACTTCAGCAACCGAGTTGTCGAAGTGTGGAACTCATCACCTGACTCAGTAGTGTCAACCCCTAACCCCCAACATTTTTCCCTTAGACTATCCACGATTGACCTCTCCAGGTTCCTTAGAGGTCAGTAAGGGGCGTGCATAAGTGCACCAGTGTGTCTTCTGTCCCCTGTCCAATTGTCTTTATCTCATTTATCTTTCCTTCCTTTCAAATATGTTCAGCTATACAGTACTTTTATATCTTTTCTTCCATTCTTTTCTTTACTTATATTATTACATATCTTTCTCTTCAATGTGTATTATGTATTGGACTAACTAACTAACTAACTAACTAACTAACTAACTAACTAACTAACTAAACAAACAAACAAACAAACAAACAAACAAACTTCCTACAGAATCATTTGCCACGCAAGGATAATTTGCTGAATACTGTGACAAAAATAAAAAGACTGAGAAAGCTAATGTTTTAAAGCAAGACATTTTTTTTCTTAGCCCAACTTTGTGGTTGCTCCAGAAAGATTAATGATAAAATAATAATTATTTATAATATGAAAGCTTCTCAGTATAAAAAGCAAGGACTTGATCACATTAGCCTATGAGTGGAAAAAACGTAAAGTCTACAGTTCAGCAATGTCTTCATTAGTCTACTTATTTGGTCAACTACGTGTTGGACTGTATGACATCCTGACATAATCAACGATTGATTTTAAGTTTAAAGTTCAATGGCTAATCATAAGCTAAACTGTAGCTAGCATTTTAGTTAATGTGTTTCCCTTTATATGTACAGTAATTCTATTCAGCAGAATTTTCCTTTTCTATTAGCTTAAAAAGAGTAGGAGGAGACAGAGAGTTGGACATTTACATAACGGTTTCAATAACCAAAGACTAATGCCCTTGTAAAATAACAGACAGCCCTTGATAAATAAATAACACAGTCCAAATTTTTGTAAGAAATCCAAGGTTTCCTGTAGGATTCCTTTAGATAAGAATTTGAAGGGCGTTGATCATTTCTGAAGATACATTTCCCTCTCAAGGACAATTGTACACAATGAAACAAAGCTCTTCATTCAAAACGAATAAAAACTCACTGTTTTCTCTGATGGGATGAGAGAGTTCAAATGCCACTAAAAGAAACACAAAGAGTACATTTATAAACTGTCAGCCAAACTAAGTATAGTTTATTTTATGTTATTTTATTTTATATTTTATTTTATTTTATTTTATTTTATTTTATTTTATTTTATTTTATTTTATTTTATATTTTATTTTATTTTATTTTATTTTATTTTATTTTATTTTATTTTTTTATTTTATTTTATTTTATTTTATTTTTTTATTTTATTTTATTATTTTATTTATTTTATTTTATTATTTTTTAATTTTTTAATTTTTTTATTTATTCAAATACAAATTGAAAGTTAAGGAGAATAAAAACGTGTAGTAGTAAATCTCAGGGAAGGGATAGAAGAAGAGATATGAGAATAGAATACATCAATGAAGAGTAGAGGAAGGATATATGGATGGGAGAAAAGATATATAAAATATAGGAGAGACAATTGGACAAGGGACGGAAGGCACACTAGTGCACTTATGCTCGCCCCTTACTGACCTCTAAGGAATCTGTAGAAGTCAACCATGGAAAGTCTAAGGGAAAAATGTTGGGGGTTGACACCACAGAGTCTGGTAATGAGTTCCATGCTTCAACAACTCGATTGCTAAAATCATATTTTTTACAGTCAAGTTTGGAGCGGTTGATATTAAGTTTGAACCTGTTGCGTGCTCTTGTGTTATTGCGGTTGAAGCTGAAGTAGTTGTTGACAGGCAGGATGTTGCAGCACATGATTTTGTTTGTGAGATGATGCTCAGAAGAAGCAAGTATGGGTCTCATTTAGCAAAGCAAGTCCTCCTAATGAATTTTTAAAAATATTCTGGATCAGTGTAAAATATCAGCAGTGTTCCTGTCTGCCTCATTATGTTAAAAATGCTATTCCTTACCCCCACATCTCTTCTTTCTTATAGTCTATGCTTTTTTCCTTTCCTGCCAGGACCATTTTACAACCATCACAACACAGTTCAAGCTGTTGATCACAATTAAAGCTTTGAAAATATTAGATCAAGGATTTCTAGACATCACTTTTCAAATGTCAATCTGTTTTTGTCCCAGGTCCAATGAACAAATTTCTTCATGTATGTCAAGGCCGTGTTGATGGAGAAAATGAGAAAGGTTTTTCAGTAGCCACACCCAAATTGTGGAACACTTGTTTTGACAGGTTATGCAGACATCCTCCTTATTGTTATTATTATACTTGAGAATATCATTTATTTCGAAGAATAATGTTGTTTGATAGGAAATAGGAGGTTCAGTAACATTTTTAGATGGATTAGTTTTTGCAGCAGCTAAGCAGATACTTGTATTGTAAATATTCACCTTTATTGGTGCTATAGGTTATACCAGGAGATGAAGAAAAGGCCTTACAAGAAGACAGTTGCCAACCTTTTCCATTTTATTATGTGCAGATCACCTGGAATTTGTCCTGACAGAATCTTCTATTGTTAATTAAACTGTCAAGCACGAGGGAAATCAGGCAATTCAAATATGCTTAAAGATTTATTGTAAGATTAAGTTCTCTACAAGGATCTGAACTACTAACAATCAAGATAAATTAGTGGGCTAAGAATAGAAAGGAATTCAAGGTAGGCTGGAGTTAGATCTCTTGGCTGATGACATGTCTAACCCCTCCCTCTGGCTCAGTCTGGTCATCTCCTACAGAAACATTTTAAAATATCTATCAACATGGTATCAGGTTGATAGAGGAAAACAAATGTTGAATGAAAACTTGAACCACTCCAAAGAAAGTGAAATTATTATACTTGTGATATTTCAAGGCAAATTTATTGCAGAATAGATTAATATAGTTCTTCTCAAATAGTAGGGTATGCTGCCCCTGAGAGGGCATGGAGCGATGCCATGGGGGGCATGTGACCCTGGTGAACATGTGTGTTCCCTTTTAATCGATTCCCCTGAATGGGGAGTGTTTTCCCAGTTGCACGTTGCTCCAAGCCTTGAAGAGAAGGCGGCCAAATGGGGTGGGATGGCTGCATAGGTTCTTGTTGTTCTTGGCGGGCACCACAGTAGCCATGAGCAGTGTGGCGAACCTGCTGATAGACAAGGAGGAGCATCCTCTGTAGCTGAGTGAAAGCTTTGAATGGCACCCTAAACCCCCTTCCACACCATTCACTGTGAGTGCCTAGCAGAGGCGTCATTCAAGTAAAAAGAGGGCCCTAAACACAGTAGCCTATGCTCCAATCAGGCTCCAATGAGTTCAGTGTGACTTACTCCCAGGTAAGTGGGTACAGCAGCCTTCCATGGCCAATAGTTTGCTTGCAGCTTATAATAAGTAAAATAATAAATGTTAACACTAAAATTCCATTGGGGCCCAGATCGGAGAGTTGAGGGGGGAGCGAAATGTGTACTTCTTCCTGGGGATGGGGTGGGGGGACATAACAGAAAATAATTAAGAAACACTTAACTAATAGAACATAAAACCTCTGAGGGAAAATGTGTTACTGTGATGTATAAATTCAGAGATCAAATTTATACAGTACTAGTAGTTGGATACCTGTGATTCACAATGACACTATATTTATTTATTTATTTATTCAATTTTTATGCTGTCCTTCTCCTTAGACTGAGGGCGGCTTACAACATGTTAGCAATAGCACTTTTTTAAACAGAGCTAGGCTATTGCCCCCACAATCCGGGTCCTCATTTTACCCACCTCGGAAGGATGGAAGGCTGAGTCAACCTTGAGCCGGTGATGAGATTTGAACCGCTGACTTCAGATCTACAAGTCAGCTTCAGTGGCCTGCAGTACAGCACTCTACCTGCTGAGCCACCCCGGCTCATATGATCGGGCTTGACAGCTAAAGCTTGAACATTAATGAGTAGTTGTGATCTGCTTCTCCTCTCCCCTTCTCTCACTCAAGCTTGCTCCACAGAAGCCTCTCCTATCTTATCTCCTTTCCCTTTCAGGTGGGGAGGGAGAGTAGAATGTTTAACTCCTTAGCATGGAGCAGAATGTCTAATTTCTCAGCCCACAGGCTGGATGAGTCATTTGCTGGCCACTCCCATTAGCAGTTGGAACAGAATTCTGTTCAGGTGGGGAGGGGAAGTAGAATATCAAACTCCTTCACATCAGTATATATTATTTTATACTGTACAAGAAATGCTAATGATTTGATTGTCATTTTGAAAAACCCTTTCTTAGCGAGCACCTAGAAGCCAAGAGGAACATCTGTGCCAACTTTCAAGTTTGTAGGCTTTACGGTTCTGGAGATTTCGTGATGATGCATGGGTGGTATTTGGCATAGTTGATAGATAGATAGATAGATAGATAGATAGATAGATAGATAGATAGATAGATAGGTGGGTGGGTGGGTGGGTGGGTGGGTTGGTGGGTGGGTGGGTTGGTGGATGGATGGATGGATAGATGATAGATAGATAGATAGATAGATAGATAGATAGATAGATAGATCAATATAGGCATGAAGACTAACTTAGCACAATCAATCTCTCATTTTTACTGCTTTCTGTTTTGCAGTATCCACAGAAATAATTGTGAAAGTCAGCCTATAAGCATGGGTTTCATAAACACTCAACAGGTGCCTTGGGTGGAGCAGACTAAAAAACAAAGATGGTGGGGGAAACCCCTTAAACAAATTACATGGGGAGTTATTTAATAGTACAGCCAAGCTGCAGGTTCTTAAGCTTGTTTATAAAAGATGGTTTCTGTTTTATAGTGCCAGTGCCAAATGAGTTCATGGCAAATAATAACACAGGAAAGATTCTTAAGTAATAAAGAGGGGGATATTAATTTGTGCTCTGTTTAATGGTTACATTCTGATACACATATGGCAACAAAAGGTACTTTATTTTGCCAACAGGCATATATTATGTCTTGCATTATAAACCTTTACTGTTCTGGAGATCTGGTGATGATGACACTATAAAAGTGGTTTTATTTGGCATACAAAAGAGACTGTTAGTTTATGTCTATTCTAACAAATCCTTGTGATTAAAAAAACATGCACAGATAGATGTTGAAATAACAAGTTGGAAAAACCATAACAGAACAGTTTTTTTTTAATTTGTGGAAAGATAGCCACATTAATTTGTAATCAGAAATAAATATAATATTAATATAAGTAGACTTTTTAAACATATTGTGGTTTGGCTTAACCGATCATCAGAAACCAAACAAGTCTGTGATGAAGGCAGTTTGTCTGATATCTTCACTCCATAACTCTGACTTTATTTGGATTAGCTTTCCTTAATTATAGTTTAATATGTGATCCAGTTTTGTCATTTATTAGATCCTAGTTGGTCATGGATTTAGACAACATAGACACAGGCTGGTAGAATGGCTGAAAAGATCAGCCAATCTTGAATATATATATTTTTTACTGGTGAGGGTTTTTTTCCATCCCTTGTGGCCATGTTAATCAAAGTCATAAAAAAAGATTGGAAATATCTTCTGGGTTTTGCCCTCCCTCACATTTTAGAAATCAAGAAAAAACAGGAAGTGCAGTGATAATCCACCAACAAAATTGGTGAGTTATCAGATTCCAGCCGGAAAAAGAAACTTATGAAACGAGGGCCTTTGCCATTTAATCTAACATTTGCTGATAATCATTGGTACAGATAATTTAAAACAGCTCTCTACAGTTCATGATTTTGTATACTTTCCCTAGATTAAGTCCTGATCAATGATTTCATATTTCTTCTCCAAGGCATGCAGTGGGAATTGCTGTTTATATTTAATATAATCAGGAGATTGCAGGCTAAATACTGGAGACAACATGTTGGTGTAATAGGAATTGATAAGGGATGCTCAATTTTTTCCTGAACCAAAGGCTGCTCATGGTCTCTGAGAGGTGGGTTAAAATTGCACTCCAAAAACAGTCACTAGAGCCAGAACAAAAGCTTCATTGCATCTATATTTATTTTATAATGAACTATTATAATTGTAACTAAATGTGACAACTTAACAGAAACTTTTGTAGAGATTTGGTGATGTACACAGTTTTCACATGCCATATGCAACACTAACTTCAATTGTATGTCTCTAGATTGCTGTGTTTTAAAAACATTTGTTCTGCCATTTTTGCCTATGAAGGAACTTATTTTAGACCTAACAGTGAGAATTGCTTGTGTTACACAAGCAGAAGTAAAACTAACATAGGAAGTGTTTGCAGCATTGAAATCAGAACGTATGATGATTTGTTTCCACTCATCAATTAAACATTCTATTCAAAATGCTAAAATACTACATACAATAAATGAAGGCAACTTAAACAAAATGTTTTCATAATTTCATATAGGTGAATTAGCTCAGTGAGGTAGAAGAAAGTAGGAGGTGAAAATGGGAATGGAGACCTGAAATGAACAGATGGAGGGTGCTAGAGAAGTGAGCTATGAAGCTTAATGCAGACTTTCAATCAGGTGAGAGAAACATAGAGAATGAATGGAACCATAAAAGTTAAGCCATCTACTGAAAGTCATTAGCATAGATCAAGAGTAATCTGCTTCCTTGAAACATTGGCTGGATAGAAAGAAGGTGAAAGATAGGAAGAAAAGGAAAAGAGGGGGACAGAAAGGGAGTGAAAAAATATATAGAGAAAAATAGAAGTAGAGTAGCCCTTTCTCCTTTTAACTTAATTGAAGAAGTAACAGAGCAGTCTAGAGGAAAAGAGTTTGTATCAGAAAAAATAATCCATACATGGCATTCAGGTTTAGTTCTTTATTAGTGTGAAGTTTGTAGAGACTAAATCATTTAAAACAGGAGTATCAAACTGGTGGCCCCCAGGCCTGATGTGTCACCCATAGGCCACACCAGTTCTACAATGGGAAAAAACACCACGTGATAGCAACATGATGCTATGAGCTTGACACCCATCATCTAAAACAAAAGACATAATTGATGTCTTCTGGAATAAAAGGATTTCCTGAAAATGAGGAATTCTTGTAAATCTAGCAAACGTTGGCATGTAGCAACTTGGGTGTGAAAATGGACAAATGGAGGAAGAGAAGGATGTTTTGTGTGGTTGGTACAGGGAAGGAACCAACTGCAAGATAATTGCAAGGATATTAATTGTGTAAACGTTGACAGGGTATAATTATCACTTATAATTCTAAATATGGTTCCTGGAAGTGAAAAGGAAAATCATAGGGGATGGAACACATTTACTGTAATTTCTACCCGAAAAAAAATCCCTTATATCTATGAGATATGTTTTGTAATCAGCACAAAATATATTTTTCTGGGGACATATTTTACATTGCTATTGCAATACCCAAAGGTCTGACATAATGTGGTAGAGGTTAGTTGCATACTTTGTTTAATGATGGTTTATTGACATAGCAAGAGCAAGTACAGTAATTAAAACATAACACTGAATCCTTTAGGATTGCAGCAAAATATAGAATATAGAAATAAATAAAAGAACTATGGGGTTCTTTTTGTTTTATTGGTGGGGGAGGGCTTAACTATGAACCCCTGGTTTTTAATCTTGTCTTATTTGTGAATGAGGCTACAATGATTAACTACCATGATTTTAAAATTCTCCACTTAAGATCGTCTCTGAACTCAGGCAGCCTTTGTCACCTGATGGTTTTTATTCAGTCTTGGTTGGAAAAATACATTTTATAAGAAAAGTACAGTGATACCTCATCTTACGAACCCCTCTTCATACGAACTTTTCATGATACGAACCCAGTGTTTAAGATTTTTTTGTCTCTTATTCCGAACTATTTTCACCTTACGAACCCGAGCAGCCGCCGGGATTTCCCTGAGGCTCCTCGATTCCCTTCATTTTTGCCAGCGCTGCTTTGAATCCCAGAGACAAACTCCCCCCTTCCAAACTGCATGGGGAAAAGACTCATGGAACTCAAGAGAGGAGAAAGGTGTGGGAGAAATGAGCAGAATGAGGTGGGCAAAAACGGGAGGGAAAGACTCATGGAGCTCAAGAGAGGAGAAAGGTGTGGGGAAAATGAGCAGAACAGGGTGGGCAAAAATGGGAGGGACTCATGGAGCTCAAGAGAGGAGAAAGGTGTGGGGAAAATGAGCAGAACAGGGTGGGCAAAAACAGGAGGGAAAGACCTATGGAGCTCAAGAGAGGAGAAAGGTGTGGGAGAAATGAGCAGAATGGGGTGGGCAAAAACGGGAGGGAAAGACTCATGGAGCTCAAGAGAGGAGAAAGGTGTGGGAGAAATGAGCAGAACAGGGTGGGCAAAAACGGGAGGGAAAGACTCATGGAGCTCAAGAGAGGAGAAAGGTGTGGGAGAAATGAGCAGAATGGGGTGGGCAAAAACGGGAGGGAAGGACTCATGGAGCTCAAGAGAGGAGAAAGGTGTGGGGAAAATGAGCAGAACGGGGTGGGCAAAAACAGGAGGGAAAGACCCATGGAGCTCAAGAGAGGCACTTTTTGCCTTGCTTCATTGGGACTGCCACCTCTTGCCACCTCTCGCTGTCCCTCCCCCCACTCCATTTGCCTCAGCTTAGTCTGCCCCCCCGCTTTTTTTAAAAAAGCCTTAATGTTTTGGATTTTCCTAATGGGCTTGCACGCATTATTGATGGGCTTGCACGCATTATTGATTCCTATGGGAAACATTGTTTCATCTTACGAACTTTTCACCTTACGAACCTCATCCCGGAACCAATTAAGTTCGTAAGATGAGGTATTACTGTATTCAAGACTGGTCCATCTATGTACATGATGTTGGAGGTTAAAAAGTAAAGAGACCCTCAAGTCAAATTCAATTTGTCATGACAATGTGAATACACTTTTTTTTTTTTTTTTGGCAAGAATAGAATAGTAGTTTGCCACTGCTGCTTCAGAAATTTTTTGAACTTTTCCATCTAGTTTACAACCCTGAAATTCCTATAGAGGTCTTTGAGAAATGTGGGACTTGCTGGAAATGGATAAAATTATTTTAATGATTGCCTGAATTGGTTCTTTATGTTGCTTATATATATACAGCAAGATGCAAAATAACCACTTTAATTCAGTTTATTCGACACATTAAGAGATGGGGAACTATTTTACGATCAGTTTCCATGATCCCAAATATGTTTTTAAACATGTTGTGAAAATAGAAATGCCACATCATGAGAGCAATGGCAATGTGATTTAAAAACAAAAGTACCGCTTTATCCTCCTGACTGTGGAAAGACTACAGGATGCTTTTCAGCATTACAGTGACCAAGTAGTTAGCCAATTTGAAAGAGTATATATGATGATGACCATGTTTCATCAACACTCCGCAGCTTGGACTGGCTGTCAATCAGTTTCTGGTCACAATTCAAAGTGTTGGTAATGGCCTACAAAGCCCTACATGACATTGGACCAGAATACCTACGAGACCGCCTGCTGCCGAATGAATCCCAGTGGAAAATTAGGTCCCACAGAGTTGGCCTTCTCTGGGTCCCGTCGACTAAACAATGCCGTCTGGTGGGACTCAGCGGAAGAGCCTTCTCTGTGGTGGCCCCGGCCCTCTGGAATCAACTCCCCCTGGAGATTTGAACTGCCCCTACCCTCCTTGCCTTCTGCAAAATGCTAAAGACCCATTTCTGCCACCAGGCATGGGGGGGATTAATCTTCCCCCTTTCTTCTCCGATCTCTATATTGATTAGCTGGACCGAGTGTGTATGATTGTGTAGTTAATGGGTTTTTATGACAATGTATTTTAATTTAGTTTTAAATTTTAACGTTAGATTTGTATTGTACTGTATTGCTACTTTGTTGTGAGCCACCCTGAGCCTTTGGAGAGGGGCGGCATACAAATCTAATAAATTCAATTCAATTCAATGATGGGAATGACTGGGAAGCAAATTTCTCCAATAACCCAATGTGCTCCCACAAGTTGAAACTTGTGCCACTGAAATTTTGACAGCAAAATGTTTGGCTACACTATTCAAGCTCAGACTGAGGCAAATGAGGATTCCAAGGGTGGAAATGGGACTGCGTTGTTTCACGCAGGTCTTTCAGTTCTTCCAGTTTACTTTTGGGGGGAAAAAGAAGTCTAAAATGTTGTGCCATCAAAGGATGGGTATTTGTGAATTTTTGGCAGCACAATTTTGGGACATTCTCAATTTCAATAGGTGCCTAAAACCAGAGGTGGGCTACTAAGGTGGAACGGTGATGTGTGCTTGCCCCCGTGGCTCTGAGTGATAGCAGCATCCAGCGCAATTATGCTACTGCACCTGGGCAGGTACGTTGTATACCTGCGTGTCCATGCGTGATTTCGCTACCTGCCCATGTGCAGTAGCATAATTGCGCTGGACTCTGCTAGCACTCAGAGCCTTAGCAGCCCACCTCTGCCTAAAACTGTTTAGGATCGCTTTGCACAAAAATAGGAAAATTATTTTTAATATTTTTATATTGCACTCTACCTCTAGGAGCTGGAAGTGGAATAAAAAGCCCAATTTCCTCCACTTGTATTCCCAGAACAGTGATCCTATGCAATAAGATTTGGCTGAAAAAATGAGAATGGTTCAAAGTTATCCCATTAACTCTGTGGCTGAGGATAAATCTGAATCTTTATCTCCACAGTTCTAGACCAGAACCAGCTCTTCAGTCTAAGTTGCACATTATCTGGAATGTGGTTTGGTGGAATTCAAAGATATACCTGATTGGGTATCACAGTTAAGCACAGTTTGAGATTTTGGTTGCTAGCACAAAGTGCTAACGATGTTCCCAGCTCTTCTGATGTAATCTATACAAAGTGAAGCTTGCTAGGTACTTCATTCTCCAATTGACTTTTTTCAAACTTCCACATCAAGGAGTGAATTTAGAATCTTTGATGACTTGCCCATCGGTCCCAACCATGCCAAGCCTAAATAAATAAACCTAGTATCTCTGTTCCCTTAGATGATTCATTATAAAAATATCTGTAAAAGAACATAATTGGAAATAAACAACTGAATGCCTGGTTCCATGCCTGCTGACATCTGAACGCTGTTAGACTACAATCTAATAGTTAGGGCTGTGCAAGCCTTTGGAAGGGTGTACATTTAAATGTCAACGTGTCTCATCCTCCCAAATGCTTGGCATGTCCTTTCCAAAGGCTTTCCAAGGTATTTTGGATGTACGTGGGCAGATGTGTTTATAATAATTAATCAATGCTTTGTGAATCAATTCACTGTAAATAGGCCAAGATCTATTACAACAGTTGAAGTTCCTGGTAAAAACATTAGTAATCATTGAAAGGATTGTAATTATTGTTGCTGTTATTCATTTGCTTCTGAGTCTTTGCAACTTGATGGAACATTGGTTGCCCAGATGTTGTCATTAACTTCTTTGAATTCTTTTAAGCACATACTCATCATATCACTGATTAAAGGATGCATTCTGTATCAGCAACATGGAATAAATTATTATTCCAGCTCCGGAGTTAAAATAAATAAATCTGGGATTTATAAAAGAAATCTGGGAGAAATTCTTGGCAGAGAAGAATTTTAAATTTCAATTAGTTTTTAACTGCCTTAGCTTTATAAATGGAAAGGAACTACCATTGTTTTTGATGAAGAAATATAAATGAAATGAGAAAACAAATAAGTGAAAAGCTATTTCCATACAATTTCTAAAATATATTTATAGAAAGGTTTACAATTTTGTTTTATTTTGCATATAAGAATAGTATTATATTTCCTCCAGTGTATTTTATTCTTAAGCAAAAGATTGTTCAAGAATTATGTTTATTTCCAAACAGTTCAAAAGAAACTAAAAGAGGTTTAAATGACTTTAGAAAATGTAGTACAGAATTTAAGCAGCCTGCAAGTAGGAAAGAATTGCTAATTTGAAGTGTGTGTATCTGTGTGTATGAGAGAGAGAGAGACAGTGCCTTTATCTCCTCCATCTCTTTATTATCTACATAATGCCAGTTCCCTGGTTTTGTTTACCTACCAGCACATTCTCCACAATCTGGATTGACCAGTTAATAAAAATGCCTGCTGAGTGCCTTTTACCTGAAAGCAGTAAATGATTGAACCAGATGATTTAACATGAAAAAAGTTTATGCACAATCAGTTTTTATCTTTGAAATATGTAGTTTTGGAGTGAAGTCATTGTTTAAATAGAACAGGTGATGATCAGTGAGGCTAGAATTTCCATTGCTAAGCAATGCAGTCATATGACCATGCCGCTTAGCAGTAGCCAGTCCAGCAATGCCCAGTCATCATTATGAAGTAAGGACCATACGTGGTCATGACGTCTGATTTCCTGCCAACTTCCCCATTGACTTTGTTTGTAGGAAGGTCACCAATTAAAGCCATGTCATCACAAGATGCTGCTGGCTGGAAACTTGGGCCAGTTACCAAGCATCTTGATCAGGGCTGTCAAACTCCCGTCCGCAGGCTGGATGTGTCACATGCTGGCCACACCCACACCCGGTTTAGAGAAGGGGAGAAAGTCCCAATATATCATGTGACATCGTTATGATGACAAACATGAGTTTGACACCCCTGACCTAGATCATTATATAATGACTGCAGTAGTGGTACGCCAGCTGAAACTTTGAGGACCACTCATAACTATCTATCTATCTATCTATCTATCTATCTATCTATCTATCTATCTATCTATCATCTATCTATCTATCTATCTATCTATCTATCTATCTATCTATCTATCTATTGGATTTGTATGCCGCCCCTCTCCAGAGACTCGGGGCGGCTAACAGCAATAATAAAACAGTGTACAATAATAATCCAATACTAAAAACAATTTAAAAACCCATTAATATAAAAACCAAACATACATACAGACATACCATGCATAAAATTGTAAAGGCCTAGGGGGAAAGAGTATCTCAATTCCCCCATGCCTGATGGCAGAGGTGGGTTTTAAGTAGCTTACGAAAGGCAAGGGGGGTAGGGGCAATTCTAATTTCTGGGGGGAGTTGGTTCCAGAGAGCCAGGGCCGCCACAGAGAAGGCTCTTCCCCTGGGTCCCACCAAGCGGCATTGTTTAGTTGACGGGACCTGGAGAAGACCCACTCTGTGGGACCTAACTGGTCGCTGGGATTAGTGCAGCAGAAGGCGGTCCCTGAGATAATCTGGTCTGGTGCCATGAAGGGCTTTATAGGTCATAACCAACACTTTGAATTGTGACCAGAAACTGATCGGCAACCAATGCAGACTGCGGAATGTTGGTGTAACATGGGCACCATTCATGTAGTGCCATTGTACTCATAACTACCATTCATGTAGTGGCAATGGTTGTCATGAAGATGATCTTTATGTTAAGCAATTGCACTTCACTGTTTTGTTAGAAAAATGTTAAAATAAGCTATAGACAAATAATAAAAAGTTACGGCAGTTGGCTTCATGTTCCTATCCATGGCTAAGTGAAGTTCTTTTGCTGCTTAGACTGGAGGCAAAGACTGGAGGCCCTTTTCTCATTCCATGTTGAAAAACCTGCCGAACAGGCAGCTGAATATTACTTTAACAAGAGTTAAGATTTTTCTCCTACATCAGACATATGCACAGGCAAAGGCCATGGAGGATATATAAATTTATATTGAAAGAATGGAGAAAAAGCCAAGGATTACAACTGTTTACTCAGCTTCTGAAGTACTTCTTTGTTTTCCTTAAAGAAGAGGTGATCTTGCCAGATACCTTCCAGCTGTTGAGTTATGGTATGTGTGTAGTAATATGGCTCCTCATTTCAAATAAAATTAGATTTTCCCATGACTCAGCATAGATAATGATCTGTTTTTCTTACCCTTTGTTTGTTGTTTAAGAGTATTTATAAATTGCGCCAATCCATTATGAGCATGGGCGGTGTACATTAGGTCAAAATATAATCAAATTTAGAAGAAATTAATATGGTAATAATACTCAGCTTTAATTGTTATTGCACAAAGACTAAGGAAATTTGAAGAGAAATGAACACTTGGAGAAGTGTGGGATAGCCTCATTATTTTAGGAATAGCTTTTGAATTGCAAAATAGATGAAATTGCAACACTTCGATCTGTGAGAATGTAATGGAGATAAGTTTAAATATAGTTTAAACTTTAAATATAATATAAACTAAAACATAGATGAAATAACTTTAAATACCACATTTTTCGGAGTATACCTTTTAACCCCCAAAATAGGGTGAATACTTGGGTGCGTCTTATACATTGAATGTAGCCCCTCCCAGCCCCTCCCACCCTTAGGCCTCTGCTTCCCAGCAATTTACCTCCTTGCAGGAAACAGCACAGAGCCTGATTAGCATAAGCAATTGAATATCAGCCTCCAGACACATAGCTGATGCAGCACAGGAAGACATGTGCTAGAACTGAAAGTGAAACCAGCTGCAAGGACTCAAATTGCTGTGAGGTGGACTACTGGCAATGTTGGACTGCTGAAATTGCAAGGAGGTAAGTCAATAATTATAAATGGCTATAGAATGTTCAAATTATTTATTTATTTATTTATTTATTGGACTTTTATGCCACCCCTTTCCGAGGACTCGGATACTGCGTTATTATTGTTTTAGACAACTTAACAAAATAAAAAAAGCTTTTTAAAATAAATGCTTGTTCTGAAGAGGCCCAATGCTATTGTATCTTCTTTTAAATAGCAGAGAATAACTATACTTCTAGAAAGCCACATCAAACTTAAAGATCTGTAAAAGTATACTCTGAAATGTAACAGTGTCCTGTTTAGTATTAAGATAAGGCAGCTGAGTTAAACCCTGACTCAATCATGTTTGGAGTAGATCTATTTAAATAGCAATAGGAATAGCATTTAGACTTATATATTGCTTCATAGTGCTTTTACAGCCCTCTCTAAGTGGTTTACAGAATCAGCATATTGCCTTCAACAATCTAGGTCCTCATTTTACCCACCTCGGAAGGATGGAAGGCTGAGTCAATCTTGAGACTGGTAAGATTTGAACTGCTGAACTACAGCTAGCAGTTAGCTGAAGTAGTCTGCAGTGCTGCACTCTAACTACTGCGCCACCCCTTGGGAGGAATTAGTGTGACTACATTTAAGAAAACTTTCTGGCATTAATATATTGCCATAATGTAGATTTCTCCAATTCTTTGCTTTTTCTATGGGTCACACACATGCACAGAAATACACAGAAAACAGTGTATATCATCTGTGTTGTTTGCTGTTTGGCAAATTGCTGAGAGACAAAGGCCTTTGTGCAATATAAAAAGAATATGCAGCACCCAATACATTGTGACTAGATTAGGAGGACTAAGAAAAAGAAAGAGAAGCATACAGTATTGATTGATTGATTGATTGATTGATTTTGTCCAATACACAATGAGGGTTTTAGTGGGTATACACATAGTAAAATACATAATGAAGGTTATAGAGGATATACTGATAGTAAAATATATCTAAGAAAGAATAGAAGAGAAGATATAGGAATAAAACATATCAATGAAAGAATAGAAGAAGAGATATAGGAATAGAAGAAAGGTATAGGAGATATAGGAGAGCAATAGGACAGGGGACAGAAGGCACTCTAGTGCACTTGTACTCGCCCTTTACTGACTTATTAGGAATTTGGATAGGTCAACCGTGGGTAATCTAAGGGTAAAGTGCTGGGGGTTTGGTGATGACACTATGGAGTCCGGTAATGGGTTCCACACTTCGACAACTTGGTTACTGAAGTCATATTTTTTACAGTCAAGTTTGGAGCAGTTAATATTAAGTTTAAATCTGTTGTGTGCTCTTGTGTTGTTGTAGTTGAAGCTGAAGTAGTCGTCTGCAGAGATTCTCAATCATCCAGCTCATAGTTATCCCAAAGGTGCTTTTTCAGGAGGCAACTGGATTTTCTTGCTTTTTCTTTTGAAGATGTTTCATTTCTCATCCAAGAATCTTCTTCAGCTGTGACAGGATAGTGAGGAATGGAAGGATTTATATTCCTTGCAGACAGATGGTTATCTGCCTCCTTTTAGAGGGTTGTTGAAGGACTTGGAGGTTTATCTGTGTCCTCAGGGCCACCTGAGTAGTGCCTGGTTCCTGTAGTCTGCAATTTTTCCTCTGAAAATCCATTCCTACTCCCACACCATTCAAAGGGCGTTCATCCCAAATTGTATAGCTAAAAATCTGTAGAGATTCTCAATCATCCAGGCCATGGTTGTCCCAAAGGTGCTTTTTCAGGAGGCACATGAAAGCATAACAATATTTCACCCAGCCTGAGTAGAAAATACATTGGTACCTCTACCTAAGAACACCTAGATAAGAACCAGGTGTTAGTACAGGGTACATGGTTGTTAGGGATTGCCATTGTAAACTGCATATTGTACACTTGTACCAAACTTGTACTTAAAGAGTTAATGTGCACTCAAAGAGTTAACTTGTACTTGAAGAGTTAATATTCAAGGCTGTTTCGTCACTTCCTCATTGAAGCTATAAAAGCTCATTATTTTGCTCAGTCACTTCCTTTACTTTTGCCTGAGAGAGGGGGAGTTGTGTTTACGCTTCGTGCGTATCTTTTTGCATAAGCTTCGTGCTTATTATCTATATTATATTTTAGCTTCGTGGTTATTATCTATATTGTGTTTTGCTTTGTGCTAATATTGTAATTGCTTAGTGCGTATTATTCTGTATTTGCTTCGTGCTTATTCTTGATTGTTTATATTTTGTTTATATGTTAATAATACTTATTTAACTAAGTCTGTGTCTTGGCTTTATCACACATCCACGCTCTGTTAAAATTCTCTGCTTGGTATTGTTGAAGGTTTCATAGCCTAGCTAACTGAGACAAGCCAACACCAGTTGTTCAAGATTTTTTTGCCTCTTCTCAAGAACCATTTTCCACTTACAAACCCAAGCTTCTGAAACTGTAACCGGAAAAGGCATGGGGCCTCTCTAGGAATCTCCTGGGAGGAAACAGGGCCAGAAAAGGCAGGGAGAAGCCTCCATGGGGCCTCTCTAGGAATCTCCTGGAAGGAAACAGGGCCTCCACCCTCCCTGTGGTTTCCCCAATCGCACGTATTATTTGCTTTTACATTGATTCCTATGGGAAAAATTGCTTCTTCTTACAAACTTTTCTACTAAGAACCTGTTCATAAGTAGACGTACCATTGTACAGCTATTGAAAGATGAAGCATAGGATAGTTTATTTACTAAATCACATGATTATAAAAACAACAACAACCTCAGAAAGTATTCCATTAGCTGTGAACATTTGCTTATGCTTTTAACCAGGTTTTAAATTCCTCTCCAGGATTAATTTTGTTTAATATCGCTAGTATAAATGGCCACTCCAGGTTGCCAAAGGCTTTTTTTGAAAAGATTACTGCTGCTTTCTGGTTCTTGTTCTTAGATTCTATTATTTTTAATCTGCTCTATATACTCCTGAATTTTGTGGGTTTCAGTCTATACGTTTCATTTCTGGAACAAATGTCCTTAGATGTTCAGCTAATATTAGAATAGAATAGAATTTTTATTGGCCAAGTGTGATTGGACACACAAGGAATTTGTCTTGGTGCATATGCTCTCAACGTACATAAAATAAAATATACATTTGTCAAGAATCATGTGGTACAACACTTAATGATTGTCATAGGGGTCAAATAAGCAATGAAGAAGCAATATTAATAAAAAATCTTAGAGTATACGCAACAAGTTACAGTCATACAGTCAACATGGGAGGAAATGGGTGATAGGAATGATGAGAAAAACTTGTAGAATAGAAGTGCAGATTTAGTAGAAAGTCTGACAGTGTTGAGGGAATTATTTGTTTAGTAGAGTGATGGCGTTCGGGAAAAAACTGTTCTAGTTGTCTTGGTGTGCAGTGCTCTGTAGCGACGTTTTGAGGGTAGGAGTTGAAACAATTTGTGTCCAGGATGTGAGGGGTCAGTAAATATTTTACCCGCCCTCTTTTTGACTCGTGCAGTATACAGGTCCTCAATGGAAGGCAGATTGGCAGCAATTGTTTTTTCTGCAATTCTGATTATCCTCTGAAGTCTGTGTCGGTCCTGTTGGGTTGCAGCACCAAACCAGACAGTTATAGAGGTGCAGATGACAGACTCAATGATTCCTCTGTAGAACTGAATCAGCAGCTCCTTGGGCAGTTTGAGCTTCCTGAGCTGGCGCAGAAAGAACATTCTTTGTTGTGCTTTTTTGATGATGTTTTTGATGTTAGGTGACCATTTTAGGTCTTGAGATATGATAGAACCTAGAAATTTGAAGGTCTCTACTGTTGATACTGTGTTGTCTAGTATTGTGAGAGGTGGAAGGGTGGAAGGGTTTCTCTTAAAGTCTACCACCATTTCTACGGTTTTGAGTGTGTTCAGTTCTAGATTGTTCTGGTCACACCACAAGGATAGTTGTTCAACTTCCCGTCTGTATGCGGATTCATCATTGTCTCGAATGAGTCCGATCACTGTTGTATCATCTGCAAACTTCAGTAGTTTAACAGATGGATCGTAGGAGATGCAGTCATTAGTGTATAGAGAGAAGAGAAGTGGTGAGAGTACACAGCCTTGGGGGGCACCTGTGCTAATTGTACATATATCTGATGTGATGTTTCCTAGCTTCACCTGCTGCTTCCTGTCTGTTAGGAAGCTTGTGATCCACTTACAAGTGTGTTCAGGTACCGCTAGCTGAAATAGTTAAAATTTTATAGTCAGTGTTCTGTAAAGAAATTGAGTTTTCTTAAGATAATTCCTTTCTTTTTGAATCAATGTCTCTTCCCTGTTTTTGGTACAGCCTTTATCTTTTTTATTTTTGTCAATGGTTCTTACAGTCCTTCCTCTAACTTTTTGTAATGTTAAGCTATAAACTCATCTGTCAGTCTTTAAATTTCATTTTTTAACATTTCTTTAGTTTGTGGAATAGGTAGGCATTGGCACTGTAAACTACCCAGATAATGCTGTGAGGCACTATAGAGCATTATATAAACCCAAGTGCTATTTCTATTGCTAATAAAAATGTCCTCCTTCTTTAATTGTTTCCGAATCTGTTGAGCTTTAAAACTATAACTTTAAACTATCTTCCATATTTAACCACAATATTAGGATACAAGTTTTTTGTTTGTTTGTTTGTTTGTTTGTTTAATTAATTAAACCTTTAGGCCAGCCAATCCCAAAGGACTCACGGTGGTTTACAACAATATAAAAGATACAAATACAATAAAAAAGAAGTCAAATATAAATATCTTAAATTATAAACCCCAGTTAAAAAACCCACAACTCAAACAATCCAGGCAACACGCATGCATACCATTCAGTATAATTTGGCCATGGCGGATGTCAATTTCAAGTTGAAAGTTTTATTAATTAAAATATATTTTCTGTTGATACAATTGTGCAGGGTTCCCCAATCCCCGAACGGCAGACTGGCTCCAGTATGTGGTCTGCCAGGAAACAGTCTTCACAAGTGAATGAAGCCCCATCCATGCACATGAGGGATATAGGCAGTGTGTAAAACCACACCCACTTGATCCATACAAGTTCTCCATGGAACTGGTCCCTGGCACTCAAAAGTGCCAACTGGTCCCTGGCACTGGTCCCTGGTGGCCACTGTGATTATTATTAATTAAAGGTAGGCAAAGCCAAAACTCCAGAGGCAATTACATAGCACTAATAACAGAATGAGAACTACTTACATAACCCTGAAAGGACCTGCTAAATTCAGGATGAACTCATATAAACAATGCATGCTGTAGAAAGTAATATTGTTGCTAATTCTGGCTGTTAAATAGCTAATGAAGACACATTACAATAAGCATATGATTTATATATTTATTCATTTTTCTGTAAAATAAATAAAGTGCTCTTTCCAGAGGGCAACTGCATTTATCTGTTACAGCCACAAAAATCTAAACCGTTTAGCAACCTCAAAGACTTATTGTGTAATGAGCTCATGTGTACTAGAAACTACATGGTATGGTATTATGTTCAATTTTCAGATCAGAAGAAATAGAATCATGTTACTAAGATGAAGTTTGGCATGGATTTTAATCTTATTCAAAATGTTGGGCAGCAAGAGAAGTAAGGTTTAACATAGTTTGCAACTTTTGGTATGATTTTAAGACACTTGGTGTTCCTTCCAGAAAGCAAAATATGTGGTTTTTAGATAAGCTCTATGAAAGAGATAGATTTACCAAGAATTTTTGGACTAGAAATTAACATTACACTCAATTAGGAAAAAAAAATACTATTTCCTTCTTTTTTTTCTTGTAATGTATTTTTAAAATATATGTTTCAATAATTTTTTTTAAAGGAAAAATATTCTTTCTGGAATTGATTGAGCTTGATTGTTTTAGAAACATAGAAAATTGACTGCAGAAAAAGACCTAATGGCTCATCTAGTCTGTCCTTATACTACTAGGTTTTTTTTTTACAAATGTTTCATTACCTAAACTAGGTAACAGTCAGGTAACATCATCAGTGCCAGATATAGTGCAAGAATACAGTCAAGCTCAGAAATACAAAGAACCATTGATTTTAACTGTGAGAACAAATATTCTCCTTTATTGAAAGCAATAGGAATTTTGCTGTGGGGGAGTGAATGACTTCAAAGGGGTTATTATGAGTCATTCAGAATTAATTTCATTTTATAATGTTCTGGGGGAATGAAGTAAATTTTATTGCATAATCAATAAAAGAAGGCCACAAAGAGATTCTACATTATCACTGAGCAGCACTGAGAAATGAATCTGATGGGGAAATCTTCCAATTTTCCCCTGTAATTGCTACTGAAATTCAAAGGCAGAGTGGTCAATTTGGGGAAAATAGTAATACCATTATTTATTGGCAATATCTGCATTTTTTTCACTCTACCTTAAAGGTCTCCCAAGAATTAAAATTTAGATTTTCCTCTACAATAGCTGCAAACTTTTCAAGGCTTCAATATATGGTGTTAGGCAATTAGAAATAATTCCCATTAGAAATTAGCAATCTAGAAGCTTTAAGTAATATTAAGGAATACAAATTTAATGCAGTAAAAAGTAACATTCCCACAGCAAACAAAACTCTGAGACAGACAATTTCCTCAAAGAATAGGTTTATTGGATATATCATATTGGCATAGGCTGGTGAAAATGACTCTGAATATTCCTGTGATTTTCACCTACCGTAGACATTTGTCAGTTTCTCAAAACAATCACTCATATATCATATGGGATACTGTCCAGTTACTAAGTGACTCCACTCCACTTGTTCTGAGCACCTGTAGGAATGTCCTTGGTTCCCAAGAGAAAATATTACCCAGCTATCTCTATTTCCCCCCTCCCTATCCTTCTTCTCCAATGTGCTAGCACTAAAGTCTTAAAATGGCCTCAGGCAGGCCAGCTTCAGGGTTGACACTGAACTTCAAGGAATATGAGAACATCTCTAAATGCCTACAAGCAATCATTACAAACAGGAAAATAAAAATTGACATGGCTTTATTGTTTCAATATTAAAAATGTTAAGAAATATTATTCAGGTAATCCTTGACTTATGACTGTTTCTTTATTTGACCATTCAAATTATGACAATGCTGGAAAAAGTGACTTATTACTGGTCCTAACACTTATGATAGTTACTGCATCCCTGAGGTCAAATGATCAAATCTGGGTGCTTGTCAACCACCACATATTTAGAAGAGTTTTAGCATCCTTGGGTCACACACAATTGCTATTTGTGACTCACCAGGCATCTTCTACCAAAAAGCAAAGTCTAATGAGCATCGTTGATTCACTTAAAAATTGCATATGATAAGGTCATAAAATCAGCTGCAATTCACTTTGTGACAAATGTTTCAGTCCCAATTATGATCATAAGTCAAGGACTACCTACAAGTGATTCTAAGGAATCACTTCTAATTAGAAAGAGAGTAATCATTAACATATTAGACAATTTTAATGATTATTTATATTACTAAACATCTGTCTGTCTATCAATCATCGACCAGTAGCTATCTACAGTATTATCTAGCTATGGTTTTACTTCTCTTAGGAAGAATAAGGTATTTAACATTTTCAATTGATACAATATTTTTAATGCATTGAATAAAATTGTATGATTATGGAATACAAAGAAAGCCAATTTTTAAGGCATTTTCACTCTATGTATGGTGGGATGTTGTACTACTTACTATGATAAAATTGATTGCTTTGTTACTTCAAAGTGTGTAGGAGGATATTCTTAAAGGGGTAAAATCTGTGACCATCAAAGGCATCATCTTTTTCACAGATATATTTAACAAAAATGAGAGGTTTTTTTTTTAAAAATGTAGCATATAATTAAAATATAGGTTTTAATATTTATTTTTCAATTTTTAAAGATATCAATATATGCTGATAAAAATTGATATGCATATTTTTGGTATTCCTCTCACCAATCTGGAAGAATGTGAATTCAAATAACATTTGTTCTGCCGGCATGTCCCAACCGCCTGTAATTACAGGGTAATTAGTCCAGAAAGACACACACTACACAATAGAAGGAAAACCAAAAGTCTTTATCAACAGAAAAGCAGAAAAACTTTCTTTTAAAATGTCAAAGGGATTTTCTGATACACACAAGGCACAGGTTAAATGCAATCCAATTTCTCACCCAGTAACTGGAAAACTGAGTCCAATTCCAAAGTCCTGAAAGTCCACACACAGGCTTGAACAGGGAAACAGCAAAACCATGACCTTGACGAAACTATGAATCAGATAAACTTACACAAGGCTAAACCAGCACGCTGCTCTTTTTATCTGTAGCACTAATTACAGCAGCCCCACCCAACCACAGGTGGCCTCACTTATCTCCTGTAATAATCCTTCAGTTGTTCTCTTCTATGCGTCACTCTCCGCATGCGGGGGTCTGTCATAAGCTCTTGTTCAGAATCCAGGGATGATAAGGAAGATAGATCTCCTCCTGGGCTGTCTGCCAAACTCCCCTCACGCTTCCTTGGTCAGAGGAGACTTCGTCGGCAGAGTCTATCGGGAGCAAAACAGGCCTGTGGCATGTGGATGTTTCCCCCACCTCCACCTCCACATTCCTTGGGGCAGGAGCTGGGCCAGAGCTAACCACAACAACATTTCCCACTGTTTTACTTTCTCCCTCAGGGCCATTCCTGCATAGAGTTTAAATCAGTTGATTTTAATCTTTTTAGTGTGCAAATTTGTATCATGTCAAATAACATGTGTTCCCTAATCATAGTCTGAATGCCTTGGGCTTCTCTATATTTCTACTGATTGTAAATGTGATTATTGATGGCCTGTTATACACAATATTGTTAATTTACATGCATTTTCCAATGTATGTAAAAGGTGCATCAAGAAGTTGTATAAAACTTTCAAGTCCTTCTTGAAATAAGTGCATTTTCCCAAGACTCCTGGAAAAAAGGTTATTCATCATTCTTTTAAAAGCATACTAAATATGTTCAATACCTGGTTGTTGTCCTCATTAGCTGTTTGGTTTGTATTATCTTTAACATGCTTATAAAAATATGGATTGTTTCTGCTTTGAAATATTGCTATCAAACTGATATAAATTTATTGGCTTTATGCAATAGAATTCTAATCAAAATTATTTATTTTAAAATCCCATTGATCTCGGGGGGGGGGAGAGATTTCTAAAATCTCTGAATTTAAAAGCGATAGTGTCACTCTGGACTACTGTATACACATGATGAATAATAATATTAAAAGGCTCAAAATCTGTAACCATAAACAATCTGCCATGTGCTATTGGCAGTTAACGCAGTTTTAGTTTAAAACAACCACTCATGTATGTGAAGTAGGTCAATGGTATTTCTCTTTAGGGACAATAACATGGAAGTTTGCCATTATTTAAAAATAAACTTTCCAAGAATTTTTTGTTTGTATATTTTTTTATGTTTAACACAGGCCTCTTACCTAGCAGGAAGAGTTTGATTTTCATTGTTTTTGGAAAAGAAAGGATTATGGTGAAAACATTTTTGAAACATTATAAGTGTCAGGCTTCCAAGTAGCATCCAAAATTAAATCAGAGTCTGAGGCAAAGTATTCCTCAAAGTTCCAATTTATTAGCAGAGCCATGTTGGCACATCTAGGAGAAACCTGAATCTGAAGTCCCAGGGGTTTCTCCACCCAGTTGAAAGTTCAAGACCTTGTCCCCTCTCCCCCAAGTCCACCACATTGACCAATCTCCAACTGCCAACTTGCCAACTTGGCAGGATCCACCCATCTCCTTCCATGCAGGTGCAGGAGTGCAAAGACAAAAGATGATTTTGACTATCTAGAAAGTATTTGTCATTGCTACCATACATACAGCTCTCATGCAATTCCCCATCCCAACTTCCCACAATAAAGAATGCACATCAAAAGACTATAAAGTGTGACAGGCCAAAGGCCCCAAGTAAAATGGCTTCGGCCTGACACTCATACATACCCATAACAATCTAGATGTTTCCAATTATACTATGGGGAATATATTCTTGTCCTAACAAAATCTACATACAGTGGTACCTCTACCTAAGAACGCCTCTACTTATGAACTTTTCTAGATAAGAACCGGGTGTTCAAGATTTTTTTGCCTCTTCTCAAGGACCATTTTCTACTTACAGACACAAGCCTCCGAAACTGTAACTGGAAAAGGCAGGGAGAAGCCTATGTGGGGCCTCTCTAGGAATCTCCTGGAAGGAAACAGGGCTGGAAAAAGCATGGAGAAGCCAAAAAGGGAAAGTTGTGGTCCTGCTTTAAAAAGTGTTCAGTTTCATGTGGAATTGCTTCAGAAGTTCCACCTGAATGGAAGTTTTGTCTTTGTGCAGCATGCAGAGCCAGACAGGGGTGTCATCAGAGGAGTTGCCAAGGCTTTCAAAAATTGGAGGTACTTTAACATTTGAACAAATTGTTTTCTAATGTGATTTGCAAATCACGTTTTTAAAAAATGACCGTGTTTTCCTGAAAATAAGACCCTGTCTTATATTTTTTTGAACCCTGATATAAGCGCTTGGCCTTATTGCCATTCACTTAATAGACCAATAGGGCTTATTATAGGGGGATGACTTATTTGGGAGGGTGGGGGAACAGGGTAGTTGCATAGCACTAACATTTATATTCTGTGGAAATGAGAAGGACTTAATTTCTTGAATTTCAAAGTTGTCATTTTCAGGGCAGAGTTACACTTTAGAGGGCACCAGTGTTCCCAAATTTTTATTCACACTGTGAGACAAATATGGGGCAACTGTTTGTGAAGAAGAATCAATATACCTCCTTCTCATTCATTCTTTTCCAATATATTTTCTCTCCAAGCTATTTTGCCAGGACTGTAAGTGTGTGTGTCAGCAGTGGGTTGCTCCCAGTTCAGCTCAGTTCTCCGAACTGGTAGTAGCATCAGGAAGCTCCACTCATTCACCCGGGACACTGCTGTGTGTATGTTCAGAAGCTTCCGCACTTGCGTGCACATGCAAACCAGTAGCAAAAGCATTTAGAATCTACCACTGGGGTTTGTGTCTGTCTGTCTGTCTGTCTGTCTGTCTGACCACATTTGGAATACTGTGTTCAGTTCTGGAGACCTCACCTACAAAAAGATATTGACAAAATTGAACGGGTCCAAAGACGGGCTACAAGAATGGTGGAAGGTCTTAAGCATAAAACGTATCAGGAAAGACTTAATGAACTCAATCTGTATAGTCTGGAGGACAGAAGGAAAAGGGGGGACATGATTGAAACATTTAAATGTGTTAAAGGGTTAAATAAGGTCCAGGAGGGAAGTGTTTTTAATAGGAAAGTGAACACAAGAACAAGGGGACACAATCTGAAGTTAGTTGGGGGAAAGATCAAAAGCAACAGGAGAAAATATTATTTTACTGAAAGAGTAGTAGATCCTTGGAACAAACTTCCAGCAGACGTGGTAGATAAATCCACAGTAACTGAATTTAAACATGCCTGGGATAAACATATATCCATCCTAAGATAAAATACAGAAAATAGTATAAGGGCAGACTAGATGGACCATAAGGTCTTTTTCTGCCGTCAGACTTCTATGTTTCTATGTTTCTCTGTCTGTCCTGTCTGTCTGTCTGTCAGTCTCTCTGTCTGTCTCTCTGTGTGTGAGAGAGGGGGGGAGAAGGAGAGAGAGAATGAGGAGGTTATTCCCTTTTCCTTGCATGCTGTTTATCTTCCTCAAATGTCTCCTTTCTCATATTCATCACACTTAGAAAATACAGAGAATTTTTACAAGGCGAATGACTACATTTCTCTCAGAGATAAAGGTTAATGATTGCCAAAATCAAAAGGCTAATCTTTGAAATGTACAAGAAACATTCATAACTTCAAGTTTTGCATGTCAGCAGAACATTTTGTAACAACGCATCCCACTTTAATGTTTTAGAGTCCTATTAAAATTAATACATACACCTGATCTTGGTATCCAGCTAAAGAGAAACGATTAGTTACAGACTGTGTTGCAGAACCTGAGGCTGAAGAAATGAAACTCTTATCTGAGTGAAGGAGCTGTTAAGTACAAACTGGTTGTTTCTAAGTTACATGTGTTGAAAAACTTCATTTCTTCTGTCCAATCCACGCTGTCTAGGTTATTCTGGAAGATGAAGTCAACACATCTTCAAGTTTCCAAGGTTGAGAAATACGGCTCTAATCTGACTTATCAAAGATTAAGTCTAAGAAGACGGGAGATAATCAGATCCCTAGTAGTTGCTCCTGATAAAATAGTATCAACCAAGCACACAGCATCTGATCTCTGAAACTAGTGATTCATGAGATGCCTGGAGGACTGTGATTAAAACTTAGGCAAACAGCACCACAATTAGTCTGCAATTTCTATAATAGTTTACAGGAAAATATCCATGCAAATCATTTACTTACTTTATTGCTATCTAACTACTTTAATTTCTGGATTTGTTTTATTTTTTTAAAAGATCTTTATTATATGTATACTGTATATAAAAAAACGAACAATAAAACTAACAAACATATTTATAACATTATATAAACACATACACAAACACATACACACATATATGTATGAATAATTGTATAGAAAACATTTCACATACATGTCAACCATTCTGCTGACCCTTGGTTCTACAGCCTATCAATAACATATTTTAAATATCCTATGAGTCTATGACTATCATTTACATTTGCATGCTTGTTAACTTGTTTACTTTTGTTTAAATATTATATTTGTACTATCCTCAAATAGTCTTTATTTTCATCCATTCATCCATTTATTATTATATATCAATTTAACAATGATTCATTTGTTCATGTCAAACCATAAGCCGAAAGCCTTGTAAAATTACACATGTATCCACTCTTTTTCTTTCAAACTGTATGGAAAGGTAAGCAATTGTAGTATTATTTTATATTGTATAATTATTGCAGTTTTTAGGACTTCTTTTGATTGAGCCAATTATAGAATTTTTTTGATTGAGCCAGTTATATCAATTGCTTATTTTATAATATAATAAAACAAATAAATAACAGGTATCTCTGACTTTTGTTTGTAGGATAATAACAGTTTAATCAGGTTATTGATGTTGCGCCTATTTATTTATTTATTTATTTATTCATTCATTCATTCATTCATTCACTCATTTATTCATTCATTTATTAGTATTTATATGCCTCTCACTCCAAAACAGACTCAGAGCAGCTAACAGTAATCATAAATACAATAGTAATAAAAAGTGATAAAAATATAACAATAAAATCAACAATACAAAAACAATAATATCATAAAAGCCATACAATCTTACAATCAATCCTAATTCCAAGCCTGCCGGAAAAGCCAGGTCTTAACGGTTTTCCGGAAGGCCGGTAGGGTGGAGATAATGTGGATCTCTGGGGGCAGTTGATTCCACAGGGTTGGCGCCGCCACAGAAAAGGCTCTTCCCCGAGGTCCAGCCAACCAACATTGTTTGGCGGATGGGACCTGGAGAAGGCTGACTCTGTGGGACCTTACTGGCCACAGTGAGTTATGAGGCAGGAGGTGGTTCCATAAATAGTCTGGCTTTGAGCCATTTAGGGATTTAAAGGTAATAACCAACGCTTTGAATTGTGTTCGGAGATTGACTAGCAAGCAATGCAGCTCGTGTAAAGTTGGAGTAATAGGGGTATACCTTGGTACGCCTGTGATTGCATACACCACTGCATCTGCTAGATTTGTTGCATCTGCTTTTATAACTTGACACTAAAAATAAGGAGTTGTTTTACTTTTGGCAGGAAAACTAACTGTTGTATAACATAGGAAATTTCTTGAAAGTGTAATAATTCATTTGTAAATTAAAAGTTTTTTTCAGTTATTTATTAGGGGAAAGATCACTGTTAATTAATTTTCAAAGACAAGAAACCTATTTTTATCAAGTTTGAGAAGATTCCATTCATTATGCTAATAGCAACAGTTATGGCTTTATCAGTTCTTTGCTATAGAGAAATCATAAACAATTTTCAGACTTTTATGTTTGTGGTATGCTTCCTCATGTTACAGTAGCATTTTTAAAATTCTTTCTTTCTTTCTCTCTCTCTCTCTCTCTCACACACACACACTTTCTGTCTTTGTATAAGGTATTTATTTATTTATTTATTTTTCTCTCTCTCACTCACTCACACACACACACTTTCTGTCTTTGTATAAGGTATTTCTTTCTCTCTCTCTCTCTCTCCCTCCCCCCCCCCCTCTCTCTCACACACACAAACACAAACACACACTTTCTGTCTTTGTATAAAGTATTGTATACTGTATAAGTATTGTTCAATAAAAACCTATATACATGCACACATATTTTTTCTATTTTGAATTGGCTTTTAAAACTCTGATAGACCTATTGGTTACTTTACTATCACTTACTTCAAATTATCTTAGACATAAAGCAGGTAAATTTCATTTAATCAGAATGGTTTACTATTATTAATCTGGCATATCAGTGACAACAACATGAAAATGAATCACTGAGAGATTGAGTTTCGATTAATGAACAAGAAATTGGTGGAGAGAGTGGAACACAAGTAATGAAAAAAGATTTAATATTTTATATTAATTGCCAAAGCAAACAAGTGAATAAAAGTAGCAATTAAGCCTGCTAACAAATAATTCAAAATCTAATTATAATACAGAAAAAATAAATAAATTAATACTAAAACAATTTAATTTGACCAATTACTGGTACCAATTAAGGAATATGAAGTTTTATTCAAGGGGAGCTCATCTGTAACAAAGTAATTTGTCCTCTTTTACAGGCCAAAATTTTAATTATCAATTTTCACACCTTTAATTACAATTCTACCAGGTTAATCACTGAAGATAACAATTGAATTGACAAAATATTAAATCCTAATTCAAGTTTATCACAATTAAGGTGAGAGTAATGAGGGCAAAAAGGGAGGAGAAACAAATGAGAGAGAGAAGGGGTAAGAGAGGGAGAAATAGACAGAAATGAGAGAGACCTGGAGGGAAAGAATGAGAGAGTGGAAAAAGAGGGGAAAGAGAGAGAAAAAGAAAGAAAAGGAAAGAGAGGGAGGGAAAGAGAAATGGAGAGGAGGGAGGGAGAAGAGAGAAAGGAAGGAAGGAAGGAAGGAAAGAAGGAAGGAGGAAGAATGAAATGAATGGAGGGACAGAGGAAGGAAGGACTCTTTTGGGGGGGGGTATTTTTTTTAACTTTTCTCTCAACATACTTTCAAACAATAAAGTGTGTCATCTAATTTTCCATGAATAAAATGTGGTATTTTGTTAGTAACTAATATCAATCATCAAAAGATTTGCAAAAGTTTTTTTCTAATTTTGTGTCTTCCTCAATCCACATCTTTCAGCTGTGGCGAGGGGGGCGTTTGCCCAGGTTTGCCTGGTGCACCAGTTGCGGCCCTATTTGGACCGGGAGTCACTGCTCACAGTCACTCATGCCCTCATCACCTCAAGGCTCGACTACTGTAACGCTCTCTACATGGGGCTACGTTTGAAAAGTGTTCAGAAACTTCAGATCATGCAGAATGCAGCTGCGAGAGCAATCATGGGCTTCCCTAAATATTCCCATTTTACACCAACATTCCGCAGTCTGCATTGGTTGCCAATCAGTTTCGGGTCACAATTCAAAGTGTTGGTTATGACCTATAAAGCCCTTCATGGCATCGGACCAGAATATCTTGGGGACCGCCTTTTGCCGCACGAATCCCAGCCACCAGTTAGGTCCCACAGTGGGCCTTCTCCGGGTCCCGTCAACTAAACAATGTCGTCTGGCGGGTGCCAGGGGTAGAGCCTTCTCTGTGGCGGCCCCGACTCTCTGGAACCAACTCCCCCCGGAGATTAGAACTGCCCCCACCCTCCTTGCCTTCAGTAAACTCCTTAAAACTCACCTCTGCCATCGTCAGGCATGGGGGGATTGAGGCATCCCCCCCCTCCCCTGGGCCTATACTATTTATATATGGTATGTCTGGTTTAATAATGGGGTTTAAAAATGTTTTTTAAATTTATTAGATTTGTCATGAATTGTTTAATTGTATGCTGTGAGCAGCCTCGAGTCTACGGAGAGGGGCGGCATACAAATCTAATAAATAGATAGATAGATAGATAGATAGATAGATAGATAGATAGATAGATAAATGAGACCCATGACTCACGCGGCCGCATTTTCATGATTTGTACTTTCCAAACACTCTTCAGAGGTAGCCCCATCTAGACAGCATTGCAGTAGTCGAACCTCAAGGTGATAAGGGCATGGGTGACTGTGAGCAGAGACTCCCTGTCCAAATGGGGCTGCAATTGGTGCACCAGGCGAACCTGGGCAAACAGCCCCCTCGCCACAGCCGAAAGATGGTGTTCTTTAGTAAACTATACCTTTGGCTAACCATGAGATCTTTGTTTTCTAATTGATTAAGTTGGGATGCTTGGCAGACTTCCTCAGATAAAACAATAATTCACAATCTCCTGGTTTCTACCTGGTATCTTAACTACTGCACCAAGTGGCTCTCTTTGTAATTTTGCACAGTCTGTATTGTCCTTTCTAAACTGATCAAGGCAAATCTCTTCAAAATACAGCAGTTGATTTTGCTCAAGAGATGCTTGCCTTCATTCTGTGCTTTCATATTATAAGCATGGATATTTTGCTCAAGAAAAATGAACTTGAGGCAAGGATTGAAACTAGATTTAGAGATATTATTTAGAAATATTGCATCTAAAATTGCATCTAATGTATTTACAGTGCACTACTCATTATAGTACATTACTCAGTCTTTGATATTCTCTGAGCTTGGTTGTTTATTTGCAAATGTTTGTTGGCTAATGTTTAATTACCCACTGAAATAACATCATTAGAAAACATCATGCATAAACATGTTAGGGAATTCCTGGAAGATTGGCATTCAAACAAATCAACCATTAGCAGATACATAGGGATAAACCAAATTTTACACCATTCCAAAGAGACAATTAAAGAAGCTAAGAAAAAACAAAGAAGATACAAAACAATAAGATCTAGATGGATCTCGACAGACTTGAATACTTATCTAACAAAATAGAATTCAATGTAGAGAAAAGTAAACTTTTACACTTAGGCAAGAAAAACCAAAAGTACACATGTAGACTGGGTGAAACCAGGCTTAATAGTTGCAACTGTGAAAGGGATCTAGGAGTCTTAGTAGACAATAAATTAAATATGAGTTAATAGTGTGTGGCGGCAGCCAAAAAAGGCAATGCAATCCTAAATTGCATTAACAGAAGGATAAAATTAAGATCAAATGAGGTACTAATACCATTATAAAGCATTAGTAATACCACGCCTAGAATAGTTTTGGTCACCACATTATAAAAAAGATGTTGAGACTCTAGAAAAAGGGCAGAGAAGAAGCAACCAAGATGATTAGGGGACCAGAGGCTAAAACATATAATGAATGATTGCAAGTACAGTGAACCCTCGATCATCGCGAGGGTTCCGTTCCAGGACCCCAAGCGATGATCGATTTTTCGCGAAGTAGCGGTGCGGAAGTAAAAACACCATCTGCACATGCGCAGATGGTGTTTTTACTTCCACCGCCCTTCGCCCGCCCACCCCGTTGCTCGCGCCTGGGGTTTCCCCGCGCGCGCGCCGCCCGCCCACGCCATTGCTGGGGCCGCTTCCCAGCTGGGAAGCGAAGCTGGGGTCCCCGCGCGCGCGCCCGCCCACGCTACGAGCGGCATTTCACCTTCCCTCCCAGGCAAAAAGATGCCGGCATTCTGGGCTGATGGGGTCGGACTTCCCAGGCGGAAGGCGTGCCCCTCTCCCCGCATCTTTTTGCCTGGGAGCGAAAGTGAAATGCCGCTCGTAGCAGCTGCTAGAGCCGCCGGCATTTCACTTTCCCTCCCAGGCAAAAAGATGCCGGGGCACGCCTTCCGCCTGGGAAGTCCGGCCCATCATCCCAGAATGCCGGCATCTTTTTGCCTGGGAGGGAAAGTGAAATGCCGGCGGCTCTAGCAGCTGCTACGAGCGGCATTTCACCTTCCCTCCCAGGCAAAAAGATGCCGGCATTCTGGGCTGATGGGGTCGGACTTCCCAGGCGGAAGGCGTGCCCCTCTCCCCGCATCTTTTTGCCTGGGAGCGAAAGTGAAATGCCGCTCGTAGCAGCTGCTAGAGCCGCCGGCATTTCACTTTCCCTCCCAGGCAAAAAGATGCCGGGGCACGCCTTCCGCCTGGGAAGTCCGGCCCCATCATCCCAGAATGCCGGCATCTTTTTGCCTGGGAGCCCTTGTGGCTTGAGGCACCTGCTCCGACAGCTGGCCCAGCTCCGAGCCCCGAGCCCGGCCGGCATTCCTTGGAGCCGAGGCCGGATGCAGAGCCGTCGGGCTGGGCTCTCTCTCGTCGGGAGGGCGAGATTCTTCCACAAGATTTCTGGCTGGCGTGCTGAGGGAAGCGCGCGGCTGCCCTGGGTGGGCGGCCAGGCATCCCTTTGCTCCCAAACTTCAGGAAAGCAAGAATGGACGCCGCGGGGGAAATAAACCCCGCTTTCCCACCGCCTTGCAATCAGAAGAGCTCCTTTCCCTCGCCTGTCAATCACGCCCGCTTTTTAAATCGCGCCTTTCTTTTCTTTTGCAAAACAATCGAGTGATTCTCTCCGGCTGGAAGGAACCACTTCGGTCGTCGAGGGGGGGTTCCCTTTACCAAACGATGTTTCCCCAGATCGCTCCCCTCCGCAAGAACAGAAAAAGGCTGGTCCGTCTCCGTCTCCGTCTTCTTTCCTCCCCCAGGAATCAGGAGGCGGCGCCGAACCCCTCGCTTTCCTCTCTCACACACACACACCGAAGCCGCTTTCGCCCCCCCCGCCAACTTTTTCTCTAGCCCTTCCTTCCCGCCTCGTGAGGTCACTTTTCAGCTGTCGCGGCGGAGGCTTCTTTCGCCGAGTTTTGCACGGGGGGCGGGGGGGGGGGCGCACGCGCGGCGGTTGTGTGTGTGTGTGTGCGCGCGTGTGTGAGTGAGGGGGCATTTTTGACCCTCCGGGGAAGAGCTCGGGTTTTTTTTCTTTTCTTCTTTTCGGCCCATCTCGGAGTCTCCGGCAAAGGGGGGGTGGGGGTTGTTGCCTGGAGCCTTGGGGCATGTTGCTTTTGCAGAGGGACCGTGACCGCGCGCGGCGGTGGGACCCTTTCCCTAGACTGGTAAGTTTTTAGCGCCGCAAGGTAAGCTTCGGGGCGGGGCGGGCGGGGCCCTTTTGTGCCAGTCGGGGAGGCGGTGGCAGCTGCAGCAGAGGCGGGCGGGGGAGGCCGGCCCGCCGGAGGGGCGATGCGGGCGGCAGAGACAGGCGAGGTCCCGGCCGCCCCCCGCCCACTTGGCCCCAGACCGGTGCAGCAGGAAAGGGACGGAGAAGGCTCACTGGCAGCCCTTGCCCATCGCCGCGCCTTCGCTTCCCCCCCTCCCCCGCTGGATCCGGCAGCGTGCTGAGGGGAATTGCCGCGGACTGGAGGCAGTGAGGCAGACCGGCTCCGAGTCGAGCGGCCGGAGCTGCGCCCTCCTTCGCCCGCCAGGTGAGGCGAAGGCGAGGGGCGCGCGGCTGCAGCGAGGAGCCGAAGATCCGGGCGGGGAAGACCCAGGGAAGGTTCCTTCGTCCGCCTAGCAGCTGATCTGCTCGGCAGCGCAGCACCAGCGAGGAGCCGAAGATCTTCGGCTCCTCGCTGCTGCTGCGCTGCCGAGCAGATCAGCTGCTAGGCGGCCGCTCGAGAGCAAGAGGGGGAGAGATAGAGAAAGAGAGAGAAGGAAAGAAAGAGATGAGAGAGGGAGGAAGAGAGTGTGAGAGAGGAAGAAGCAACATAGAGAAAGAGGGGGAAGACCCAGGGAAGCCTCTGCCCGGCGGGGAAACTCCACCATCTACGCATGCGTGGAAGGGCACGCATGCCCAGATGGTGGAGTTTACTTCCGGGTTGAAAACTAGCGAAATAGCCCTTTCGCGATCCTTGAGGACGCGAAACTCGAGGGTTCACTGTACTTCACATGGCTAGTCTAATGAAAAGAAGGACCAGGGGAGATATGATAGCAGTGTCCCAACATTTGAGGGGCTGCTAGAGAGAGGGAGGGATCAAGCTATTTTCCAAAGCACCTTAAGGCCAGACAAGAAATAAGGAATGTAAACTCATTGAGAAGCGACTCAACCTAGAAATAAGGAGAAATTGTCTGACAGTGAGAACAATCAGTCAATGAAACAGCTTGCCTTCAGAAGTTGTGGAAACTTCATCACTGGAATCTTTCAAGAAGAGACTGGGCTGCTGTTTGTCAGAAATGGTGTAGGCTTGGAGAAATAGCTTTAGCAGGGAGAGGGTTGGACTAGACCTTCAAGATTCCTTCCAACTCTATTAATCTGTTAAAAAAGAAATACTCAAGTAAACAGGGATTAAAACCAGTCAAACAATCAGGGACAAAACAATACTGTAAGCAAAGGAACTACCAAGGAGAAAACCATATCCCCACCAAAACTAGTAGAGCAAGCTAATGTATATCGACAGGAAGCAAACCCCACAGTCAGGAATGCTGCTGCTGCTGCTGCTGCTGCTGCTGCTGCTGCTGCTGATGATGATGATTATTATTATTATTATTAATTAGATTTGTATGCCGCCCCTCTCCGGAGACTCGGAGCAGCTTACAGCAACAATACATAGAACAAATCTAATGGTTAAAAAGGACAGTTTAAAACCCTTATTATAAAAACAGTCATGCATCCCAGACAAACCATACATAAAATGCAATGGTCCGGGGGAATCAATTCCCCCATGCCTGATGGCAGAGGTGGATTTTTAGGAGTTTGCGAAAGGCAAGGAGGGTGGGGGCAATTCTGATCTCCGGAGAGAGTTGGTTCCAGAGGGTCGGGGCTGCCACAGAGAAGGCTCTTCCCCTGGGCCCCGCCAGATGACATTGTTTTGTCGACGGGAACCGGAGAAGGCCAACTTTGTGGGACCTAATCAGTCACTGGGATTCGTGCGGCTGAAGATGGTCCCGGAGATATTCTGGTCCGATGCCATGAAGGGCTGTTACCTAGTTTGGTAGTGCAATATTTACAAGCAAACAACAAACAACAGAAATTCCATAGTTTGACCTTGAACTACATATATTTTCTTTTATTGGATTTTCCCTCTCTCTCTCTTCCTCTTCTCCCCCCTCTCTCCCCTTACTCTTTTCCTCTCTCCCTCCATACACGCACACACATACACACAAGAATGAACCATTTGGGTAGAATTGGACAGCTCCCGTGCCCTCATTGGTACAGAAAATTGTGTATTCATCAAATAACTTTATCAATTTCTACAACAGTTTAAAAAAAAAATAGAATTAACAACTAAGTTTAAATCCGGGCAACCAACAAATTACAAATAAAGAATATTCATTTAGTGTTCTATGTACTGATAAAACTTAATTGCAGTCCTATTAATTCTTCTTCCACAAATAATTTTTATGGGTTTTCCTTTTAGTAGAAAGAAGAAGGACAAAGAAACTCATTATGCTATTAGTAATGCCACCTATTTATCAACACTACTTTCCTTAAAGATTAATTTCTTGTGATCAAAATGCCACCACAGTTAATGGAAAAACGAGCACGGAGTGGCAATATTGCAAAGAGGTTGTGCAGATTTTTTGGGTTTTTTTGGAGTAAACAAAATATACTAAAGAACACAGTGTTACATGTGGCCATAATAATGAAAGAGCTCCATCTTGGAGACAATTTAAGAGTCTTGCCTGCAATCATTGCCTTATTCGCTGATGCATTTTGAATCAAACTGTGCTTTTAGAATGCAGCAGTCTAATCATGTTGACAAAAATAGCCGTTTCATGAATTTACAAGTAAATTAGAGAAAAACACCATCCTTCTTGTTTCTGCTTGACTTTAATTTTTTGCAAATGGGCAATGCAAATGTATTCAGAAGTATTCTTAGAAGTAAATTCTATTGGTGCAGAATGTGCCTGCCTAGAAATGTAGCCTAAGAATTGGAATGAAACGTTCTTCATCAAGGACATAATTTCTCACATTAGGATTATTTTGATCATTAATTTAACTCAGGACAATATTTTGTTTACTGGGTGCTGCATTTAACTGGTGTGTTGGAACCAGGAGTAGTGTTGGGCGAACCCAACAAAGTTTGGGTTTGGCGAGTTCGGCTGAACTTTGCCATGAAGTTCAGGTGAGTTTGCAGAACCCGAACACAAACAGCAGCAGCGCCACTGCGGCGTCCTTTTCTGTAAAAATAAACAAGGAGGTTGGGAATTCCCTACCTCCTTTTGCTTCTTTTTATTTTTACGGAAAAGGATGCCGCAGCGGCGCTGCAAGCAAAAGCAGGTGAGGAATCCCACTCTGGGATTCCAGGGGCAGGGCTTTGACGTCATAGAGACTCCTTCCCTCCCATTTTGGCCGGCCAGGAAGGAGTCTCCGTGATGTCAAAGCCCCACCCCCAGAATCCCAGCGTAGGATTCCCCACCTCCTTTTGCTTGCAGCGCCACAAACAAAAGGAGGTGGGGAATCCCACAATGGAATTCCCCACTCTCCTCCCGGGTGGTGGCGCTTTGCAGTGTTCAAGCCTACGCCAAACCTGAACTTTTAAAAAAGTTTTTAAAAAACTTTTTTAAAAGTCCATTTACTCTTATTGAATATGGTGCTATAAAAATGATGGATGAAGTACTCAATGTTTTAGACTAAGAGAATGGAGCAGGCTAGATGTGTGAATAAATCAAATTCATCCACAACAGCTGTAGGAAACATTTAGCACAATGGGATCCAAATGGTAAAACTTTTAAAAAAGTTTGGGTTCGGGTTCGGCATGAGCCCGAACGTTGCAAGTTTGGTTCACCCAACACTAACCAGGAGTCATAGGGAGGGTGAGACAAAGATAGCAGGATCATCTCAAATAGTTTGCATGAGAGTTGGGTTTTTTTCTTACATTTTGGAGGCAATATTTGTCTTAACTTTTAGCAATTATAGTATATTTCTTTTAAACTTGCACTCCAGTTTGCATGCATTTCCTGTATTGAAATAGCAAGAAACCAGAGTTCAGCAAAACAATGAGAATACTCTGGAGCCATTCCTAGTACTGACCATGATCGTATAAGGGAGTGTATAAAATTAATGGAAGATCATAGTTATCATCATAATTGATGTACATAACTTCTATGCTCTAAGTCACCATAACATTGAATACTAGTTGCTGGGAACTAAGCCAAAACTTACCCTGATACCCTGTTTGTGTGCTTTCCAGGCGCATCTTAATAGGCAGCATGACAATGGTGGACTGAATTGGTGATGCAGCAGGGTTGCTCCTATGTTCTTCCTACAGATAGTCCTCAACTTACAACCACAACTGAATCCAAAATTTCCATTGACAAATGATATATTTGTTAAATGAGCTATGACATTTCTTGCCACAGTGGTTAAGTCAATCAGTGCAGTTTTTAAGTTAGTAACAAATGGCTTTTAAGTGAATCTGGCTTCCCCATTGACACTGCATGTCAGAAGGTTGCAAAAGGAGATCATGTAGCCCTGGAATTCTGCAACCGTCATAAGTATAACTCAGTTGCCTTGCATCTGAATTTTTATTTTAGGACCCTGGGGATGCTGCAAGGGTCATAAATATGAAAACTGGTCATAACTCACTTTTTTCAGAGCCGTTGTAACTTCAAATTGTTACTAAATGAACAGTTGTTAAGTCAAGAACTATCTGTACTTTGTAAAACAGAATATGTTCTATCCAAATTCATAGAAGTCATTTTTTCTGTCAGTTTTATGAGCTCTTGACCTTTCGGAGTGATTAAGAAGATTTTTAGATGTTGATTATATATTTAAGCGTATGATATACTGTAGCTATTCATTAAACTTACCCAAACGGGGCTTCAAATTATTTTAATATACAATACCAAACCAGGTCTAAGAAGCCAGAAACTGACAGCAAGTGCTGCCTCTTCAAAGAAACTGAAGAAACACGGACCACCTAGTTAGCTGTTGCAAGAAGATTGCACAGACTGACTACAAGCAATGGCATAAGAAAGAAGCAACAATGATGTATTGGAAGATTTGCAAGAAATACCATTTGCATTTAAGCAAGAACTTGTGGGACCATAAAATAGAGAAAGAAAGAAAATGAAGAAGCTAAAGTGTTGTGGGACTTTAGAATCCAAATTGACAGGCACATATTATATAACATGCCAGACTTAACCAATGCTTATTAAGAAAAAAAAATCTGGCTACTGCGTGTGGTAGTATCTGGAGACAGCAGAATAGAAGAGAAAGAACTGGAAAAGATAACAAAATACTTGCTAGTAGAAATAGAACGACTGTGGCAAAAGAAAGCAAAAATAGTAATAGGTGCCTTGGATGTACACTATCCGCATTGACAAACTTCCCATCACTCGATAGCAAAAGGCAGCTTTTCTCAAAGCAGCTAATATCCTGTGTCAATAACTCTAACTCCATCAAACTTCAACATCTGCCTATCCCAGATCTTCGGGAACAGACTTGACAGGTGGCTAAAAATGCCAAATCCAGTCTGAACATTCAGCTGATTGTGTGAGGAATCATAAATTATATTTATTATGATTATTAGGTTTATGGCTTCCATAGTGACTACAGGCTTAGCACAAGAAAACATACTGCCCATAGATACGGGAATCCAAGTGTTCTTCATTTCATCATGTAATCTACTTTATATCCACTGTAAGTCATTCAGGCTCTCAGCCAGCTGCAGGGTATCATCTGCATAGCAAAGTATGTTTATGTATATATATCTCTGAACAATATGCCATTACCATCATCACAGTCTGTCCTTAATTATAGCAAACAACTGAAGAGATATGATGTATCCTTGCCTTATTCCTTTTAATGCTGAAAAATTCACTAAGAATGCAATTTGTTCTACTGCATCCTTTAATTCCAATGCTTATCACATTCTGCAGATTCCAAAATTCAAGTCAATACGCTTTATCTAAATCAACAAATAAACAATAGATTTCTCCCCCTATATTCATGTATTTCTCAATAACCTGTTGAAGAGCAGAATTTTGGTCCAAATTTTCAATTGTCCCCTTTCATGCCTTTTCAATAAGAAGTTGGCAAAACACTTTCCAGACATATAATAAAATAATGCTTCTTTTGTATTCAGTAATGCAATCTTTGCCTTTGCATAGAGGAATAAAAGTGGCATTCTCCCAATCATTAGGCAGAGCTGCAGTGTTCACAAACACATTATATAAACCAGTGATTTTCAACCTTTTTTGAGCCGCGGCACATTTTTTACATTTACAAAATCCTTGGGCACACCACCAACCAAAATGACACAAAATGACACCCTAAGACACTCTCCTCTCTTTTTCCATCCCTGTCTCCTCCCCACCCTTGTGTGTGTGTGTGTGTGTGTGTGTGTATACACAGTCTTGAACCATTTCCAAAAACAGGTGAGGGCTGGGGGGTTTTCTCTCTTATTCTTTGGGTGCTTTTTATCATATGCTTTAATTCAAGAGTCACTTCTCTCTCTCTTTTGTTTCTCTCTCTTTCCTCTCATTCTCTGTCTCAATCATTTTCTCATTTCTCTTTTTTCCTCCCCTTTTTGCTCATTTCTCTCTCTCTCTCTCCCTTCCTCTCCTTTTCTCTCTCTTGCTTTCTTTCTCTCTCTTTTTCTCTCTCTCTTGCCTTCTTTCTCTCACTCTTGCTTTCTCTCTCTTTCTCTCTTTTCTTTCTCTCTCTTGCTTTCTTTCTCTCTCACATTCTCTTTCTCTCTCTCTTTCTGTCTCTCTCTCTTTCTCACTCTCACTCTCTCAGCAAAAAGTTGCGAGACCGGAACCTGAGCTTCTTTCTTCGTGGCACACCTGACCATGTCTCATGGCACACTGGTTGAAAAACACTGGTATAAACTGCATAGCTACAATGTAAGCAAATATATTTCAACTTTTCTTCAATTATTCACACATGCTTGCCTTTTGTCAACATTCAGGCAGCACTTAGGACTTTTAATCAGTTCTCTTATCTATATTAATTTCTCTAGTATTTGTTCCAATTCCACATTTCAATATATCAATATCATTTCCATACAAATCCCTAAAATATTCCTTTGAGAATTCCTTTAGTACAGTTTCATCCCAAATCACTTCACCATTCTTTATATCATTCTTCCACTTACTGTGCTTGAAGTTACTTGCTGAACACTTTTCACTTGCTTCCAAAACTAGTTTTTATTTCCATCAAAACCACACTGCATTTTCTCCTCTATAACTTGTTCTTTGGTCTCATTGACATTCTTTGCAGCTATAGACATCGTAGACAGTCTATACAATAGTCATCTCTTATCCCCATTTTTAGCAGCTTCATTCTCTAATATGGATTTTTTATTTTGTCCAATATCATAAGAAATAATTTATATAAAGACGATTGGGACCCTGTATCTATAAGCATGATATTTCAATAAGAATTAATAGATTACCTAGATCAAATCTCAAATCGAACAAGGAGCCGCATCCCTCAAAAAAATCAAGTTTAAAAAGGACCAGATCTGGCCAGGAACCATATAGAACTAGATTTCTGAAAAATCCCCCTAGTGTTTTCCTATATATAATTGTTCCACTTAAGAAAATTATGTTGTAAATGTTCTGTTCACATTTCTTGGGTCCCTTCAGATGACTTGTTCAAATGAAAGTATGTAGAGTGTATCCATTCTGTGAAATTTGTGTCTTGGGCAGAAACAATTGGAGGTAAGTGATCTAGCAAATAAACCAACCCTTTTTTTGAATTTCTGTCATGTTTTTAATGGTTAATTTTGTCTTGTCTTTGTTAATTTTAAGCCCAGCAACTTCTCCATAACTTTCAATTTGTGATAACAGTTTAGGCTCGATGTAATCGGGCCCTCAAGTATGAAGATTAAATCATCTGCAAATGCTTGTAGTTTATATTCTTCCTCTCATATTTTAAGTCCTGTGATCTCCTTGTCTGCTCTTACATTTGTATTTAATACTTCTAATCTCAAAATAAATAACAGGGGTGACAATGGACACCCTTGTCTTGTTCCTTTAGTAATATCCACTTTTGCAGTCATTTCTCCATTTATCAATATCCTTGCCATTTGTTTGTCATATATTGCTTCTACAACATGTAAAAATGTATGTTCATACATTGTAGCTGTCTATTTAGAAATTGCCAGTTTACGTTGTCAAATGCTTTTTGTGCATCCAAAAACATCAACACCATTTGTTTCTCGGGATGTTGCTCATAATACTCTATAGTATTAAGAATTAACCACATATTATCCCTTATTTGTCTAGATCACTCCACCAAACATTCCCTTTCATATTTCTTATTGGTATGAACATTTATGTTTCATTTTGTAATATAATTTTTGTAGTTATTGCTATTCCAAGTCGCTTCCATATTCTGTTTCTTTTTGTCGACTGTCCATTTATTCTTTTGAGAGATTATTGTCAGAGAGCAATAGCACTTAGATTTATATACAGCTTCACAGTGCTTTACAGCCCTCTCTAAGCAGTTTACAGAACCATCATATTGCCCCCAACAATCTGGGTCCTACTTTTACCCATCTTGGAAGGATGGAGGGCTGAATTAAACTTTAGCTTGATGAGATTCGATCTGCCAAACTGCTGGCAGCAGGTGATCAGCAGAAATAGCCTGCATTCTAATCAGTGCCACCAGATCTCTTAAAAGATTATACTTTCTCTCTTGAAATGTCTTCTCCCACTCTAATTTCTTTAATTTTCCCCCTTCCATCTCATTTTTTCCCAAGATCCACCCTTCACACTATCAAATGATCTGTCCTACATTTAAAATCTGTCAACACCATTTTATCATTGAGTAATTCTCAGTCGTTCATACATAGCAATCAGATCAATCATGTTTTTTAGTTCATTCCTTTTCCATGAGGACATATGAATAGGCTTATTCTTAAAATAAGCATAAGCCTATAAATTAAAAATTAATTAATTAATAAATTAAAAATTTATTCAAAATATTTTTTTTTCTAAATATTAACACTATTCTATTCTATTAACTAATTTTAACTAAGTATTTACACCATTAACAACTTTGTTTCATTCTTGGGGTTCCAATTCACCCAGTTATTTTCTCGGTACTTGATTACTTTGTTTCCACTCACTACTTATGTCATCTAACTGAATAAGATTTTTCACACATCACATTCAACTAGAGAAATGTTGCCGTATTTTTTCAAAATGCTTTTTCCCCCATTATCACATTTTGCTATATAACTGTCCCATATATATCTCTGGTCCCATTTTGTTTAGGTTTTGAAGCATTATACTTCTGATAGACAGAAAAACAGGCAGACAGAGTACTAACCCTAGGACAGAGATCTTCAAACTTGGCAATTTTAAGACTTGTGGACTTTAACTCCCAGAAATCTTAAAGTTGCCAAGTCTAACTGTCAGGGTTCCAAATAACATCAAAAATTAAATAAGAGTCCGAGACAAAGTATTCCTCAAAGTTCCAATTTATTAGCAGAGCCATGTTGGCACATCTGGGAGAAACACGAATCTGAAGTCCCAGGAGTTTCTCCACCCAGTTGAAAGTTCAAGACCTTGTCCGCACACCCCAAGTCCATCACATTGACCAATCTTTATTGGCCAACTTGGCAGCAACTCCCATCTCCTTCTGTGGAGATGCAAGAGTGCAAAGACAAAGGATGACCTTGACAATCTCTAAGGAATTTGTTATGGCTACATGCAGAAATCCCTCATGCAATTATCCCACCCAAATTCCCATAGCTAAGAATACATTTTTAAATAGCATAAAGTGTGGCAGGCCAAAGATCCCAAGTAAAATGGCTTCGGCCTGACACTCATACATACCCATAACAATTTAGATATTCCCATTTATACTATTGGGCATGTGTTCTAGTCCTAACAAAACCTACATATTTCCTTTATTCATGTATTTATCAACTATTCTGCACAATATCAGAACAATCTCATTCAGATCTGTAAGATCCTCCTCCAGTACATCTGTTTTTCTTCCCCCCATCCATTAATTCATGTCCCTTACCATTTGAACATTTTACAATTGAGTCACAATCTTCCATAGGCCATGTCTTTATGAAATTGTATGAAAGATATTGACTTTGATAGACCATCATGGAGTTGGTTAATTTCACATAATGCTTTTTGTGAAAGTAGAGAATATGTGGAGTAGGTTACCAACCTTTGTTGCATAATGTTGTGGTTAGCTCTGGCCCAGCTCCCGCCCCAAGGAATGTGCAGGTGGATGTGGGGGAAACATCCACATGCCGTAGGCCTGTTTTGCTCCCAATGGAATCTGATGACAAAGCCTCCTCTGACCAAGGAAGCATGAGTGACAGGGAAGAGGGGAGTTTGGCAGACAGCCCAGGAGGAGATCAATCATCTGTATCATCCTTGGATTCTGAACAAGAATTAATGACACATCCACGCATGCGTAGAGTGATGCATAGGAGACAACAACTGAAGGATTATTACAAGAGAAAATGAGGCCACCTGTGATTGGGTGGGGCTGCTGTAATTAGTGCTACAGATAAAAGTGCAACCTGGTGTTTTAACCTCATGGCAGTTTATCTGATTCATTGTTTCGTCAAGATCGTGGTTTTTGTGCTGTTCAAGATTGTGTGTGGACTCTCTGGACTTTAGAATTGGACTCAATTTCCCAGTTATTGGGTGAGCAATTGGATTGCATTTAACCTGTGCCTTGTGTGTACCAGAAAATCCCTTTGACATTTAAAAAGGGAGCTGTTTCTGTTTTTCTGTTTATAAAAACTTTTGGGTTTTCCTTTTATCGTGTGGTGTGTGTCTTCCTGGACTAATTACCCTGTAATTACAGGCAGTTGAAACACGCCGGCAGAACACATAATAAAGGTTGGTAACACATATAACCTACCTCACACATTCTCACATAATGTAGAGAATACGTGCAGTAGGCTACCAACCTTTATTGCATCTGCACTATAGAGTATTTTCTACTAATGGTATGGACAATATATTATCAGTGTAAACATATTTTGGTCAAGTTGTCACTAATCATAACTCACAATTGAACCATACTTAGTTGTAAACATTGCTGGATTTAAGCACTCCTAATTTTGTGATGGTTTATGTCAAATTCAATGCCCATCCAATAATTCAATAAAAACCAAATTGTATGTAATTCATGCTCTCTCTGGAAGCTGCAATTATGTAAAACTGCACTGAACTTGAAACACCCATATATTTTATAGGCTGTCTGATAAATCAATCTTTATTGTATACCTTGATTGATAACGATCATTTTCTTGCATATAACTCTGTTTGTGGGATGCTTATGCAAATGAAAAATAGAGACAGTTATTTAAGCTCACTAAATGTTTCCCTTTGTTGCAGTTCCCACAGACATGTATGTCTTTCCCCTTAGGGAGTTTCCAATCATCTATTACGTAAGTAGCCCAGCCTGTAAAACTGGCTTTTGATAAGTTGCCAATATTTAAAAGGATTTGAAAAGTCAATAAATATCAAGAAATGACATTTTTTTCTTGAACCTGGCCATGACCTGATAGATTTAGTGTTGGCACCAACATTATTAGATTATTATTAGATTGTAAACAATTTTTTTTTTGTAGTACATCAGTAATAGTATAAATCAAGTGCCATATCTTGAGGAGTACATTCCTGACTGGAAATGGTACATTAAATTCTTAGCATGCGCAGAGGAGTCTCAAGGCCACTGGCCTTGCATGCAGATTTACCATTCTGTTACATTCTTTTTTTTTTTTTTTAAGAAATCGATATACAGTATACTTGGTAAGAATATCACCTGCACATTCAGTCAAATTTCCCTTTGCATTTTTTCCATGTGAGAAAAAAAATGCACCTAACAGAAATAGATGATGCTTCAAATCTGATTTGTCCGATTTCTCTCATTTGTAACTGTAATTTTCCAATTTTAGCCTCAGTTTGTGTATGTCTTTAAAGTTGATACTGAATTGTACAAATAGTCAAGCAACTTTTTTCCTCTAATAAGCCATTTTTGCTTATTACCCTTTCTCCCAACTTATTGGAGAGATTTCATTAGGCTGAATTTATCTTTTAATCGAATTCCATTTAGAATTGTACTTCTCTTGTTTTAGTGCCTCTTTTAGTGAGTTTCTTTTATTGTTAACTTTGATCAAGTCTTCTTTATGGAAGACACTTTTATTGTTTTGTTTAACATTTCAGTCTGTATATTTCTTTGAACTATTTTGATAGGGTGATATAAAATACAGAAATAAATAAAGCACCTATTTTTTTTAAAAATCACTGAAAATGTTTAAGAATGATAATGTAGCAAAAAAGGTATATATCCTCTAATGTATCTAGGAAAAAACAATTATATTTTTGTTAAATTTTAAATTAAACCAAAAATTTTCTCTCACTTTTCTCTGTTCCATTCTAACTGTATCAGTTGGCATTTAGGAAATTCTATATATGCATGACAAAAATTAGATTAAGATTCCAGCATCATGAAAGTGTCATGGATCTTTTCTCCAATTCTTGTGTATGTTCATCTGCATAATAGATTTTATTTATGTGTTTGCCAGATAGATTGTTTATAATGGAGCCTGTTCAGGATGATCTCAAGCTCATGCACATGTTTTTCCAATGCATAAGTATTTTTAAAATCTCCATATTCCAATGCATAAGTATTTTTAAAATCTACAAAAATATTGTAGAAACACATGTCAAATTTTTAGTATTAACTACTTATTTGCTGTTCTGCCAGACTCTCTGGTAGGAGCCTCCCGAAAATTCAAGGGTACAAATTTCAGACACACAGATATTTGAAAATTCAAAACAATATTCTTTATCCCAAAATTTAAAATAAACTAAGCACTCTTTTTGTATTGCAAAGAGCACTCGTCCCAAAACAACTGAGTAGTCTGTACAATTAACCTTAAGCAGTCATTAAGTACTTAGCTAGCAGCTGTGAAGAAACTTCACACCCCTTCTTCTTCCAACGGAAGTGAGACACACACACACACACACAAACACGTTACTCTGCTTTGTTTTCAAAGGCATGAAAAATCAACAAGCAAAGTCCAGAAACCAGCAACCCAGGATTCCTGACGAACTGCGATCAGATACTCTTTCACAATGGCCAAACCCACACACTGCTGTTTATAGCAGCAGCCCTAATTACTGGAGCCCCATCCAACCACAGGTGGCCTCATTTTCTCTTGTAATAATCCTTTAGTTATTGTCTCCTATGCATCACTCTACGCATGCATGGATGTGTCATTAATTCTTGTTCAGAATCCAAAGATGATACAGGTGATTGATCTCCTCCTGGGCTGTCTGCCAAACTCCCCTCTTCCCTGTCACTCATGCTGCCTTGGTCAGAGGAGGCTTCATCGGCAGATTCCATCAGGAGCAAAACAGGCCCCCACATCCACCTGCACATTCCTTGGGGCAAGAGCTAAGCCGGAGCTAACCACAACATTTGCAATGTTACTTTCTGAGAAATTATGATGAATCAATTTTGATCAGTTTATTATCTATGATAACATACAACATGCTGAAACAGAAATGAGAGTTTGCATAGTGGCTGAATTCACACAACACAATAACCTAAATGCAAGAAACATTGTTTAAACATAGAACATAGAATCATAGGGCTAGAAGGTATTGATTGCTCCTACTATGCATGTTGAAAAGAACAGAAAGATTTGCAAAAAAAGAAAAGAAAAATAATAAAAATAATTTAATGTCCAATTTGTTTGTTTATAGGCCAGAATTCAATACCAGAGCAGTGATACTTAATTATTTTTTTAAAAAATAAATTCTTATATAAACTTAGTTTATAGCCTAAACCTACCACTCTTTTAAAATGGGAGGGGGAGGTCTTTATAAATTCTTATGCAAGTATCCACCAGCCTCAAGGGTTTGAAAATTTTACTCCTTAATTTGATAACTAGGACTGACAGAATAAATGTTACGTACTTTGTTTTTCAAAAATTCTGTCAAAAAAGTCTCCCTTCGAAATTCCTCAACAAATTCGGCAGACATATGATAAGATAACGATGAGGGTTTTTATTTTTGGCAATTTGCTAGAACACAGAAAACAGAGAATAGGAATAAATGGGAAGTTTTTCCGTTGGAAGCTGGGTTGGGTACCTCTCAGTTCAGACCAGATCGGCTGCATCACAGATCTGGTTCTATCTGTGCTGGTCCGTGCTCACCACCATCTTTTTCCCCACTGAATTTTTGGCCGATTTTCCTGTATTTGGTTGGGTTCTCTTCATTCTGTGCTTTGAAAAAAGCCCTCCCTCCTGCCCCTGGTTTATTACTGACCTTTATTTCTTCACCCAAATCACAGCTGATCAGCTCCTCAGCTGTGTTTCGGGCAGAATCCGCCTTCTGAGCATGTGCAGAAGTGAAATTGCACAGCTGTCAGCCAGGTGAACACCCCTCTCTCCTGACATTCGTGCCAACAGGCTGCCCTAATATTCCCATAAATATGCACAGGTTGTACAGGTGTATGATACCACTTATGTAAGATTTTTCTTCTCATTTCTCTAACCCTTGTATTCTTAGTTTTCCTTATATTCACCACTATATTCTTCATCTCTTGTACATCTATTTGAAGTTCACTTTGCCACCATCTGGTTAATCCATGGATCACACACCCAGCTGCCTGCATTAACATCCTGTATATATTACCCGCCTGTGATCTTATATTGTCACCTTTACCTCTTAATTTTTTCTCTAATTCTGTCCCTTCCCTTAGTAGTGCTTCTTTATTTTCTCTTTCCTTTATTGTAAGGCTACATTAACAGTAACTTGCAAGATGAAGTTTCTTGCTGATGAAACCTCATAACCTCATTTTTGAGTGTCTGATCAATTAGGGCAGGTCCTTCCTAATTTCTCTCTCTCACACCATTAAAGCAATGGAGGCTCCTGCCTCTCTTGCCTAATTATTTCCTAGACAGTACCTCTTTCCTTCATCACCCAATATCATTCACACATCCCTTACATACGTGGATAGCTATTATTATTATTATTATTATTATTATTATTATTATTATTATTATTATTATTATTATTAATTAGATTTGTATGCCGCCCCTCTCCGTAGACTCGGGGCGGCTCGCAACACAATAAAACAGTTCATAACAAATCTAATAATTTACAATTTTAAATATTTTTAAAAAACCCATTATTAAGCAGACATACATACAAACATACCATACATAAATTGTATAGGCCCGGGGGAGATATCTCAGTTCCCCCATGCCTGACGACAAAGGTGGGTTTTGAGGAGTTTACGAAAGGCAAGGAGGGTAGGGGCAGTTCTAACTTCTGGGGGGAGCTGGTTCCAGAGAGTCGGGGCTGCCACAGAGAAGGCTTTTCCCCTGGGGCCCGCCAAACGACATTGTTTAGTTGATGGGACCCGGAGAAGGCCCACTCTGTGGGACCTAATCGGTCGCTGGGATTCGTGCAGCAGAAGGCGGTCTCGGAGATATTCTGGTCCGATGCCATGAAGGGCTTTATAGGTCATAACCAACACTTTGAATTGTGACCGGAAATTGATCGGCAACCAATGCAGACTGCGGGGTGTTGGTGTAACATGGGCATACCTTGGGAAGCCCATGACTGCTCTCGCAGCTGCATTCTGCACGATCTGAAGTTTCCGAACACTTTTCAAAGGTAGCCCCATGTAGAGAGCGTTACAGTAGTCGAACCTCGAAGTGATGAGGGCATGAGTGACTGTAAGCAGTGACTCCCGGTCCAAATAGGGCCGCAACTGGTGCACCAGGTGAACCTGGGTAAACGCCCCCCTCACCACAGCTGAAAGATGGTTCTGTAATGTGACCTGTGGATCGAGGAGGACGCCCAAGTTGCGGACCCCCTCCGTGGGGGTCAATAATTCCCCCCCCAGGGTGATGGACGGACAGATGGAATTGTCCTTGGGAGGCAAAACCCACAGCCACTCCATCTTATCAGGGTTGAGTTTGAGTCTGTTGACACCCATCCAGGCCCCAACAGCCTCCAGACACCAGCACATCACTTCCACTGATTCGTTGATTGGACATGGCTGCAGGTTTTATCATTAAATCTTAATGATGCTTTAGATATTGATTTTGTTCATTAAAACCAAAGGCCTGTCTTAGTTGCTGCTTGCCTGACTAGTGAAGATTTGAGTATAGCCACTTTAACAAATTTTGAGTTTTTGTATTCCATCACAATTCTTTTTAGCTTAAAGCAGGGCTGTCAAACTCCTGACCTGCAGGCCGGAGGTGTCACACACTGGCCATGCCCAGCTTAGTGAAGGGGTGGGGGGGCCAGTCCCAATATATCATATGATGCCACCATGACGACATGAGTTTGACACCCCTGACTTAGAGCAACAGCTAGAAAATCATCAAACTTCCATTGGTGCCTTGTGAATTCTTTAATTTGGTAGACTATTTGACCTTTCCTAAAGTGCAAGTCATGTTGGATTTTGATTTCAAAAAATGCTAATTGGCATTGAGATTATGGAAATTAAGTCCAATACAACTGAAGAACATCAGTCAAGCACACACAAGTTTAATCTGTTTTGTTGTTGTTACATTTCAGCCTTTTCCTGACATCCAGCTGAAATTAATAGTCTGTTTAGTTGCTGTGTTGTCTAGTACAGCATGTTCTACTCAGTCCTCATGCCACAGCCTAATTATACCTACATTTTAGTTCAACAAGATTCCCATGTAATGCAATTTAGCTTAGTCAATATAAATGCTCATGTTTTTCTTGAGTCCCAGCATCAATTAGGAAAAGATAGAATTTTCAATTCTTGCATTTGCTGTATTTTATCAAAAAGTAGTAAATTAGTTAAGTAGTAACTAGCAGTTAACCCATCCCATTGGGTTGACAATCCCTGGTGATCACGGAAAAGGAGGTGCAAGATTTATTTCACAGATGAAAGCCAGGAAAAGCACGAGGCCCAGACAAGATAACTCCTTAATCTTTAAAAGTCTGTGCTGACTAATTAGCCCCCATCTTCACCCAAATCTTCAACAAATCACTAGAGATATGCTCCATGTTCCTTCTTGTTTCAAATGCTCCACTATCACCCCAATGCTGAGGAAGCTCTCCATTAAGTTGCTCTAACATTTATAAACATTTTATAACAAAAAAACATTTTATAACAACAAAAAAAAAACAGATCCAGGAAACTACAGACCTATCCGCCTGACCTCAATACTAGGGAAGATTTTGGAAAAGATAATCAAGCAACGAATCAACAAACACCTAGAAGCAAACAAAATAATAACCAAAAGCCAACATGGGTTTGTAAAAAACAGATCATGCCAGACTAATTTTATTGCATTCTTTGACAAACTGACAAAATTAGTGGACCAGGGGAATGCTGTCAGTGTAGTTTACTTGGACTTCAGTAAGGCTTTTGACAAAGTAGACCATAACCTACTACTAAATTAAGTAGAAAAATGTGTGATGGAAAGCAACACTACCAGAGGGAGTTCAGAACTGGCTAACCAATTGCACTCAATGTGTAGTGCTCAATGAAACTACATCTACATGGAGGGATGTATGCAGTGGAGTACCCCAGGGCTCTGTTTTAGGCCAAGTACTGTTCAAGATGTTTATCAATGATTTGGACAAGGGGATAGATGGGGAAATCATCAAATTTGCAGATGACACGAAACTGGCAGGAATAGCCAATACTCCAGAAGATAGGGGCAAAATACAGAAGGATCTTGAGAAACTTGAATGATGGACGCTACCTAATAAAATGAAATTCAATGGTGAAAAGAGTTAAGGTTCTACATTTAGGCAAGAAAAACAAAATACACATGTACAGTATGTGTGGCACATTGCTCAACAGTAGTAACTGTGAGAGGGATCTCGGAGTCCTAGTGGATAATCATGAAAATGTGATCCAGCAGTATGCAGCACCCCCCAAAAAAGCCAATACAGTTCTAGGCTGCATTAACAGAGGGATAGAGTCAAGATCATGTGAAGTGTTAATACCACTTTATAAGGTCTTGGTAAGGCCACACTTGGAATACTGCATTTGGTTTTGGTCGCCATGATGTAAAAATGATGTTGAGACTCTAGAAAGAGTGCAGAGAAGAGCAACAAAGATGATTAGGGGACTGGAGGCTAAAACATATGAAGAACAGCTGCAAGAACTGAGCATGACTAGTTTAATAAAAGGAAGGACCAGAGGAGACATGATAGCAGTGTTCCAATATCTCGGGTTGCCACAAAGAAGGAGTCAACCTATTCTCCAAAGCACCTGAGGGTAGAACAAGAAACAAGGAGAGAAGTAAGTTAGAACTAATGAGAAATTTCCTGACAGTTAGAACAATTAATCAGTGGAACAGCTTGCCTCCAGAACTTGTGAATGCTCCAACACTGGAAGTTTTTAAGAAGATGTTGGATAACCATTTGTTTGAAGTAATGTAGGATTTCCTACCTAAGGGGGGGTTGGACTAGAAGACCTATGTTCCTTCCAACTCTGTTGTTGTTGTTATTGTTATTGTCATCTATATTTAAAACCTTTGAAAGGCTAGTGATGTCCCACTTGGAAACCATCACGCCTTCACTGTTAGCCCCCCTGCAATTTGCAAACCAAGAAAATAGATCGACAGATGATGTTGTTAATATGGCTCTGCACTATATCCTACAACATCTTGAATCTCCAAAGAGCTATGCAAGGGTTCTCTTTGTAGACTTTAGTTCAGCATTCAATACCATCAGACCAGACATTCTTCTAACTAAACTAAATCAGTTAGCGATACCTGAATACACTTGTAAGTGGATCACAAGCTTCCTAACAGACAGGAAGCAGATGAAGCTAGACAAAATCACATCAGATACCTGTACAATTAATACAGCCCCCACCCCAAAGCTGTGTGCTCTCACCACTTCTCTCTTCTCATTTTTCGCGAATGCCATCACTCTGCTAAACAAATAATTCCCTCACTGCTGTCAAACTATTCACTAAGGCTGCATTACTATTACTATTAGTCTTTTCATCATTCCGTCATCACCCATCTCCTCCCATTTATGTCTGTATGACTGTAACTTGTTGCTTGTATTTTTATGATTTATATTAATATTGATTGTTTCCTGATTGCTTATTTGTGCCCTATGACTATCATAAAGTGTTGTACCTCATGATTATTGACAAATGTATCTTTTCTTTTATGTTCTATGGTATGCTATGCTATTCATTTCATTTCCTGACAAAAGAAAGAATTTTTACACTCAACTGGAATGAATTACATAATTTGTGAAAATAAATTCCTTTAAATAAATATTTCCTCATATTTTCATATTTATGCAATAACTAGGGTGCAAGAGCTAACCAATAAGGAGAAGCCATGATAGATGAAATAGATTGAATCTTGCCCAAGGGAACTTTGCAAACAATTTTTGTCTTCTGCCTATATTTTTACATGTGTCAAACACTGCAATTCTTGATGTTTTATTTTGGTTAACTATGCAAGTTCTACATATTAAAATTATATCTAAAATGTCATATAGAATAATGTAACAATCTAAAGTAAAAGCATCAGTGCAAATAATAATTAGCATTCCTACATTCAAAACAATCAGAATAAATATACAGAGTAATGTCAAATACACAAAACAGAAGAGCTATGAAAAGATGTTTGCAATGTTGGACAATCAGAAATCATTATTGTCTGAATAAAAGTGTGAAGATCCAGCTTACTAATTGGGAAAATAGGGATGTTCATAGGAAAGCCACCACAGAAAAGATCTCCAAAGTCCCTTATTTAATCTGTTTAGGTAATCTTGAATTGAACCTTTAATGGAATTCATACATTCAGAACTATTGTAGGGGATACTTGATTTTTTTAAAATAAATGCTTATTATGCCATTTAGAAATTTTGTAGTATGTTTGCATTCCAGTTATCTTTTAGATGCATTGGAGGCTCTTCTTGATTGGTTCAACCCAAATCTCTATTTCTAATTGGTGATTATTTTTTGTACATTTTTAGAATAGTAGAATAATTGACATACCATCTGTTGTGGTTGGTTCTGGCCCAGCTCCTGCTTCAAGGAATGTGAGGTGGATGCAGGAGAAACATCAACATGTCATAGGCCTGTTTTATTGCCAACAGAGTCAGGTAGTGCAGTTTCCTTGGACGAAGAAGAAGGTGGAAGTGACTTGGAAGAGGGGGGCTTGGCACACAGCCCAGGAAGCCAATCTCCATTATCTTCGGTCAATTTGGATGCGGAAGTCTTGGACCCACGCAGGCGCAGAGTTATGTGTAGAAGAGACCAATCGAGGACATATTACAGGAGATAAGAGAGGCCACCTGTGTTTGGGTGGGGCTCTAGTAATTAGAGCTGCTGATACAAATAGCAGCATGTTGGTTTGGTCGTTGTGGAAGATTATTTGATCGCAGTTCTTCAGGACCGTGCCTTGCTGTTTTACGGACTTTGTTTGTTGATTTTTCATGCCTTTGAAACCAAAGCAGAGCAAAGTGTGTGTGTCTCACTTTGTTGGAAGAAGGAGGGCTGTGACGTTTCTTCACAGCTGCTAACTAAGTACTTAAGGACTGATTAAGGGAATTATACAGCCTTCAAGGTTGTTTTGGGACGAGTGCTCTTTGCAATACAAAAAGGGTGCTTTGTTTCTTTTGAATTTTGTGATAAAGAACATTGTTTTGAATTTTCAAACGTGTGTGTCTGAAATTTGTACCCTTGAATTTTCGGGAGACTCTTACCATAGAGCCCGGCAGAACACCATCCAGCTAAAATTAGGCATTTAACAACCCCATTATAAAAAGATCAAAATTGTGAGATAATTGTGAAAGCATTTGCTTTTGCATCATTATTCACATTATGTTAATTTATATTTTTACATGATGACTATTGAACCAATTATGTCAAACTGTCAAAAGGGATAAAATTATTAACTCAGCACAGAGGTATTCTTTGAAGGCATTGTAAGTAACTTGGGTGATGTCAAAGAAAGCAATAATTTACTTATCTTTACAATTTACAAAGTGAAAGCATTCCATTCAGTCATTATTTATTTAAGAAGCAAACAATATATCCAGGAAAACTCTTTCATTTTTTAAACAGGAAATAGCTATATATATCTATATACATCTTGATCTTGTTAAATATCTTGATCCATATCATTGATTACTTTAGTGTCCTGCTGGTAAACGGGGCAAGTATAAATCAAAGAAATAATGGAAGAGAACACATTGCCTATGCTAATAGGATTGTATTATTCAATGAATTATGTATTGTTGAATATTAAATCATAGAAATTCTGAATTGATAGTTTCTTTCATCACCATAACTGATGATCTGGAAAACCTTGGAATAGAGGCAATTAAAGGACAATTTGTGGTTTCATTTCAAACCAAGCTTCTTAATTCTGCTACATGTTCTTATTGTACTGCCAAGTGTCCCATGCTTCATGAACAGTCATCAGAAGAGTAACAACTTGTTTAGCAAGAGTTTAGCAAATAGTCAACTGAAGCATATGAAGGGAGACTATTGTATGCCAAGCAAGTTTATGAACTAGTGGAAAGTGTCAGTTGAGAACACAATTGAAATGCTGTTGTATATTTATTAAACGACCTAGTATTGACCAGTACAATGGTGTTAGCAATTGAATTTAAGTATGAATCATGTATTATCTACCTAACTGAAGTAAACAAAAGATAAGAGGAATCTCTCATGTGGAGTATAATAAATTGACTCACTACCCACACAAGATTAATCGCACTGTGATTTAGAGAAGGTACACTGACACATATGTATCAATAGGTACAGATACACTTAGGGCAGGAAAAAAATAGTCTCGCTCAGCTGTTTTATAGAATCTGGAGGGAAAAAAGTTTATGTCAGTTTGGAAAACTAGAGTATAAGTAGTTCCATTGTTATCATATCAAATAATTCTTCATGGCTCTTTTTAAGAATTCCATCCCATGGTTAGACTCCTGAAATTACTGATTGCTCTTTTCTCTTCCAATTGCTTTTTACTAATATCCATTTCATTCTTTTAAATTGTGAACTATCTTGACCGCACTGGCTGAAAGAAAAGAAAAATGTAGCATATGAATAGACATTGTGTTCTCTGAAGTCATAAGATGCAGCTGAAACTGGTCAGCTCCTGGGTAAAGGATTCTCACAAGATTTTCAATTTAATTATCTGTAATTATACACCCAGATGAAATATGAAAAATTCTATGAAAATTTTGGATTTATAGGAAATTCCATTATATTTTTACAAACACACACACACAAACTTTCATGGGATTTCTTATGAATCCAAATTTTAGGGTTGGTTATTAATACTCACACAATATAACATTCACTCACGCATTCCTTCCAGTTCATTTTCAGTACTTGTCTCCATATATATAATGAAATTGAAGATAATGAGAGGTAATGTAAAAATGTAATAAATAAGTTAACATAGTATATATAACGTATTTCAAAAGTTTCTCCTTTATTTTCACTGGGCAACGAAGGGTTTTTAAGCCCATTCACAATGTTGGGAATGATTGGAAGAGAAACAAGGATCTTGCCTTTTTCGACTGAAGAATACTTTAGCAATAGCAATAACACTAGCACTTAGACTTATATACCACCCCATAGTGCTTTATCTTTGCAGGAGGAAAAATGTGAGACACTTGATTTCCCAATCCATGCAAAGGAGAGAGTAACTGTTGGATTTATTTTGCAATAGCAATGTAGTGGTTTTTTCCTTCTTTATTTGGTAATATAGACAAAATTACAAGGCTCTTTTCCTCACAATAAAATAGAATACTGCACTTAAAAAGTAAATTCAGTACTAGAGGAATCCCTTAAAGACTGGGTACACTAAACAACCACAGAGGTAAGTGCTGTATTTTGCAGGACTCAGAGAAAATAAAGGAATGGAGCAACCTGGAATGAGGTATAGTTGCCTAGCTAAATCACTGAACAAGAATGCTGCATTTTAATTTTTCTTCTTCCTAAGTCACAGCTGAGGGCAGAATAGGATCAAGATAAATAAAGCTATATTCATTCCCTAAATGCCTCACTTTGGCAGTTTGAAAGGTATTGGTTGGCGATCAATGTCAAAAAGAAAATAGTTTGTACAGCATAAGTTGAATTTGTGGGTCTCATTACAACAGGATCAGTGATAGTTATTAATTTTGGAGGGTTTTAAAATAGCATTAAACTGTGGAGGTTGCATGTGTTATTGTGTCTTGTGTTCTTTTCATCTTCATTTATTTCCTTATTAAAGGCAGCAATAATGATGGAGGCAGTTTATTAGATAAAAATATCATTAGGAACAATATAACAGTTCAGGAAAATGTAAATATTATCTACCCTGAATAATATGCATGCATAACATTGATAGTTTACTATGTACAGATATCATCTGATTTTTTGTCATGTCTTGAAATAATACAATAACAAATTTCATACAATAAAAAATTTCATACCACAACAATATAATGTAATAGAAAAATGTGAAATCTGCTCATAAGAGTCTGAAGTTGGTTCCAATAAAATAATTTCTGCAGATAAGAATTAGCCTTGTTCTGTATCATTCCTGTTTACCTAAAGTATTTTCCATCCAAATTCCAATTATTTTCTTGTTTTCAAACCCAAGATATTTTAATATGCCCTTCATATACACAAGATGGCGCCGACAAAGGCTGCCTCGGTGAAATGCTCTCAAATTACCCTCAAAACGTCGCTACAGAGCACTGCACACCAAGACAACTAGACACAAGAACAGTTTTTTCCCGAACGCCATCACTCTACTAAACAAATAATTCCCTCAACACTGTCAGACTTTCTACTAAATCTGCACTTCTATTCTACTAGTTTTCCTCATCATTCCTATCACCCATTTCCTCCCATGTTGACTGTATGACTGTAACTTGTTGCGTATATCCTAAGATTTTTATTAATATTGCTTCTTCATTGCTTATTTGACCCCTATGACAATCATTAAGTGTTGTACCACATGATTCTTGACAAATGTATATTTTATTTTATGTACGTTGAGAGCATATGCACCAAGACAAATTCCTTGTGTGTCCAATCACACTTGGCCAATAAAATTCTATTCTATTCTATTCTATATGTTGAGCAACTTTAAACAATGTGAAAATACCTCTGTGTTGCAACCGCATTAAAATGGAACTAATTAGATTATCATTCATAATGGTTTCAGCACCCACTTATTTTGCTCTGTGCTTGTTTCACTGTAAGAATAATGTAGTTACAAGATAAAGAAGAATCACAATTTTACAAAGCCTGGGAGAAATGATTCACTTGGCTAGACCAAAACAAGACTCCAAAAACTTGATTGAACTACAAAAGAACCTACTATCTAAACTTCCATTTTACAACTTCATTCAAAATAAAGATCTGAATGATAAATTGAATGTTTTTAAGTTTTTAGGATCTTTTTAATCTTTTAATCGTAATTAATTGGATCAAATTGTTTTACTATGTATTCTATGTTTGTTGTGAGCCGCCCTGAGTCCACGGAGAGGGGCGGCATACAAATCCAACAAACAAACAAACAAACAAACAAACAAACAAATCTAACAGTAGGATAGAAATTTTTATTTACGATTTTGAAACCATACACAAGTGATTCATTAGACAACAACAATGGGATAAAACTTCAGTTTTAGACATCAAAAATTTTTCCTATATGAACCAATGACCACAAAAATACCAGTAATTAACAGAAATGCAAGTCAACATGATAGTCATGATAGTCAACAAAGAGGTTGACTTGTCCCTGTTGTGCATATATACACAGTTTCCTTCTCTTTTTCCTTCCTTTCCCGGAAGTTCGGCAAAAGTTCGGGGTTCGGGGGGGTGCTGGGAAGCCCCCAGCCCGGCTGTCACCTTTTCAAACAGCCGTTTGGCTTCCCAGCTGTCTCCTGAAGCCGAACGCCAAACCCAAACTTCCGTGTTCGGCGTTCGGAGACAGCTGGGAAGCCGTGCGGCTGTTTTAAAAGGTCACCCCCCCGAACCCCGAACCCGGAAGTTCGGCAAAAGTTCAGGGTTCGCGGCTTCCCAGCTGTCTCCCGAAGCCAAACGCCAAACCCGAACTTCCGCGTTCGGCGTTCGGAGACAGCTGGGAAGCTGCGCGGCTGTTTTAAAAGGTCACAGCCGGGCTGGGGGGCTTCCCAGCACCCCCCAAACCCCGCGTCTTCCCAGCTGTCTCCCGAAGCCGAATGCCAAACCCGAAGTTCCGCGTTCGGCGTTCGGAGACAGCTGGGAAGCCGCGCGGCTGTTTTAAAAGGTGACAGCCGGGCTGGGGGGCTTCCCAGCAACCTCCCGAACCGAACCCGGGGTTCAGAAAAATTTTGCCTCTTCTTACGAACTTTTTTCGAGTTACGAACCGGCGTTCGGTAGGCTGCTGGGAAGCCCCGCCGCCCAGCTGTCACCTTTTAAAACAGCCGCGCGGCTTCCCAGCAGTCTCCGAACGCCGGTTCGTAACTCGAAAAAAGTTCGTAAGAAGAGGCAAAATTTTTCTGAACCCCAGGTTCATATCACCAGTTGTTCATAAGACGAGGGGTTCGTATCTTGAGGTACCACTGTATTGTAGTTGAATTATACAAAGAGAGAACTAGCATTTCTTTCAGTTAGAGGTAGATGTGCTCTCAGAAAATACAGATGTAGTCTAACTAATTTTTATTAACTAAAGTAGAAATTGCTTCCAAATAAATGAGTCACAGTATTAAAAAAAATCTAGAGACAATCTTGCTGGATGATACCAATCTAGCTAGAACATGTGTTTTCAACATTGGTCAAAGGATTCCCTAGGGAAATCTGGCAAGCAGAATGAGTGCAGAAACTTTTTCCAACTATCTCTGATGCCCTGGAGTCGGTTTCTCTTCTATAAATTTGCCTAAATTTCTTTATCACCTGCCAAAATTTGTGTTCATCTCAATATTTTTGGGAAGAGATATCATCTTATGCGTGCCCTGTTAAAGAAATACTTCTTTGTTCCCTTAATGGAAGAATGAATCTATTCTTGCTGTACATAGATGATCAGGCTTTTGTATGGTATTTAAAATGCTTCGCTTTTGGGAAAAATAAGGAGAAAACTGGCGGTAAGCAGGAAGAATGCAAAGTCATATCTCCTCACCTACTCTCTGAAGTGTCGTAATCTAACCTGAAGTTTTCTTCTACTTATCAGCATTCTATCAATCTATTAGCCTTCCTTTGTTGATTACTTATCATCTTTGGGAAGAATCATCACAATTGGGAAGATAAACAGATCACCTCTGTTTTTGACTTTCTTGCTACTTCACAAAAGTAGCAAGAAAATATAAGGAATGTTGTTCATTCGGTAGAACTGAAAAGAGTGAAGATTACTTCCTTGCTTATATCCCTTCTTGGAACCAAGCCCAGCATTAGATAATGAGAAAACTATGATAAACACATATTTTCTCCAAGATGAACATTATAACTGGTGTATTTTATATACATAAAGCTGAGCAGGTTTATCAGAAGAGGAACCTTCACAGCTTTTTAAATAAAATTCCTGACATGAATAGGAAAATGCCGTGTTGTAAGAACATGTATGAATTTCAATGAACATATAATAAGGAATCATCACAGACATAATAAAGGACAGGTGTAGTTACTAGTCTCCAAATTTATACTACCTATGATTACTTGAAAGCTACACTGAATAGGATTAAACCGATTAGAAACTGTATGGAGGATTCAGTCTAATATTGCAATTTAATATAAATAGAGATAGGAATAAACCTCAGTGAAAGTTACAAGATATAATTTTGAACAGTTATATATTAGTTTATATGTTCTTCAATGTTGGCAACCACCCACTTGTACAAAACTCAAGGATTAAAAGAGCAAAAATAATTAAATATAATATATAATATCAAGTGGAGAAAGAACTGAACAAGTTCATAACATTATCTGTTTATTTAAAGATAAATTTCATGGCCACTCAACTCTATTAGACTCTGGGCATATCCCACAATCAATTTAACTCATAGGCATCCAAAATGCTTAAGGTATAACTGCAAGTATACATAGCATTGAACTATAAGGGGGGGAGAACTATATACTCTGACAATTGTTTTATAAAGTCTTCTTTTAATAGACCATATCTCATTAAAATAAATCATGTTATCGAACTACAATTGCTGAGAAATAAATTACACCCATTGCGGTTTGCATACCACAATATTCATATTGTATTTGGCATCACCAAGTGCTACATACTATTAAAAGGCAGCATTTCATGTGTTCCACTGCCTCAGTTTTTGGGGATCATATTTTGTGCAGGCATATGAAAGCCCAAAGTCTGTGTCAAGAACATTGGAGCCACTGGATGCTGCATATCTTTCAGCAACTCACAGTAACTTTAAGCCGTTCTGCTCTAATTACTAACTTCATACAGCAAACTTGACATAACCTGATTCTAGTAACCAATTGCAACATTTCAAGCAGCTGCCATTCAACTGAAATGAAAATGTTGAATCTATAATTAACAAACGACAGCTTCAATCTGCGGTCTTCCAGTATTTCTTGGGTGGGTTAAATGAATGTAATTTTGACAACCCAGGCAACTCGCTTGAAGATTTGTCCCCAAAGCTGTTTTGTTTATTTTCCAAAATAAGTTCATCTGTGAGGGAGTTGGCTCCTTACCCTGGGGTCAACCAGTGACATAGTTTATGTCAGTTTACAGGTGGGCTGCGGTAGATTCAAAGTGGCCTTTGAGAAGATAATGTTCCATTTGATGTCAAACACCGTTCAGACATCCCCTTAGGAGACAAAAGCTCTTCTTCTGAATGACTCCTGCAGAAGTATATTTTCACCAAGACGACAAATACACCAGCTAGTTTTTCAAGGTCAACCACTCAATTCTGTCTTCAGGTCAGGCAATTTTCTTCTCTTTTTAAACAATTGGCAGGTTGGTTTGCCCTCCTGCTTAATTCGTGGAAAAGGGGAAGGAAGAAGCAAAGTGTTAATTAAATGGAAGGCCAGCTATAAAATCATCAGAGATGTGCTAACTACTCCCAATTAAATCAAGTTGTGTCTCATTATAAAAGATGCCCTGCTCATTAGCACAATTAAGGGGCTACATTCCAGTTTATTATATTTTAATACATTTCTGAATGTTTTGGCTGAGAGTCAGTTGCAACTCTAGATGGCTGTGGCTATTTCCCCACTAATGACTCAGCCATCACTAAAGTAATATCAAGCCTATCTTCATTACTGTTATTTTGACATAATGATAGAAGACTAGACAATACTTTAACTAGGAAAATGACTTGTGCTCCTGGAAGCACAAATGTTTGTGTTACTTCCACACACCCCTGTATAGATTTCTTTTTTCCCTCTAAAGTCATTGGTTTTAATGTAGTTCAGAAGGAGACACTAAGCCAGAGGCAGGGAAATGGTTGTTATGACTACATCAGAGAGGGTCCGCAACTCAGGCATTCTCCTCAATCCACAGCTTACATTAGAGAACCACCTTTCGGCTGGGGCGAGGAGGGCGTTTGCCCAGGTTCGTCTGGTGCACCAGTTGCCGCCCTACTTGGACCAGGAGTCACTGCTCACGGTCACTCATGCCCTCATTACCTCGAGGTTCAACTACTGCAATGCTCTCTACATGGGGATACCTTTGAAGAGTGTTCAGAAACTTCAGATCGTGCAGAATGCGGTCGCGAGAGCAATCATAGGCTTTCACAGATATGTCCATGTCTCATAAACACTCCGCGGCTTGCACTAGCTGCCGATCAGATTCTGGTCATAATTCAAAGTGTTGGTTATGGCCTATAAAGCCCTTCATGGCATAGGACCAGAATACTTTTGGGACCACCTTCTGCCGCACAAATCTCAGTGACCGATTAGTTCCCACAGAGTTGGCCTTCTCTGGGTCCTGTCAACTAAACAATCCTGTCTGGTGGGACCCAGGCAAAGAGCCTTCTCTGTGGTGGCCCCGGCCCTCTGGAATCAACTACCCCCAGAGATTAGGACTGCCTCCACCCTCCTTGCATTTTGAAAGCTCCTAAAGACCCACTTATGTTGCCAGGCATGGGAAAATTAATATACCCCCAGCTACTATGGTTTTATGTATGGTTTGTTAGGTTGTGTGATTGTTTTCTTTTTTATAATAATGGGTTTTAAATTGTTTTTTAACATTAGATTTGTACATGTTGTATTATTGTTGTGAGCCGCTCCGAGTCCTTGGAGAACGGAGGCATACAAATCTAATAAATTATTATTATTATTAAATTATCAGCTGGTTTCCTTCTATCACTTTTTTTTCTTTTTGCACCCATTGCTTTTCATAACATTTAACAAGATTTAGAAGTGTGGAGTCCTTCTTCTTTTGTAACATCTTTGTTGCTACATGAAAACATGATTATACAACATATCAAGCACAAAGAGTCCTCAATTTAAGGTATCAAGTTAAGATATTCATGAACTGGGAGAGCCAATGGTAACAAGGTCAGCCAATGAATAGGCACAGCAACTAAGTCAACTAATGGGAGATAATCACTTCTGACTCTGCAGATAATCAAAACTGGAAAGTTGAAGCTTAAGGCTGGGTATGGCTCTGTCCACTTTGTACTTTCTGTGCTTGTGAACTCTGCTGAAATGAAACAAACTTTTTTCTGCTGTCTGTAACTGCTTGAAGAATAACTCTGCTAATGGTATTGTAAATTCATCTGTTACTATGTTTATAAAGAAGTTTATGAATACAGCTGAATCAGTCATCTGTGTGTGCATCTGGTTTTGATTTTTGCAACAAACTCTAACGATTGCCAACTGCTCAAAGTTACAATGGACCTCCAAAAATATACTTAAAATCCAATTCAAATCCAATTCAGAAGTTCCAAGTTTTCGGCAGAAATGCCCCATAGTGAACAATGGGTTCATATAACAACAACAGCATTCACTTAATGATAGCACATTCATTTAACAACCATGTCTGTTGTCATAAGTATTGTCATAAGTCATGACACTTGTAAAATGGATCTCCAGGTGACCAATCCAATTTTACAACCTGTTTTTTGTGGCAGTTGTTAGGTCACCTGGTGATCCATTTTACAAGTGTCATGACCTATGACTAAAACATCCATTATGATTGTAAGTCAAGGTCTATCTGGACATGGATGGCTTGGAGAATTAACCAAAAGCTGCTTGTAGGTTGTTCTGTCTGGGTCACTCCGGAAGCCAATACCAACCCAAAAAGAGAAGCCAGACACACCGATAAAAGGCAAAGGCAGTTTATAAAATTCAAGAAAAAACACAGGTAACAGAAAATGTCCTTACAAACAGGAAAATGCTGTATCTTCAGATATATACACGAAGGCAAAAGTCCATGCAGCAATACAGGATTCTTGCTGCCAATACAAGGCTGTAGATAGCAGACCTACACCTCCCACGGGTCTTCCAAACTGCTGGGCCACAAGCCAGGAACAGAGACGCCGAGAACAAAGCAGGACACCATAACTCCAATTGATAACACTCCACATGGCTTCAAGGGCTTGCCTGCCTTTTAAACCCTGCTAAGGAGGACCACACCCAAGCCCAGCTGTTCCTAATTCAGTGCTGATAATACTTCTTTAATTGCTCCTTTCTCTGATCTGAACATCTCTGTCGCATGTCAACGACGGCTTGTGCTTCATCACCTAATGACTCCAAGCTACTGGCTGGGGAGAGGGCCCCCCCCCCCAGGGCTCTCATGCTGTTCTCCTTCATCCCATTCCTGACTTTCCTCTCCCCCGTCTGACTGTTCAGCCCCCTCGTCTTCGCTGTCATCCACCTCCGGGCATGGAGCCAGCAGAGACACAGCCGGTCCCTGAGCAGCCTCAGGCTGAACCACAACATAGGTGAGCCAAGGAAGAAAGACAAGTCTGACACCAAACCTTTAGTATAAAGACTAAAGCAATAAGATAATCAAAAAGTACCAATTGTTCTTAAGTTTCTCTATTTTTCTTCATAAATTGATTTTCCTCCTTAAGGCTTTCCCACTTATCCTGGCTTTTAAAAACAATGTTAAATGTTAGTTTACTAACAAAATGAATTTTGGTAAAGGTGAAGAAATGAGACTGCATTAAAACCTTTATGTACTACTACTAGCCCTGACCCAAGAACAAAAGACATCACATGGCTTTTTCTGACCGAATTCCCTTCAGGTCTGTGGGGATTAAATTCCTCAAACTGCCAGTCAGCAATTGCATGAATTCTAGGAGATAATAATTCCGAAACATCTTGAGGACATCAGACTGAGAAAAGCTGCTCTAATCCAGTTGTAGATTTTAGACTTTTAAAAAAATGCACCTATTGTTGCTTTACAATGTGATACATCAATTGTATCAGGATGTTGGCTTTGCTGTGTGAGAAAAATAAATCCCTGAGTCACACTGTTAGCATGCAATTGAATACATCGATAATAAAATCCAGTAACTAGACGCAAAACCTTTCTGCCTGCTTATTGTAAGCAGAACTTCCATCTGATGTGGTCTATGAAACTTTTCACCAGCTTTGGTTCTATCATCCTTCTAAGCTATGTTGGAATGTCTGGAGACAACTGCATGCCCATTATTACATCCAGAGGGTACAGATTGGAGAAGATTGCTTTATTGCACCTAAAATTGGGTGTGCATGTGGTATGTATTTTGCTGCAACAGTTAAATGAAAGTTGTCCTCTAATTCAGTGAAAAAAATGTTTTTGAGAATGTATTTACTAATTTAATTGGAAAGCCCATTAGGCTTTCTATATCAATGCATATAATTGTTTCTCCTCTTTAGATTTGCCATGTGAATATATATCACACTATACTGAATGTATATACTATACCTTTGCACTAAATCAGAAATGTGTGCATTCACAAAGCAGGTGTGACTCCTCAAAACATTCAAAAGTTGCCACTTTGACATGGATAAAAATTAACCGATGGGTTATGATCATTAACTCTAATTAGCTTAAATTCACTTTATGGACTGTAGTTCCCAGAACTCCTCTCAGTGGGGGAAAAATGAATCCTGATGCTAGGAGGAGTTAACTTTTGTTCCACAGGTTAGCAAAATATATTCTGGCTATTGAAGGTTTGTCAACTTCCAATAATTTTATCTTTCCTGTTAACTTTGGCATCTAGCAAACAGTAGAAGCATGAGCAAGTCCCAACAAAGCAAGCCAGACCTTTTCAACTGCTTCCTGCTTATTAGGGAGTGAAATCCCTAATTAAATACAGCATTTCACTACTCCGTTCATTTAATTTCCATGCTGCGACAGGCCCATAGGTTTAGCATGCTAAGGCAGCTGATAAATTGACTCAATTAAGTGAAGACTGATGGTCAACTGCCAGAGATGGTGTAGCAGTGGATTTCTGCCCAGGGCAAGAGTCTTGTCTAGATGAGCAGCAAAGTCCTTTCCAGACTTGACCAGTTTATCATAATGTGCTACAACACCCAAATAGATAGAATTAATTTTTCTTTTCCAATAAAACCTTTCTCATATAAGCTCATGTATTTAAAAAAGCACAACCAGTGAAAATAGTGAGTTTATGTAATTCCTACAAGGGTCATTAAAAGCATGACTTTGGGGCTTGGATCAAGGGGGAAATTGAAAAAAATTCCCTACCAATTCCCTACCAGTTTGGCAAGGGAAAGACTACTGTAAAATCCCCAATTCCCTCCCCACTCCCGGGGGAGGAAATTGCAAAATCTCCATTTTGCAGCAAGCAAGAGATGGTGCTTGCCAGTTCTCTGAACTACTCAAAATTTCTGCTACCAGTTCTCCAGAACCAGGAGTGGGTTCTATTTTATTTTACTACTGGTTCTGTAGGCATGGCTTATTTCATGGGTGTGGCTTGATGATCATGTGATGATGGGTGTGGCTTTGTGGACATGCAACTGGGTGGGCGTGGCTTCATGATCATGTGACTCAGCTGGCGAGGCTTAGTGGTCATGTGATATCATATACCATCATGGCTTCTATATTTTGCTGTGCTGCACAAAGTTTCCCAGCAAAAACAGTGAAGGGGAAGAAACAGCCCATGGAGAGCACACAGAGATACCCCATCTCTGCAACATCCGAGGACCTCTTCCACTTGGAGCTCCAAGCTTTGGGGAGGGGGAATGCAGCTTCAGAGAGTCCTTCCCACAGTGGTTTGTTTTCTTACCTCTAGGCAGCTCCATACCTTTTGAACTTTCTCGGGTGTGGAGAAGGGCGACCCTGTGAAGGGACCGAGCCTGCTTACCTCAATGTTGGTTCACTTCCTTCCTGCGAATTCGCAGTGCCGAAAACTCAGCTTCTACGTATGCGCAAAAGAAAAAGACTGTAAAAATTTCAAAAACATTTTCTTTTAAAAAATATGGTGGTACCCACAAATCAGTGATATCATCATGATGTCACCAGTGGGTCGCTACCAGTTTGGGCGAACTGGCCCAAACCGGGAAGAACCCACCCCTGTCTAGATCCTGTCAGAATCTGTTGAATTTCATCCCTGGCTTTCCAACCTCAGACATCATAGCTGGGCAAAAACACAATTAATCAGACTTTCAGAGGAAAGAAAGATGAGAAGTAAGAGGAAGTGGGGGGAAGAATCAGACTATAAACATCCAAGCAGAAGGCTCAGGTGATTTATTAAATTATCCTTTCCACATGAGCCTGCATTTAAACCAACGAGCTTATTCAAGAAGACAATATATTAAATAGATTGGTTGTGTTGATTTTATGTAGAATTCTATGTAGGGGGTGACTGCTTTTCATTTTATTTTGAAAGTGTTACTAGAGTCACAAAGAGGAATAACATCAAACAAGTCTCTTACACACAAATCAATAAATAGTAAATGCAAAATCACGGGGATTTAATTGCTGTTCCAAAAATTCAGGACCAAGCAATAATTGCCATTGTAAGTCACTGGGGAAAACTCAGAGTGAATTCAGAATTAACAAAAGGGATAAAGTTTAACCTAGAATTATGAATAATTCACGTAAATACAAAAGTGTTCTGCCTCCAGAGGAGATAGGGCAGACCAACTAGTCATACAGGTAAGTGCCTCAAAAGGGAACCTATTTCTTCTGCTGACTCAACTGGATATGCAACTACTTAAAAGGAACTTTTCCAAAGAAAACTTTTTTCTTAAACAAAGTTTAGCATCTTTGTAGCACCAATAAATTCCTTTCTATTTACTTACCACTTTCAGATGTGACTTGTTTATATTGTTTTAGCCTGTTTTTGATTAAAAGTAGTCCCAAAACAAAATGTAATAATGCAATCCAATAAAGCCATATAGAATCATAAAAGCTAACACATCAAAGCAAAATTGCATCATATTGAACAACTTAGCCTTAGTTCAACCCCAAGTCTGGGAGAACATGTGGGTCTTCATTGAGTGCTGAAAGCTTAACAAAATATTTATCTGGCCAAGCTGTCCTAACGTGTTGTTTATTGTGGCAGCTTTAAATTTGTGCCATTTTAATCCCCTTAGATAATTTTTTTTAAAAAAAATGAAAGTGTGGAATCAAATAACTAACTTAATAAAATCTTGGCAGTGCAGCTACTAGCTCTCTTGCATGCCAGAAACATTTAAACACTCTAAATTTGTGATTGATAAACATATAGATGGCAGCTTCTTTTGAAAATAAAAACTTCAGCAAAGAGTAGCTGTTTAGTTCAAGGTCATGGGAGCAGATGGTTCAAGAGTCAGACCTTCTGTTTCCATGTCCCCCCCCCCCCACCGCCACACACACATTATAAGGTTTGATAGCTCTTTGGGCTTTCTGACTTCTATTTTTGTCTGCCACCCTTCTTCCTTTCCTATTTTCCTGTCTCTTCTATTTCCTTCTTTGTGACCCATCTCTCAGTCACAACTACTGGCATACTTCTTTAGCCATTTTTTGAGATCTTCCCCAGATTCTCTGCCTTTTTTCTTGTTCCATAACACAGTGTTTCCCAACCTTTTTGGAGCCGCGGCACATTTTTCATATTTTCAAAATCCTGGGGAACATTGGGGGGGGGGGGCGCTAAAAAAAGTTTGGATTAAAAAAATCTCTCTTCCTCCCTTTCGCTCTATTTCTCTCTCCCTCTTTCTCTCTCTTCCTTCCTTTCTCTCTCCATCCCTCTTTCTTTCTCTCTTCCTTCCTTCCTTCTTCTCTTTGTCTCCTTCCTCTCTCATCTCTCTTTCCTTCCTCTCCCTCCCTTTCTCTCCCTTTCTGTCTATCCTTTCTATCTCTCACCCCTTCTGCCTCTTTCATTCCCTTTCTCTCCCTCCCTTTCTCTCTCATTCCTTTCTCTCCCTCTTTCCTTTCTATCTCTCTTTCATTTTCTCCCTCCTTCATATCTTCTTTCTCTCCCCCCTTCCTCCCTCTTTCCTTTCTCCCCCTCCCTTTCTCTTCCTTTTTCTCTATCCTTTCTACTTCTTACTCTTTCTTTCTCTCCCTCCTTCATTCAATTTTCTCTCCCTCCCTTTCTCTCTCTTTCCTTTCTCTCCCTCCCTTCTTCTCCCCTGGGGCTGCCTGTGCCTGCCCTGCACCACCCAACACGGACGGACAGCCCCCGGTCGTCGGTTCGTCGCGCCCCCCCCCACACACAGAGGGAGATCAGCCACTGGAGGGAAATCGGGCTGGCGGGGGCAGCGAATCCACCTCCCCACTCGGGTGGAGGGAGATCGGGCTGGCGAGGGCGGTGGATCCGCGTCCCCAGCCACTGGAGGGAAATCGGGCTGGCGGGGGCGGCGAATCCACCTCCCCACTCGGGTGGAGGGAGATCGGGCTGGCGAGGGCGGTGGATCCGCGTCCCCAGCCGCGTGGAGGGAAATCGGGCAGGCGGGCGGGTGGCCGCGGCTCCCTGTGCGCCCCTGGAAAAGGGTGCGCGGGGGGGCATTTTGGGGTGCGTTGGCGTGCGCAGCCTACAGGGAACGGTGCCCGGGGCCGCTGCAGCCGGCAGCCTGTTTCCGCTGCCAGTGCCCTCCCACCGGGCCCCAAAGGACACTTGCCGCCGACGCCATTGAAGGTGGGAAAAAGGCAGGAAGAATGAAGCTCTCTTTCTTCCTGCCTTCCTTCTTTGGGGCGCAGCAGGAGAGCGCCAGAAACCGCGGCATCGGGCAGGAGCCGGGAGGTCGGAGGCACCGGCAGCTCCCCGCCCAGCTGTCGCTGTCGCGGCACACCTGGCTGTGTCTCGCGGCACACTAGTGTGCCGCGGCACACCGGTTGGGAAACGCTGCCATAACCTATGCTACAGTTCTAAACTGGTCTGCTCTCTATTTTGTCTACTATAGCTGGTGGTACTTTATTGCCCAAAACCGAAGCATTGCCCGATTCACCTGTCAGACCCAGACCAAAGACAATACTGTGAAATCCTATCAGGTTCAATCCTTCATTTTCTTATACCTAATGGACCTAATCTTGTCAAACTAAAGCTATAACCTTCTAACCTAATAGATATTTCCTGAGGGATTCTAAGATATGGGTACCCAGAACCTCTTCCTCCCTCCCACATTAAGCTCAGGTCTGTGCAGTTTCTTAATTTAAGCTTCTTCCTGGGAAACTCTTTCTGGAATTCCCCTCCCTCCACTCCTTCTCCAAGTACACATTGCATCACACCATCCCATAATTCACATGAATAGCAATAGCACTTATATACCACTTCATAGTGCTTTTACAGCCCTCTCTAAATGGTTTACAGAATCAGCATATTGCCCCCAAGAATCTGAATCCTCATTTTACCCACCTTGGAAGGATGGAAAGCTGAGTCAATCTTGAGCTGGTGGTGAGATCTGAATAGCTGAACTACAGCTAGCTGAAGTAGCCTGCAGTGTTGCACTCTAATCACTGCGCCACCCCGGCTCTAGGTGGGCTCTAATTTTTCAGGACATCTGGTCTCGTCCATTTTTATAGAGCACTTCTATATAGCCAAAAATGTAATATTCTCTCCCACCCAACCTTTCAAAATTTCTTTTGGGACCATTATCTACTGGGGATTCATTTGCTCCTCCAACACCTTGCCACCAAAATGCTGCCAAAGTGACTGCTTCATTTGCCTTAAAGCAGTGTTTCTCAATTATTTCCTGTTACGCCCCCCTAGGAAAAAGCAAACATTTTGCGCCCCCCCCCAACTCTCCGCCGGGATGATTGTTTGCAATATTCAACACGTTTTCACTGAAAAAACTCAAGCGGCTTCTCGGCGTGATTGGGATGTAATGTGTTTAAGTGATGCCTTAATTTATTTGGCTTCATGCTGTCCGCTGCCAACATTTTTCTACATAGTAAACATACCTGTCTTTCCTTGACTCCCACTCTAGTCACAGTGAAGCCAAGTGCTACATACGCTTTGCCATATTTCTTCATCGTAGCTTTTGAGAGACTTACATTTATCTCATTATCTCCATCTTTCTCCTCCTTTCTTTTGATCCCTGTTAAATATTTTTCCATGGTGTCTCTTAAGGTTTGCTATCTGCACTTCATATCTTCTGCTCTGTACTGTGTGCTATTGTTCGGTGCAAAAAAAACCCCTATTCCCTGTGGCAAAGAAAAGCACATTTCCCAGAGTCACGTGCCCCCTGGCATCATTCCTCGCCCCTCCCTCCGGTGGGGTCACCACACTATTTTGAGAAACACTGCCTTAAAGTAAGGTGGTCTTTAAAAAGCTGTAGCCAAGGCAATTTATTTAGAAAAAAAAGACAATGAACTCCTTTCTTCACAGACTGGTAATTTGGAAAGAAAGAACAGAGTCTAGGTTCCAGCAACTTATCTTCATGACAAGAGGGAGGGAGAGCTCCCAATGGATCCGGTATCCGGTTCAAAGAAAAGAGCAATTTTATCAGAGGCTGTTCTCTTCTTTCTGGCTCTCAAAATGGCAAATCTCCTTTCTTCAGAGTAAGGGGGTTTGTGGAGCAAAATCTGATATTTGAGACAACCAGAGAAGAACACATTTTTCTGTAACTTCTATTATGTTGACTTCTCTTTTTTTAACTTCACTTTCCTGATTATCTCTCTCTTGCCTGCAAATAGAAAATGTATTGGCATGGCTATCAACAGACTAATAATGAGCAGTAAGAATATGCAGGCAAGTTCTATAAACGGACATGAAATGTGGCTGCATTCTTTCACTCTGCCCTTTAAAAGAGGAGAAGGATAACTCTGGATACATTGAAAACAAAGAAGTAAAGTATATCTTCCTTGACTGTCTTCGTTTCATAATTTATTGACCTGTATTCTAATTTTCTGACTGAATGCCAGGAATTGCAGCCTTTGCCAGCCCAGATTACTTCAACTAGCAATCAGAAACCAACCTATCTGTATGGACTTGCCATACCAACTTCATACACAAGACTACTACAAGCAAACACATGAACTAAACGAATAAATAAATGAAAACCAACCAAACTGTAGTAGGATTATTAAGGCAATATTTGCAGCAACAAATAACAGATTAAAAAAAAAACCCTATGGAACAAATGTAATTTATGCATTCTAGTTTTGCATAATATTATGCTAATCCTATACCTTTTTGACAAGTAAAAGTATTTAGCCAAAATATTCATCCCTGGAAATCCCCAATTTCCTTCTATCAGCATACACAAAGGGGACTGCCAATATTAGTCACTTCTCATTAAAGAAGATAATACTTGAGTTTCAAGGTACCGTCTAGTCCTTGGGTTTATTCAACTATTACAACTACTGTCTCTCCTAGTTGATTTCATGATTGTTTGTAAGGCCAGGTGCTGAAGTATTTCAGTAATCTAGACTACAGATAATCAGGACATGTTTTTCAGAAGCATTTTTTCCACTCTAAATAAAGCTCCTGCTGGCAAACTGTACAAGGCTTATAAAATATAGTTTTCTTGTTTCCGTAGAAATTCAGAAGCATTGTCAAGGTACCTTCAGGCCCAGTGAAGCAGAATAAATCCTTTTTGGAAATCAGGTGTATGCCTTTGCACAGATCAACATGTTTTCCAAATTTTAACTGTTATGTTGAGAGTATTTTTGATAGGAATGCTGCTAAACTAATGACTTGAATGTATTTTGGATAGGTTGTTTAGTTAAATAAGCAACCTATCCAAAGTTCAGCTATTTGTAGTAAACTACTTTCTCCATCTTCTAATATTCAGTTGTTGTTCATTTGCTTATCTTATTGTCGAATATACTAAGGAATTGTGAGAAATTAGTGCCACTTTATGCTAGTTTTCTTTGAATTTCATAGGTCTGTTGTACTATTTAACTTAATATTTTCATTAACACACACACACACACACATACACACTCAACCCACACATATTTTCCTTAAACTTACCTTTTAATCAAAATTTGCATGTTCTCCCTCTCGGGCATTTGAACACTTCCCTTTGTTATTTTTGATAGCGTAGCAATATAACATTTTCCATTTTAAAAGCAATGAGTAATCATTAGGAAATGCCTTCTTCAAATCACAAAGTCTTGTCTATTTTTTTGTCTACCACTTCAATTGATCTACATAGTTAACCACAGCCTATACATTAAACTATGACAACATGTAAAATAATACCATGAAATTTTAATATAATTTGAAAACTATTTGAAATTTCAAACACCTTTTGGTGGGATATCCAAACAAATGTTACTTAAGAATAGGATGGTTCTAGAGCAGTGTTTCCCAACCTTGGGAACTTGAAGATATCTGGACTTCAACTCCCAGAATCAGTCCAGATATCTTCAAGTTCCCAAAGTTGGGAAACACTGTTCTAGAGAGCACACTATGGACTGTTTTTTTCACAGTCTATAGCTCAAATTTAGGGATACTCTATCTGGTCTGCAAAAGTCTGGATAATCATTTCATGATAGGAAAACAATGCAGACAATCAATCTCTTTGTTGTCATTCAATAGTTATCAGATTTTTCCAGCCTAGATATGGTAGCCCTATTTAATCTGATCAAGGGAGTTTACAAACAAGGCAAGATGTTAGTCTGATTTTTGTGCAGGATAGGAATTTATTTATTTATTTATTTATTCATTCATTCATTCATTCATTCATTCATTCATTTATTCATTTATTCATTTATTTATTGGATTTGTATGCCGCTCCTCTCCGTGGACTCGGGGCGGCTAACAACAGTGGTAAAAACAGCATGTGACAATCCAATAGTAAAACAGCTAAAAACCCTTGTTATAAAAACCAATCATACATACAAACATACCATGCATAAATTGTAGAAGCCTAGGGGTAAAGAATATCTCAGTTCCCCCATGCCTGACGACAGAGGTGGGTTTTAAGGAGCTTATGAAAGGCAAGGAGGGTGGGGGCTATTCTAATCTTTGAGGGGAGTTGGTTCCAGAGGGTCGTGGCCACCACAGAGAAGACTCTTCCCCTGGAATACTTTGCGCCGGACAGGGAATGAAACTCGAACACAAGAGCTGGATGAAAAATGGGTCACTTTATTGATTACAGTAATAGACCTGTAGAGGGTGCTAAATGGGGTGAAAAATCCTGAACAAAACATACTTGGGCAACCAATGGGCGAACTCCTAGCTTGGTAAGGGTGAAGCGAGCCCCGCCTTCACCCAAATTGAAAGCCACGCCCAGCGTGTGGGAGGGCTCACCTCCATGACCCGGAACCGGAAGTGACGTAGATGAGCCCCAAGTGCTCCTCCCTCCCACCACTCCGTCCGTGGAGGAGGCATGAGTTGTGAGACGAAGGAGCCCATCACCTTTTAACAGATGCCCAAGGGAGAACACACAGTTGCAACTGACACCCTTTCCACCCCGTTTTTGCCAATAGTGACCAAATAAAGAAAATTCAATCAACCTATTTTCAACGATACACCCCCTAACCCAATAAAAACCTCACGCCTGACCAGGATGGAGAAGGCGAAAAAACAATCTGAAATAAAGCTTCCAGACTGCCAAAAATTCCTTCTCGGCCCCAAAGGGCGACCTCTGCCAGACACCCTGGATAGAGTGGAGGGTGGGTGACCGATCTGGAGGGCGAGCAGGGAGCAAAGGGGCAAGGGCAAGGGGTGGAGAGCCTGAAATACCCCTCCCCTCGCTCCCAGCAGCCCCTGCGAGCCAACCACAGCTCGTGGTGGCTCAGGCGCTTGGCGCCCCACCAATCAGCTGGGAGGCGGCGTCTTGCCCCTCCCAGCCGGCCGGGCAAGCTGTTTTGCCGTCGAAAGCAGCGCATGGGTGCGCCTGCGCTCTGCGCAGGCGTGCCCAGCTGGGAGGCAGTGTTCTCGCCCCTCCTCGCCGGCGCAACTATCAGCCAGGCGAAATCGCCTGGCCTCTTAATTCTAGAACAAAGCTAACCAGACTGGGAAGCTGAAAAAGCCATTGTTCTGCACTATCTAGCAGCATAATATATTGAAAGATTGTTTCTCATTGTTATTATTTGATCCCCTTGAGAAAAGATATCTGGACTGAGATATCAGTATAGTGCAATCCTTCTCAAATAGTAGGGGGGCTACACCCTGGGGGGTGGGGTGCAGAGCAATGCCAGGGGATGTGTGTGACCCCAGGGAATATGTGTGGTCCCTCAGGATAACCATTAAATTTAAAAAGGGATTAGAATGTATTGCTTTGTTAATATTGTTTGTTTGACAGTCCATCTTTCCTTTAGCAGCAAATTTTTTCTATAACATTTGGATCTTCCAGTGATTGTCCAATATCTTAACAACTACACTGGAGTGATTCTGAACATAGAATATAGAATAATAGAGTTGGAAGGAACCTTGGAAGTCCTCTAGCCAATTCCTTGCTTGAATAGGAAGCCGTTTATTTATCTATTTATTTATTTATTTATTTATTTATTTATTTGTTTGTTTGTTTGTTTGTTTATTTATTTATTTATTTATTTATTTATTGGATTTGTATGCCGCCCCTCTCCGTAGACTCGGGGCGGCCAACAACAGTAACAAATAAACAGCATGTAAATCCAATACTAAAACAACTAAAAAACCCTTATAGTAAAACCAAACATCCATACGTACAGACATACCATACATGAATTGTAAAGGTCTAGGGGGAAAGAATATCTCAGTTCCCCCATGCCTGATGGCAGAGGTGGATTTTAAGGAGCTTACGGAAGGCAAGGAGGGTGGGGGCAATTCTTATCTCCAGGGGGAGTTGGTTCCAGAGGGCTGGGGCTTTTCCCCTGGGCCCCGCCAAATGACATTGTTTTGTTGATGGGACCCGGAGGAGGCCCACTCTGTGGGACCTAACTAGTCACTGGGATTCGTGCGGCAGAAGGCGGTCTCGTAGATACCCTGGTCCGGTGCCATGAAGGGCTTTATAGGTGATGACCAACACTTTGAATTGTGACTGGAAACTGATCGGCAACCAGTGCAGACTGCGGAGTGTTGGTGTTACATGGGCATTTTTGGGAAAGCCCATGCTTGCTCTCGCAGCTGCATTCTGCACGATCTGAAGTTTCCGAACATTTTTCAAAGGTAGCCCCATGTAGAGAGCATTACAGTAGTCAAGCCTCGAGGTGATGAGGGCATGAGTGACTGTGAGCAGTGACTCCCAGTCCAAATGGGGCTGCAACTGGTGCACCAGGCGAACCTGGGCAAACGCCCCCCTCGCCACAGCTGTATCATTTCAGACAAATCCAGACTCTTCTTAAAAGCCTCTATTGATGGAGCACCCACAACTTCTGAGGGCAAGCTATTCCATTGATTGATTCCTCTCACCATCAGGAGATTTTTTTCTTAGTTCTAGGTTGCTCCTCTCCTTGCTTTGTTTCCATGTATTGTTTTACACACACACACACGCACACACTCATCATTGCCCCAGAAAATATAAGCTGAAGGGTCCTAAATGTAGAGCTATGTTTGTCAACTCTGGAAAAAAAAACCAGTAATCTTAGTCTATCCTCGATTCCCAGCTCTCTGTGAAGAACTGCAGCATTTTCTTTTATGCAGTGTATTCGATTTATTGCAACCTATACACAGTAATGGGCAGCCAAAATTTTTACTGCCGCACTGGGTGTGGCTTATTTTGTGGGTGTGGCTTAATGGTTATATGACTGGGTAGGAGTGGCTTGCTGGCCATGTGACCAGGTGGGAGTGGCTTGAATGATCATCATTGTTCAAGTGAACTGTTAAGTCCTCAACTTACAACCTTATCAGTGTTGCTCGCTGGGGTGACAATTTGCTTCCCGTTTCTGCGCTCTCTTTCCTGGGTCGACCCCCCCGCCTCAGGGTGGGTAGCTAGGCAAACGGGTACTACCAGAAGCATAAATGCTTGCAGCTCCTCTTCCACCCACACCTTCTGCTTGCACGTCAGGCAGGAGGTGGCTGTGTGAGGCTGGAGGGGAGCTGGACAGGAGAGAAGGAAGCTCGTCCGAGGCCAGGAAGGAGGAGAGAGGAAAAAAGCAAGGAGCACAGCAGCAGCAGGAAAAAAAGGAGAGCTGAGCCAAGACCAGTAATCCAGGAAGTGACAGCCGCCGATCAGCTGGAGCTGCACAAGCATCTTCATTTCGGCCAGTGGAGCTGTGTTCCACCCCGTCCTGCCTGCTGCCCACCCCTGCCTATACAGTATATGCAACCCTAGTGGTGCAATAGTTAGAATGCAGTATTTGCAGGCAAATTCTGTCCACAGTCAGCAGTTCGATCCTGACAAGGCTTGAGGTTGACTCAGTCTTCCATCCTTCTGAGGTTGGTAAAATGAGGACCCAAATTATTGCAGGCAATATGCTGACATTGTAAACCACTTAAAGGATACTGTGAACTTGTAAAGCATTAAGGGATGGTAAATAAGTCTAAGTGCTATTTCTATTGTTATTGCTATATGTTGCCTACTCATGTAGGACCCATAGTTGCTTGCAATAGTTTTAAAAGCAAAACAATGTCATTCTTGTTGTAAATTTATAAGTGAAACAATATTTCCTCCAATTCTCAGTGAGGACTCTGCTCAAAAAGAGCCTATGACTAAAAATTGTTTTCAATGGCTTCCTAAGAGGCAGTCTAACTAAGTGGTACAAAGGTACCACATTTCGCTCTTTATTTCTACAAGGTAAATAGAGACTGAGTGGCTAGCAGCGCCATTTCCTAGCAGGGCATGCTTGAAAAAGAGTGAAGAAAACAAGAAATAAAACTTGGGGAAAAGATGGGCACTAAGGCAGAAAAACAGGGATAAGTGTGGAATGACTATGAGTGCCTGTTCATTCTCTCCTGAAGCATCTTGCTCACAGCCTGCTCAATTTTAGGAATAGGATTAAGAGCTACAATCCAAGGTATGCTACATTTCAAGACCATCCAATAGACGTCAATACTGAATAATCTTGGGTTCAGAATAATAATAATCTGATGTGGTGAGGAATAGAAGCCTTCATAAAGTACCTCGTGCAATTAACAAAGTACTTGAGCGTGTAGAACTCTTTCTTGGTGAAATGTTTGGTGCTAAAGAGAATGGGCAGAGGTTGAAAAAAAACCCCACCCATGTGTTTAAAGGCAGTTGGCTCAAACTTCAAAGATTTTCCTTGCCTTCCTCATAGATCTCCTCTTTAAGCTCCTCGGAGACACTTTCTGAGAGTTATTTTCCGCTGCCCATCACCAGTAACAATGTTGACTAAAAAAATGCCTGCTCCTGAGTTCCAGACGTTTATGGTGCCTATAGTGGTGTCTGATCTGATGGGCCAGAGTTCCCAGCCCAGCCACTAATAATAACAAAGAACTGTTAAGATCAAAGAAGAAGATGGAGGAAAAGGAGGAAGGGGAGGAGGAGGAGGAGGCTCTTAATGGATGTCTTAACCTCTTGCTGCTATGAGGCTCATATTCCTTTTCATCCATTATTCATTTATATCACCATGTTTAATATACAATTTATTCTGCTTTTTCATTTGAAATTTGGCTGCTATTGATAAGAGCTTCTGGTCTTGATTGATAGCATATTAAACGCATAAGTACTAACTTTCTCTTAAGGAAGAAATTTATTTACTTATTTATTCAATTTTGTTTATTGCCGCCCTTCTCCTTAGACTCAGGGTAGCTTACAACATGTTAGCAATAGCACTTTTTAATAGAGCCAGCATATTGCCCCCACAATCCAGATCCTCATTTTATCCACCTCGGAAGGATGGAAGGCTGAGTCAACCTTGAGCTGGTGGTGAGATTTGAACCACCGACCTGCAGATCTAGCAGTTATAGTGGCGTGCAGTACTGCACTCTACCCACTGCATCACCTCGGCTCATATGTCAGACTTCCCAAAGACTACAGAGCCCATCTTTCTAGCCAGAAAGTGCAGCAACTTCAGGCAATGTGAATACTGGGGTTTGTAATTTGAATGCATTTACTTGAGGATTAGCTGGTTTAAATTTTAGCAGACAGATATTTTAATATAATCAAACATTATACTAGGGTGCCATAATGCAGCTTTCTAGTTATATGCTTTGTTGCACAGTCAGACAGATAGTCAGTCTGGATTTAGCATAATTAACTTAATCTTGTGGGGAATTTTTTTTCATTACGTATTATGTAATATTGCATTTACCTCTATAAGACGGCTGTATAAACACCACACTTTATATGTGAGTTTTTTGCATTTTTCAAAAATTGATTCAGTCAAGTGTCCCAAAAGAGGTTATGACAAAGAAGTACAGTAGCAGTAAATATTTTAAGGCTTGATCTTGAGGCTACTTAGATTATTTTGAAGCTAAAATTAAAGGTTTTGTAGAAGGAAATAATGCTCAGCTCAGAACAAAATTAAAAACCAGATATTAGCCCTCCTGGTAGGTGCTTGATAATTAACATTTCCAACAACTGCTAATAATTGGCTTCCATCATCTTTACTCATTAACTTATCAAATCATAGACATTCAGCCAGCTACTTGCTCTATCAAAGGAGGATTGGAAAGAAAACATAAAATGCATCATTCTTCAGATATAGGTGATGTGAGTTGTGGTGCTTAACTTATGTATTATTTTGGGGACATCAATAGGCATATTATTATTATTATTATTATTATTATTATTATTATTTCACAAGAAACTGACAAATTGAGTATAGATAGTCATCAACTTACAATTGCTCATTTAATGATCATTTGAAGATCTGGAAGGCTGTAAAAATTACTTATGAATTGTCCTCAAAGTTACTGTTGCCACACCAATCACATGATGCTGTGATTGCATTGCTGGATCTTGACAAAGAGCTCATGTTTACAAACAATTGCAGTATCCGATGGTCATGTGATCACGTGCTGAGACTTTTTTGCTGTTTTCCAGCAAAACACATTGGATAAGCAGGATTCTGACTTATGACCAAATGATTATGACAAATTGCTTAACAACTGTGGTAAAATGATTATGAAATTGAGTCTGGTCACATGATGATTCAGCTTATGAGGACAATGGCTTATGACTAAAATTCCAAGTTTGGTTGTGGTATCTATCTGTCTGTCCATCCGTCTGTCCATCTGTCACAGTTTTTAATCACCCATCTCACTCAAAGTTGTACGTCCAGGACTACCTGTATGCCCTGAGTCCCCGTGGGATTGGGCGGCATAGAAATCCAGTAAGTAAGTAAGTAAGTAAGTAAGTAAGTAAGTAAGTAAGTAAGTAAGTAAGTACGTTCACAATATGAGTAATGTGTTATGTCATTTATATGGTATCTGATTCAGTCTCCATGTTACATAAGGATATTTATTCAGAAACAGAAGTAGTGAAACTGAGGCCTGCTAGATTTTCCGGCATAATGCCAAATTCCTACTTTCCACATTCAAAGCTATAAAAGACAATGATAAAAGATGGCGAAATTTCCAATTTAAGGACATCCAGAAGCCTAGAGGTTCCAGAATTTTTAAAAAAAACCTGAGCTAGACCTTACATACTTTCTCTGTTATCTTCTTCTTGAATTAAATAAAATGTCATCTTCCCCATTTTCTAAAAGGGTCAAACCCACTGGTGTGTGTGTGTGTGAAGAGATATCCTTAAAAAATTTTTTATTAATATTGATTGCTTCTTCATTGCTTATTTGACCCCTATGACAATCATTAAGTGTTGTCCTTCATGATTCTTGACAAGTATATATTTTCTTTTATGTACACTGAGAGCATATGCATCAAGACAAATTCCTTGTGTGTCCAATCAATAAAGAATTCTATTCTACCTATTCTATTCTATATTTAGACAAGTTCCAGAGATCTTCTAAAAGAGCATGGTGTGCTTTCTGCCTATCCCTGCTTTAGTTTTTAAAAAAATCCAAATGCTATTTGATGTCAGATAAACCTGTTATCATTTACAGTTCAAGACTCAAAAAGGATTCAAATAAAAATAATAAGCAAACTATTTAGCTCATAGTGGGAAGCTTTAATTACAGCACACTCCAGAGCTTCTCACTGAAAATTATGAAGGTGGTATTAGTAAAAACAGCATTAGCCGTTATACAGAACTGTTTTGGTTCCTCATAGAAATGACTTCACTTAAATGGTATGATATACAAGTATAACATAACACAAAAGTGGCTGCTACAACAAATAGCTGTTATGTCACTCTATGATATAAGAACAGAACATGCAGTCACAGAGAAACAATCCCACAATAGCAGTTTTCAAACCTAGTACAAATTGCAAAGGCTGGGGACAGAAGCATGAGAAGCTAACCATAATGACACCTACAATAAATATGCTTTGTAATGTTATGATACAAGCTCTGCCCTTTCATATTTCCAGCATGATGTCACTTGCAATTATATAAGGAGTAGTATTTTGATAATAATTTTAAAATTCTGCTCCTATTTTACAGGGAGAGAACACATTTTGAGGGAGTGCCTTCACTGATAGGGTCTCATTGGATCCAGTTTGTATGTCTGAATAATTTCTAAGAATTTGCTATCCACAAGGCCATAATATCAGCCACTGTACCAATCTTTTTTCTGGATTTTAAAATATCACACCTAAAAAACAGTGAAGGGCCACACTTATCTTTCCCTACCAGATCGGTCCCGGAGGCCGGCATGGGCACGCACCACCCCCCATGTGAGATTTTGCTTCTGCGCATGCACAGAAGCAAAGAAATGTTGAAAATCGCTGAAATCTCACATGTGTGAGCATTCCCATGTGGGATTTTGGCGATTTTTGCCAATTTCTTTGCTTCCGTGCAAAATCTTGCACAAGGATGTACAGGGCGCATGGGGGGCACACAGATGTACATGCATCACCGTTTCCGATACTGGATCAGTGATCTCAGGTGTACCGGGGGCAGCCCAATACTGTACTGGTACAAAGTTTGAAAACCTGAAACTATAGCAATATGACAGAAACTTTCAGTTGATCTAATGCAAGCACTGATTCAATACACTTAAAATTATTATATGGTGGTGAAGGTTAGAGACGAGCGTCCTCATTCCATTTCCTTCCAAGTGTGAAGAGCACACTGTAATACTCTACCTGAATGCTAAGAGCATGAACGCTGATGTGATGGATGGCCACAATTTGTGCACGATGGATCACCACAATTTTTCTCATCGATTGCTGAGTTTTGAATTTTTTGGCTGAGGGAGAATGGGAGTGGTGCTACTGCATTGATTGATGTTTGGTCTGGTGTATAGTGATAGGCCCAGGTTTCATCTCCTGTCACTATACAGTTGAGAATAGCCTCACTTTCAATCTCAAAACGGTCAAGAAATTCTTGGGCAGCACTGACTCTGTTGAGCCACCCCGAGTCTACGGAGAGGGGCGGCATACAAATCTAATAAATAAATAAATTATTATAAATAAATAAATTATTATAAATAAATTATTATAAATTATTATAAAACAAACAAACAAACAAACAAACAAACAAATTTTGTGCACTTCAGTAAGCATCTTGGGTATCTATCGCAGCAGTGTTCATGACCTTAGCATTCAGGTAGGGTATTACAGTGTGTACTTCACACTTGGAGAGAAACGGAAAGAGGACGCTCATCTCTAACCTTCACCACAATGCCAGTCGATGATCTACTGACTATTTTAAAATTTCTGATGCTGTGATTCAAATCTGTTATTCATCTCTGGAAATTAATCTTTAATCTTTAACAGGATATATATGCCGCCCAACTACAGTGGCCTTTGGGCAGCTCACAACATTTAAAATAGTATAAAAAGTTACAATATCAAAAATATCAGAAATAAGACAATAGAAATAAATAACAATCCTAAAATAATATATTACACTCAGTCATTCACGGTCCCAGCCCCGCCGGAAAAGCCACATCTTAATGACTTTCCCCAGTAGAATTCACACAATGGCAATGCCGATGATTAAATACCAAAATGTAAGATGGGTAATTATAACTCTACCAAATTAGTCATGTCTTAATCAGAAAGAGAATGTTCCCAGGTCACGGATTTATTTACCTCAGTGAAATTGCTTGTGACCTGCTAACTGAAAAAGAAGCAAGTCTTGACATCTTTTATAATTTTCTTTTTCTCTGTTTTCTTCTCTGGGGAGAAAATGAACCCATTGTGGAATCCACCTCAGAAAGAAACCTGGAGACCATTGAGAGACTACTGCTCCTTTATCAAAGACACATGTGAGATATTTAGAGTTATAGCCTCTAAATTAGTGATGGCGAACCTATGGCATGCGTGCCACAGTTGTAATACAGAGCCATATCTGCCGGCACATGAGCCATTGCCCTAACTCAGTTCCAGGGCAAATAATGTGTGCAAACCCACTAGGAAAGAAATAAAAGCTCGGAATTTGGGTGGGAGGAGGAGGAGGAAGAAGATGAGAAGGAGTGTCTTTGCCGAAGGAAGGTGAGGTGAGCACCCCCTTTTGCCTTTCTGTGCCCAGACACTCTGGGAGGCAACCTCGTGCTAGGTGTATGGGAGGCAGAGCGAGGGAGTCACCACAGCGAAGTGGTTTATTCCCTGTCCAAGTGCCCAGAGAAAGGAAAATGCTATGTTCACTCTGGGCTGCCAAAGCCTCCTTAAGCGCCACCGATAGACTCCTCTGGCAGTCCAGAAAAGTCCAAGATGGTTGGAATTAAAGGGGGAATGGCAGGAAACTGGCCAGGCCTTTGTGCCACTTCCAAATTTCCTAGGAAATTTTTCCCGGTTCGGGTTCTTAAGTAGAAAATGGTTCTTAAGTAGAGGCAAAAAAAATCTTGAGCACCTGGTTCTTATCTAGAAAAGTTCTTAAGTAGAGGCATTCTTAAGTAGAGGTATCACTGTACTGTGCTTAGGGATTGGGAAACTTTAGCATCTGGATGAGTAATCAAGCCAAGGACCACATTTGGTTTTCAAGGGCTATGCTAGAAGCAGAGCTCTGAAACACAGCTTGGTTCATGCCATCAGCTCTCTTTAATAACTTCCTCCTTGAGAGGTTAACTTTTTCTGTGAGTGCATTCCTTTAACTGCACAGGAATTTAAGAGATTAAACATTGAGCACTAAAAACCCAGTATTGAGAGCAGGGAAGGCGAAAACAGTACCATGGATAGAAAAGAATGAGGAAACCTTAGTTATTTTCCCTCAACATTTTGGATCTTGTTCAAGTTCCTGCTTCATGTTATGAATATGGGTTAAGTACTACCGTATTTTTCAGAGTGTAAGATGCATTTTTTTCCTCCCTAAAAGAGGCTGAAAATTTGGGTGTGTCTTATACTCTGAATGTAGCTTTTTTTTTGAAGCTTTTTTTCTCAGCCCTAAATAGGTGCTAATGATCTTCCCAGATCCTTATCTTGCAGGCTCTTTCAATGTTACTCTCTGCAAATGTTTTCCAAGCCCTAAGTCTTTGCAGGCTTTTTTTCATTGATCTACTTGCTCTGAATAAGTTTCTTTCCAGCCCTAGTGAGCTGCTAATGATGTTCCTAGTTCTTACGGCTTGCAAGCTCTTTCATTGTTATTCTCTGTGAATAATGTTTTTCCAGTCCTAAGTCTTTACAGGTTTTTTCATTGCTCGCATTTCCAGTGCATCTTATATTCCAAAAAATACGGCAAGTCAGTGATATATTACTTAAAGGAGATGAGGTAATTTTCATATGAAAGGACTTTATCATCCATATAATGTTGTTGACCAATGGGATCAGAAATTATTTCAAAAATAGAATTAAAGGTAAGAAATTATCTCTTATCGTCTTTTCAAATAGGTCAACAACTTGCTGATTATGCACAAGTGGATGTTATAAATGAAATTGATAATAGATTATTCAGCAAAACCCAAGTCCACAAATGCACACCACAACATTATGTAAAGAATAAAATAGCATTCACTCATGGCTTTAAAATAAAACAGTATATTACATACAAGGAAAAAAGGATCCTTAGCAGTGCACTCTTCATCATTTCCCTGGGCAAGAATAAATATGTGGAATGTTACCCAGAGGACATCTTTCATAGATCTTATGTGATTCCTAGACAAAGGATATTCCATTTTCTGCCCTAAGTCTACATTTAGCTTGTTTTCAGGCCTCCTTTTTCTTCCAAAACCAATAGCAAAAATAGTTACCTTAAAAAAAGAAGTGAACAAGCTATCAAGAGCATGAAAACAGTGGACTTTGTGCCATCAATGGTTATTAACTTCAAGGAAGTTCTATTTTTGTGATCATATGCTAAGCAGGTACTGCAAGTCATTCTAAAATAAGACATGTGTTCTGATAACATTTCTGAGAAATAGTCCTCCCTTGAATTATCTGGCTTTATTACAGGCGATACTTTTAGGAATGGTTTGCTTAAGCCTTTATTGAAATGCTTCTCCATTCTCTGTATACTTTTTTGCAGTTTTATCACAGTTAATATCTTCATCAACAACAGCATCAACAATAATTTATTAAGGCAAAAGCTTCCTTACCTTTTATTACAGAATATCTCCCAGAAATTCTCAGTTGAAATCTCTGCAACCCAGTCTATTCTTTCAACTTAGAACATGGAATGGTAGATACTGTTGCTAACAAATAAAACCTTATGACAAATCTAATATAGCTGCTCGCCAGCGAAAGCCATTGATCGTTCTGTTGCTGAAATTGTATTTTCTGCAATCAAGTTTGGAGCGGTTTACTTTGAGTTTGTATCTATTGTTTACGCATGTATTATTGTGGTTGAAACTGAAATAGTCAATAATGGGTGTTCTGTGCATGGCGAAAGCATCAACCCAAAAGTTCCAATTTTTCATGTTAAAACCACACTTTTTATTAGCAAAAGCAGCATAAATCTAAAAACGGATTGAATGTCCAGGAGAAGGGAGTGATTTTTCTCTCCAAAGTGAAACATAAACAAAGTGTGAGAAGCACCAACTTGGCCTAATTGAATTCCTTCGTGATAACAGAATAAAACAGAAATTCACCGGAATCCAGGACAAATATCATCCAGCAAAGAATGTCAGTAAGGCAGGAATCATAGTTTTTAAACCTTTTTCAGGCACCTCCCCCCACATACTCAGACACCTTTTCCATGAACGGTGTTGAAACCCCACACCCAATTACCTAAAATCCTTTGCTTTTATACTGCCTGGAAGTGACATCACACCCCAAAGAGGTAAAGCTGTAAGCTTATTTCCTTTTACTATGCAAGTCCTCTTGCCTTCTCAGAAATCTCCTATATCTATCATCTTACAACGGATTGTCCACTCTAATGTCTTCTTCATCCTCAGACTGAGACCACTCCCCCCATTGTTATATCAGCCCCCTCTAGTGGTTTCTCAGGTTCATTCATCACTTTTCCCCTCACTCTTACTCTCTGCATCATCTGGCAACCCCCACTGGACCGGGGTATCCAGAGAGACCTGGCTCATCCTCCTCAGTATCTGACATAACCAGCTGATGCTACAATCAAACCACAGCGTGTCCAATAATCATTTCTGTGTGATTGTATGCAAGGCGCAACATCGTTCTTGCATATACATTGAGTCTAATAGCTGTATGCAGCTATTCAGTAAGTATTATAAACAAATTGTCATGGAATGAAAAGCACTATCGATTTATTAACCCCTAACACTTTAAGACCTAAAGCAGGTAAAAGTACTTATTGATATAAGGGGCTACAAGAATGGTGGAAGGTCTTAAGCATAAAACGTATCAGGAAAGACTTAATGAACTCAATCTGTATAGTCTGGAGGACAGAAGGAAAAGGGGGGGCATGATCGAAACATTTAAATATGTCAAAGGGTTAAATAAGGTTCAGGAGGGAAGTGTTTTTAATAGGAAAGTGAACACAAGAACAAGGGGACACAATCTGAAGTTAGTTGGGGGAAAGATCAAAAGCAACATGAGAAAATATTATTTTACTGAAAGAGTAGTAGATCCTTGGAACAAACTTCCAGCAGACATGGTTGGTAAATCCACAGTAACTGAATGTAAACATGCCTGGGATTTAACATATATCCATCCTAAGATAAAATACAAAAAATAGTATAAGGGCAGACTAGATGGATCATGAGGTCTTTTTCTGCTATCAGTCTATGTTTCTATGTTTCTATATTATGCGTCCACCTGCAGTATAGTTCAAATATAAGGGGCAGCATATTTGCAGCAGCCCTGCTTTTCATCTGTGAAATATTGAAAGATGTATAAATGAACCAGTAAAGAAAAAAAAGCAAGGTTGCATATGATTTAGGACAGAATCTGGTCACATCTAGAGGTTTAGTTTGCTTTGAACTTGAATTATTTATTTCCCTTTTGAATACGAGCTCATGAATCTGTTATTTAACGTATGTATATTAGTGAGTTTATTAGTAGTGATTTAATTGATTGCACTGGTTGTGGCACAGAAGCATGAGACATTGTGGTAAGGTTGGTCAGATTTTGCAATGTCAGTTTATTTATATTCATTCCTTTGTTACAATAGGAGGAACATTTATATTACTGGAGGACATGAAGAGAACTCTTTAATTATACTGATTTTAATGTTAATTGTATTTATTATATTTTACTGAATATGTTGCATTTTTAACTGTTAAATGTTTACATAAATAGAAAGGCAGAGATAAGTTTAATTTAAATAGGTTACATCAGCAAAGAGTATGAAGAATGCTATTTTTACATGTAGGATCAAGTTAGGCTGATTTCAATCATGGAATCATAGCAGTCAATATTATTTTATGTTTTGAGGATTTTGGCTGCCATAAAGCCCGCTATTACCTAATTTATTCATGAATTATTTTCTTTGTCATTCCCAAAGCAGAAATTACTTGGGCAAAACAACAAAAAGCATAACAAAGATGATATAATAGATGGACACTAAAAGTGATCTAACAGATAGAGATTTGGCATTATGATTAATTGCACCCAGTTCCTCAACTGCACTGGATCCTATTCCTTTCACAGAATGAAATCATAAAATCATAGAATTGAAAGGGCCATTTAAGTCTACCCCCTGTTCACTGCAGGAATTTAAATTACACCATGCATGATAAATGGCTGTTCTTAAATACATCTAATACAAGGTAGCCAATCACCTCTCCAAGCAATTGTTCCAATGTCAAATGCTATAGTTATGGAATGTTTTATAACATTCAATCCATTATTCCATGCTTTGTTTTCTGGAATGAAAGTGCAGGTCTTAAACCTTTTCTACCTTTTCTGGTATTTGAAGAGTGCTATCACACTCTTCATATTTAACATTTAAGCATGAGCTTAAATGGACTCCAGAGTATGGTAGAGAACAAGAAGGCCTGGAGGAACGTAGTCCATGGGGTTGTGATGGGTCAGACATGACTTTGCAACTAACAAGAAGGTCACACACTGCTGGTCCAATATTTTTTCAAAGCTAAACATACCGTTCACAGGAGTTTGCTTCTAATCAGTTTATCATCCTTGTTGTCTTTGTCTGATCCAATCCAAATTCTTTTCATTCGTCTTTCAATATAACTCCCAGAACTGTAAATGATGCCTGAGGAAAGGACAAAAATGGTACTATTATTTCCTGTATTTGGGGAAATGTGATTCTGTTGATAAAGTCTCTTTTCTTGCAGCTGCATAACTCTGTTGACTCAAATTTAATTTGCAACCCATTACTAATATAAGATTAGTATTTCCTCAAATTCTAATATCAAATCAGTATCCCACTATCTTTACCAATGCATTGTATCTGAAATGGAAAACATTTCACTTGTCCTGATTAAATCTAATTCTATTACTTTCAGCCCATTTCTGTAATGGAATAAGAGCAATTTGCATTTTATTTCCATCCTGTAGGATAGAAATGTGGGTATCAGGGTTCCAAATAGCATCCAAAATTAAATTAGAGTCCAAGTCAAAGTGTTCCTCAAAGTCCCAATTTATTATTAGAGCCATGTTGGCACATCTGGGTAAAATCAGAATCTGAAGTCCTCCAGGTTTCACCACCCAGTTGAAAGTTCAAGTCCTTGCCCTCACACCCACAAATCCATCACATTGTCCAATCTTCAAGTGCCATGCTGGCGGAGCCCGCCCATCTCCTTCCGTGCAGGTGCAGAACTACAGAGACAAAAGATGACCTTGGCTTTCTAGAAAAAAATTGTTATGGCTGCATACTAACAACCTCACACAATCCCTCCTCCCATTTTCCCAAAGTAGAAAATGCATAATAGAATAGTATACAGTGTGGCAGGCCAAAGTTCCCAATAAAATGGCTTCGGCCTCACAGCGGGATCCTGTAGGGCAGGGATATCAAACTCAAGGCCTAGGTTCCAGATCTGGCCTGTGGGCTACTTAGATCTGACCTGTGGGGCCACCCTGGAAATAGCAAAGGATTGGCTCACGATGCTTCTGCCAGCAAAAATGGGCTCCCCAGCTCTGTTTTAACCTGCCACAGCCTCCTGAAACCTTCTGGCAGTGAAAATGAAGCTCGGGAGGTTGTGGGGTCAACTAGATGACCTACAACTTCCAACTCTGTTAATCTGTAATAATATTCTGTTTCGCAAGCCAATTATGATGGGATTGGATGGTGGAATATATAGCTGTCTGAAAAATCTTCAGTGATTCCTCATCCAGCCACAAAGAAGTATTGAATGGTTACATGGTTTAATCTTGGAATCTCTTTCTGCAGTTATTTTATTACAGAGTTTACTTAAATTAAAAATTGGAAAAGGGGCTTAACAAATTGACATTTTATTTATTTATTTATTGATTGATTGATTGATTGATTGATTGATTGGTTTGTTGATTGAATATGTGTCATCAAGTTGATACCAATGTTTAGCGAATATATAGGCAGGTTTTTTTCTCCCAGGATGATCCATTCCCCAGTCTGGTCTGATCTTCCAACATCACAACCATTGCCACTACTACTCAGATCTCACTGCTGATCTTCCTCCTTTCATTTTCCTTTCCAAATTTGCCAGTGCTAAAGACTTCTCCACAGAGCCAAGTCTTTGTGTTACATATCCAAAATATGATAATGTAAGCTTGATTATTTGGGCCTGTCAGAGAAATATGGATTGATTTCTTCTATGATCCTTTGTTTCTTGTCATGGCTGTCTATGGTATTCTATGTACTACGCTTAAGTCGGATCAAAGACGGCGAAGTTCTAAGTTGTCAAAGCCCAAAATCTTGTGGCATAAGGCATTCTGTTGAGAGCAGAGGAATGGAATATTTCTTCTTGTGAAATAACTCTGGACTCGCTCACTTGTATTAAGTGATATACAGTGCGGGTTCCAGATGGATGAGCTGTATTCAAGAATAAGAATAAGATGAAGCAAAGAATTCTGGATTTGGAATCAGGTTGCATTTAGCAGAATTTTTATAAAGGACTATGAAAAAGCCATTACATACTTGTTAAATATTTTGTGAAATATATATTTTTTGAAACTTATATACTTACCGCAGGGCTTTCATGCTAACGTGGTTTTATAGGAGTCGTTGGTGTTCTCTTAACTTGGTTGTTTGCCTGTACTGATGATTTTCTAGTTCAATAATGATATATCTGCAAGCAAACAATCAAGCTCAGAGAGCCCGAAGAACTCTACAGTTCAACATTGATTGACATATATTCTTTTCTAATGGCTTTATATCTTACAATCAGCAGTTCTTGATGGCAAATACATAAAGAGCCTTGAGGGGTAGTAGTTACAGTTGGCTTACATCCTACTCTTTTCTGATTTGTACAGAGACTTGTTACTTTTTAGTACCTCTTAAGCTATTTCCTAGGTGGTCAGATAAAGTTTATGTGAATCACCTACTCTCAGACAAGAACTGTAGAATAATAACACTTATATAATAGAATAAACTGTAGAATAATAACACTTTGTACAGCCAAATTCACATAAAAATATTTCAAGTATTATTAAGGTGGAATAGGTCCAACTATTTATCTGGCTTTTGGGAGTCTCCTTGTAAGAGTTTGTTACTGATATATTTTTAAATGTTCTTCAGTGTTGGTCAATTACAGCAATAAAAGCTATCTGATTTAATATGAAAATACTTATTCTTGATTAATGTATTCTGAGTGTATTAAAGTGCTTACAGACCAGTGTCTTTATTATCTGTTCTACAATCCTCCCTGGTATTGATGTCAACACTGACTGGACTAACTCAGATCTTTCTGATAAAACACATACTTTCTTTCAATTCTTAAAGCAACACCCTTTTTTTGAGCCACACCTGCATAATCCTGGAAGAAGAGGGTTTTTTTTTTAATGAGACAACCAAGTACACAAATCTGTAATAATTTTTCCAAATTGTTTGAGGTTCTGGGCCTCATGTTTGTACATTTTCTTGATCACTTGGCTTCCTATATGTATCCATTTTTGTTTCCAGATCATCATTGTTCTTTCTGCGCCAACTCAGGAAGCTTAAGCTGCCCAAGGAGCTGCTGATACAGTTCTACAGAGGAATCATTGAGTCTGTCATCTGCACCTCTATAACTGTCTGGTTTGGTGCTGCAACCCAACAGGACTTCAGAGGATAATCAGAACTGCAGAAAAAACAATTGCTGCCAACCTGCCTTCCATTGAGGACCTGTATATTGCATGAGTCAAAAAGAGGGCGGGAAAAATATTTACTGACCCCTCACATCCTGGACACAAATTGTTTCAACTCCTACCCTCAAAACATCGCTACAGAGCACTGCACATCAAGACAACTAGACACAAGAACAGTTTTTTTCCGAACGCCATCACTCTACTAAACAAATAATTCCCTCAACACTGTCAGACTTTCTACTAAATCTGTACTTCTATTCTACTAGTTTTTCTCATCATTCCTTTCACCCATTTCCTCCCATGTTGACTGTATGACTGTAACTTGTTGCTTATATCCTAAGATTTTTATTAATATTGCTTCTTCATTGCTTATTTGACCCCTATGACAAACATTAAGTGTTGTACCATATGATTCTTTACAAATGTATATTTTCTTTTATGTACACTGAGAGCATATGCACCAAGACAAATTCCTTGTGTGTCCAATCACACTTGGCCAATAAAAATTCTATTCTATTCTATCACTAAGCTTTTTGAACAGCCTTGTTGACTTTTTCTGCAACTTTCCATGCTTTTCTAGCTGCAACTCTTTGTCCTTGTGCTTGCAGTATATCTTTCTTAAGAAATGTCCATCCTACTATGAGCTTATCCTTCTATATGAAATTCTGTAAACATTGCTCTTAGTTTATTAAAATAAAATTTTGTAAAATTCAAAGTAGACTTTTAACTACCGTACTTTCAATTTCAATGGCCTCGCATATCAAGAATTCTAGGATCAAATAATTTCAACCAACCGACTGAATTTTGTATTCTGGTAGTTGTTTTTCTTGACTAAATAGAGGCAACTAGGATAAGCTGTCATCTTGGCTGAGAATGTGACATGAAAAGAATAGTTTTTCTAGGTTCTTAAAATTTGTACACATTAGCATAATTTTTTGTATGACACCTTCTAGAGTCCACACCCCCTCCACCAAATAGTGAAATAGTTCATTATTTAAAGTTTCAACTTCAAGAATTTTGTTGATTCACTGACGCCGGCTGTGAAACAAAGATATCACTTCAGGTTCTTGATCAATGTTATGTTTTGTGTAGTCGAACAGGCATATTGAATATGTTTTAAACATGACACATTTGATACCAAAAACATTATATACACAAAACAGGATGGGAATGCTATAACAAAATTCTGTAGTTTTTATTATATAAATTCCTTGGGGCACAGATCTATCATTTTGTTTATGTTACTTGGTTTGTAGGTAAGGAACTATGCATACAAATCATCAGTAGAAGAAACAACAATAAAAGTCAGGTTTGGAATCTTCTTTATTTATTAAATCTTTGATATTATAAGCGTCTCTCTATAGAGATATACCTCAAAGCCTGGGGATTCACAGGGGATAAACGACATGAATTCCTATGCAAAGCCCAAGCTATTTCTGTGCTATTGCCAGAAAACACGAACATATTCTGTCTAATTAATTCAATTTAATTGGAGGCAGGGAGGTTATATTGATGTTCCACAACAACTCCATATCCAAGTTGCCCCTACTTTATTTAATAACTATTTATACCCAATCAGGTAATTTATCTCCTCTCTGCAGTGATATCATCTCAAGAATGTAAGAAGTACTTTATCCTTTAAGTGTTCTCTAAAATATAGTACTTGGAGTTGAAGTTGCATAGAAACTGAGATTACACTAATCAAATTAATTGAGGTTGCCTGTGGATGATAGAAATTTGGAGTTTCAAATATTTCCATATGGGTAGAAAACACAGGAAAAACAATCCAGACACAGCCAGCTTATATGACACTAAGACTGAAAAGATTTAATATGTTAAAGGTCTGCAATTGAGTCCTCATATTTTTATTCTAGGGCAAGACTGGAAAAAAAATGTTTTGCAAAACTAAAATTTACAGAATTTAAAACATTAATGTGGAATTAAACCTGCTGCTGAACAAAAATATATATGACTCATAGCGATTAACTTCCATTGGAAATGAGAACCTACAACTCTTTGCTGTCATCCAGTAGTCTTTAAGATTTTTGCAATTCAACCTAAATTGCATACCAGTTTAAGATAAAGTGTCATTCAAGGAAAACTTCTGGTGACGATTCGATGAGGTCCCACTCATCATCTTCAGGCTGGTGTTTCTGTCCTTGTTCTAAGGCGAACACTGCGAGACCTAAGCTGCCTTCCTTCTATAAATACTGGTGGCTGGGTGTGGTTTGATGGCTCAGCAATTGCCTGCTGTGTAGAAACTTCCTGGTGAGTCAGTGGGGTAACATCTGGGGTCGTTGATGTAGCTGAAGTATGCTGATTAGTTAATGGTTGTTGATTAGGCGTGATATCCTGAGTAGTTGGAACTTGCAGGCTACTTGATTGTTTTACAATGTGTGTTCTGAGTCTGGTTTCTATGGCTGGGATACGTTTGAGGGCTGGTTTCCAGATGTCTGGTAAGCGAGAGGTATCATCCCGCTTGTTCATATTTTGGGGATGTTTTTCTATCTCGATGGCTTCCATGATTATTCTTTTGCTGTAGTGTTCTGTTTTGGAAATTAATTTGGTACTGTCAAAATAAATTTCATGTCCTGTAGTTTTGAAGTGTTGGAAAAGGGAGGAGGTTTTTTCTTTTTTCTTTAATGCATTCTTATGTTCTGCAACATGTGCATTTACTCTCCTGTTCGTTTGTCCAATATATGTGGCTGGGCAGATTTTACACGGTATTTGATAAACTCCCTGGTTTTCTAGTTGGATATTGTCTTTCGGGTTTCTTAGGATGTTGGCTATTTTTTTATCTGTACCAAAGGCTGTCTTGATGTTATGTTTCCGGAGAATTTTACTGATTTTATCTGTGGTGCCTTTGATGTAAGGGAGGAGGGTGATGCCATTGTCCTGTTCTATGTCTTGGTTCTTGGAGGGTGTCTCTTTTTGGATTAAGTTGTTGATTGCCTCTCTTTGGAATCCATTGGAAATTAATACATTTGTGAGACTGTGTAATTCAGGCCACATGGGAAAGAAAAACTGGACAGCTTTCTCACACATCTCAACAGCCTACACCCCAAAATACAATTCACCATGGAAATAGAAACCAACAACAAACTTCCCTTCCTGGATGTCCTAATCTACAAAAAACTCGATGGCTCCCTAGGACACACCGTCTACCAGAAGAAGACACATACCAACCGCTACTTGAACACAAAATCCCACCACCACCCCACACAGATCAATTCCGTAGCCAAGACCCTCATTTCCAGAACCAAATGCCTAGCCGACAAAGACCACCTGGAACCTGTATTACACAGTCTCACAAATGTATTAATTTCCAATGGATTCCAAAGAGAGGCAATCAACAACTTAATCCAAAAAGAGACAGGACATGAAATTGATTTTGACAGTACCAAATTAATTTCCAAAACAGAACACTACAGCAAAAGAATAATCATGGAAGCCACCGAGATAGAAAAGCATCCCCAAAATATGAACAAGCGGGATGATACCTCTCGCTTACCAGACATCTGGAAACCAGCCCTCAAACGTATCCCAGCCATAGAAACCAGACTCAGAACACACATTGTAAAACAATCAAGTAGCCTGCAAGTTCCAACTACTCAGGATATCACGCCTAATTAACAACCATTAACTAATCAGCATACTTCAGCTACATCAACGACCCCAGATGTTACCCCACTGACTTACCAGGAAGTTTCTACACAGCAGGCAATTGCTGAGCCATCAAACCACACCCAGCCACCAGTATTTATAGAAGGAAGGCAGCTTAGGTCTCACAGTGTTCGCCTTAGAACAAGGACAGAAACACCAACCTGAAGATGATGAGTGGGACCTCATCGAAACGTCGCCAGAAATTTCCAAATCCTACTTGGGAAGAAACCCGAATATACCAAGACCGTCATACCTGTACCCGTGAAAATCTACGAAAACAAATTTTATATATATATAAAATCTAATAAATAAATAAAGAACGGTCTAATAAATAAATAAAGAACGGTTTATAAAAATCTAATAAATAAATAAAGAACGGTTGTCCTTTGAATGGTTTAAATGGTCCCTAATGCCATTTAACAGTGAGCTTCCATTACTTACTCCATCCTCTACCAACCTAGAAGTTCAAAAACATGTAAAAATGCAAGTAGAAAAATAGGGACCACCTTTGGTGGGAAGCAGGGTTGGGCTACTGCCCGGGGGGGGGGGGGGACACAGTGGGGTAGCAAAATTGGAGCTCCATCCCAGAGCACCCAATCTGTACTGAAAGAAGTTGAAAGAAAATGCAGGGCATCCTGCATAAGCCATGCCCACAGTGTGGTAGTAAAAAATTGGGTAGCCCTTCACTGGTGGGAAGGTAACAGCATTCTAGGTACCTTTGGCATTTAGTCATACCGGCCACATGACCACAGAGATGTCTTTGAACAGTGCTGACTCTTTGGCTTTGAAACAGAGATGAGTACCACCCCCTAGAGTCGGGAATGACTAGCACACGTTTGTGAGGGGAAACACTACACTACCACTTTTATAACTACTGGCGCAAAAGATCATGACTTGTATATTTACCATCAATAACAAGAGAGAATTATTTAATCAGGTTAGGCAGCATCACGCTATGGTTATCACTACATTTGAAGGAATTGGCACTACCAAGTTTTCTGACTCCCCTTCTAATTAAATGAACTATTATTTTAATAAAAATAGAGCAAAAAAGAAGAAGAAAACTAACATGCTGTAGAACAAAGTGCTTCATATAGCATCTGGCATCACAGAACCCAAGCATTACATGCCAACAGGAGTAATTGTCAGTGATATTTGCTATTTGATTATTTTTAATGCTAAAGTTTTGTGCTTTAAGCCATGCCCCAGCATTATTTACACCTCATGATATTGCTTCTATGGATGAAAAAGGGAGAGGTTGTGCCATGATGTTGCTTTCCAAATTCCACATCTACTAGCCCAAAAAGATTTCCTACCTGTGATATGTATCGATAAATATAATGTATCATTTGCATGGAGAGTCAAGCTAAATGCTTTGTTCATTAATAGTTTAATGGTTTACAAGATTTGTATGCTGCCCAACTCTGGGCGGCTAATAACATATAACAAACAATATAAAAGATTACAATGTCACCATAAAATATTTTTTAAAAACCAGTTCCATAAACCCTATTAATAACACTCAAACATTCATTCATTCATTCATGGTCATTCATGGCCATTCTTCCTTCCTTCCCACCTTCTCTCCAAAGTCACTAAGTGCTGCTAGAGGATGACTAACAAGGATGACATTTTTAAAAAACAATCTTGGCTTTACCATAATCTATTGGGTGGAGTATGACTAACTGGCCACCCTTATTATCATTTTCTTTCTCTGTACTAATTAAAGGTCCCCCTGTCTTCACTCCTGACTCTTAGCAGGAAGGGTGTTTCCTGTACCACCACCAAAAGCATTCTATAGGGACAAATAGTACTTCTCCCTGTGATGTTCATAGGAAAGAGTCCAGAGTAAACAGTAACTTAGAATTCATTATTAAAAGTTTTAACACTCTCACTGTTCTCTATTTTATCCCTTTTCCATCCTTCTCATAAGTCCTTTTTCTTCCTGTCTGCTGTAATGGTAGTGCTGTTCCAAATTTACAATGTCATATACTGTTTTATTATTGTTGTTAGCCGCCCCGAGTCTACGGAGAGGGGCAGCATACAAATCTAATAAATGAATGAACGAACAAACAAACAAACAAACAAACAAACAAACAAATAAATATACAATGAACCTTGTCATTATTTGCTGCCAAACCAACTCTACCGAAGACTGACTGCCTTAAGCAGGAACTGGTGTGTTATGAAAAGAAGGTACGTTTTATTGGTCCAATGAATTATTGCTACATTTTTCTCACATTTGATGATAGATGGGTGGGCAGATGCCATGTTCTGTTCCGAATCTAAGCAGCAATATTTCTCTGGCTGGTAGTGCTTGCTACCGTAACCACTGATGGGCATTAGCATCACTTAGGATTTCCAGCAAATAAAGTAATCCTGCCTGGATAATTGCACTTCTGCCCATATGCCTCTGGGGAAACACATGTCCATTCCAGCAGTGATGTTCCACAAAAGCCAATGATGTTAAAACTGAGAAGAGAAGAGTGAAAAGCTGGTTGCTTCAGCTGGTTTTTCTTTGGAAGCAAGGCAGAGCAATTTTTGTAGATTTAGATTAGTACAGAGAAAGATTACGCAAAGCAAAGAAACGCACAGAAAATTGGCGAAGTCTCGCACACATGAGCATCCTCGCGTGAAATTTGGCTTGACTTGATTGGATTGGATTGGATTTGTATGCTGCCCCTCTCCGTAGACTCGGGGCGGCTAACAACAGTAGTAAACAGCATATGACAATCCAATATAAACAGTTAAAAACCCCTATTGTAAAACCAAACATACATACAGACATACCATGCATAAAATTGTAAAGGCCTAGGGGGAAAGAGTATCTCAATTCCCCCATGCCTGGAGGCAGAAGATGAATCTTGCAACGATGTGTGCATGCACCGATAGCGCACCAGTAGCACCAGGGACACAGAACCCTTGTCTGCCCAGGTGGGTGGGCAGAATTTCCTGCTGACACTACTGGTTCACAGAATCGGGAGAAACCAACCTTTGCTCAAGACAATGTTTATGTTTATGTTGTTTATGTTTATTTAGATTTGTATGCCGCCCCTCTCCGCAGACTCGGTGCGGCTCACAACAGAATAACAAAAAACAATTTCAGCAAATCTAAATTTCTACTAAAAACATTTTAAAAACCCCATTTTCTAAACACACATACATACACACATACCATTCATAAATTGTATATGCCCGGGGGAGATGTCTCAGTTCCCCCATGCCTGACGACACAGGTGGGTCTCTCTCTCTCTCTCTCTCTCTCTCTCTCTCTGTCCCTCTCCCTAGTATGTATGTATTTGTATGTGTGTGCATCTTCCTTTTTGATGGGACAAATCTTGCTTTGGAGTGTCTGTCTAGGTACTTCTGGACCATTCTTCACAATTTCAGTAACATTATTGAATACTTAGCCTGAGGAAATACAATTAAGAATGCTTCACATCCTCCAGAGACGTAAACAGCAGACTTTGCCATGCTTCTATATTTTAATAGCTGCACAAGATGGGGATATTTGATTATAAAACATGCTTACCCGGCAATTATTAATTGTGTTGGCGCTTGGGGGGGGGGGGTGATGAACAATGCTACTAAAATAATCCCCTAAATGTCCCAAAAATGCTGCTTACTTCGTTAATTTTTAAGTTTATATATGTTTGAATTGCAGTTTTTTAAACTGAGTTAAGATTTCATTATTTGAAAATAAAAAGTTATTCAATTCTGCAATCAAATTTATGGGATCACTCTTTTTGCCTTCCTAATTTTGTTGTTTGGAACATTTTTAACAACTTCAGACAAAGTATGAATGAACAAAATTCTACCCAAACTTTTATTTAAATCAATATTCTTTCATTTCAGGCACAGATAAAATGGAAAAAGCTTTCCAGAGTTGAGTACTCAGATAATAAATAAAGCAAAGCAGTATATTCAGAAAGTGACAATGGATATTTATTTACTTGTTTAGAGAAGGGGAAGAGTGAAGTGCATAGCTCCAGGGCTTTTAAGTACCAAGATAATTGATTGATTTGCTTTTCTTTGGCAAGTTAAAAGTATAACAAACTTTCAATTTTTCCAATGACTGACTGGCATCAATCTCCAGAGAATATTAAAGCAAGGACTGATATATCCACAGTTTCATGGAATTCTTAGTTAAGTTAATTTAAATTATTGTTTGCGGTTCTAATGAAAAAATAATGGTTCCATTTTCAGTTAGTTAAGATGTTTGAGGATATTTTTTTAAAGTTGGATTCACCTGATTTTCTACTAATGGATGTAGAACACATTCATAGTTTGATATTGGATAAATAAGACCAATGACCAAACACTGGAAAATAGGTCCAGCTTTGCATAATCAGGTACTCTGATTATGCCAGAGGTGGGACAATGAGCCAAAATATTTTCCTTATCAAGATATCTGGGACAGAATCGATTCATAACAAACATGCGTATCTCAATCTTAGGATTAATGGGAAATAATGTATCACAATAATATATTTTCCCACAAATCTGGAAATAAAAAGATAGCGATACATGCGCAGTGCCAGAAATTTGGCTTCTGCATATGTGCATAGAAAAAACCCTCGGGGAAAATTAAATAAATAAATAAACAAATACTTTTTTAAAAAAATATGGTGGCTTCCACAGATTGGCACTGATAGAACCAGTTCGATGACATCATCGTGACATCATCAGCAGGCTTGCTACCAGTTCAGGTGAACCAGTCCGAACTAGGAGGAACCCACCTCTGGATAGTTCTATATTCTTGGCAAGATGGCAAGGAATGGTTTGCTATTGTAAATGCTATGGCTGACCAATAGATGTGGTCTTGAAGCTGACAACAATGTGTGGATGAACTCAGTGAAGGGCTACCAAAATTTTTACTACCACACTATGGGCATGGCTTATGCAGGATGCCCTACATTTTCTTTCAACATCTTTCAGTGCAAATTGGGTGCTCAAGGGTGGAGCTCCATTTTTTGCTACACCACTGCATTTCCCCTCGTCCGGGCAGTAGCCCACTCCTGGGTGAACTTTAATATCCACACTGAGGCTAGTTGTTTCGCATCATACAAACAGATCCTTATTTTCAGATATAATAGCTACAAATCTATTTCAAAATGGTCATAGGTCAATACATGTGCACCTTACCACTTTGTTTTCAATTTTTTGTTCTGGAGGCAGATAATCATTTTTTGTTCTGGCAGGAGATCATGGGTTTTGCCTCCCAAGGACAACTCCATCTCTCCATCTATAACTCTGGGGGAGGGAACCTTGACACTCTCAGAGCGGGTCCGCAACTTGGGAGTCTTCCTAGATCCACAGCTGAGGTTAGAGCAACATTTCTCATCTGTGGCTAGGGAGACTTTTGCACAGGTTTGCCTAGTGCACCAGTTGCCTTCCTATTTGGGTAGGGAGTCTCTTCTCACAGTTACTCACACCCTCATTACCTTGAGGCTTGATTACTGCAATGCGCTCTACTTGGGGCTACCCTTGAAGAACGTTAAAAGACTCCAACTAGTCATGCATGCGTGCACGAGCCATGATGGGCGTACCTAGATATACCCATATTAGTCCAGCACTCCACGAGCTGCACTGGCTTCCGAATCGGTCTCCGAATGCAATTCAATGCATTGGTTATTATCTATAAATCCCTACATATCTTAGGACCAGATTATTTACGGGATCATCTTCTGCCTCACATGCCCCAGCAACTGATTAGATCGTACAGAGTCAGCCTTCTCCAGGTCCCATTAGCCAAGCATTGCCAGCTGGCGGGACCATGGGGAAAAGCCTTCTCTGTTGCGGCCCCAGTCTTCTGGAACCAACTCCCCCCAGAGATTCGTACCATCTCCACTCTGCTCACCTTCTGAAAAGCTTTGCAATCACACTTATGCCAGCAGGCCTTGGGCCATTGAGCAGTTGTTTTCCGCTCCAGCCAGTAGCATGAATGAGTGATGATTGTATGCCATTTATATTGGGTTTTAACTTTTCTACTTGTTCTTATTTTTTGTATTGGGGTATTTTAACTTTGTAATTATTTTATTGTGGTAAGCCGCCCTGAGTCCGCTAGGAGAAGGGCAGCCTATAAATTTGAAAAATAAATAAATAAATAAATAAATAAAATAAATCTGCCGGTGAATTTCAAAGCTAGAAGTACTGATGCTTGTTGGGAGTTACAGAATTTCTCCCTTCTTTCCTCCCTCACTCCCTTCTTTCACTCCTTCCTCTCTTACTCTCCCTTTTCACACCTTTCCTTGCTTTCTTTGCACCCTTCCTCTGTTCCTGTCCCTTCCCTCTTTCCTTCCTTCCTTCCCACCCTCCGTCCATTCATTCACCCATTCCTCTCTTGATTGCCCCTTTTACCATTCCTTCCTTCCTTCCTTCCTTCCACCCTCCCTCCTTCCTTCATAGCTCGCCCTCGCCTTTCTTCCCTTCCTTCCAGATGGGAGTGCCCCTTCAAGACACCCGCCTGACTGCTGGTACCCTGCTTTTTCTCTCCCCTCGTCCTTTCCAGCTCCTCGCTGGTGGCTGCCGGGTGTCGGATCCCCCTCCCCCTCCCCTCGCTAGAAAGCACATGGTTTTGTCAACAAGAAGGGAGAAGCGCCAAGGAGCCGTAAATAAGCCTCGCTCCGCCTGACCGATGCCAGGAGGATCTTTCTTTCCCTTGTCACTCCCACTTCTTTCTTTCTCCTGGACGAGTCCACACAATCGGCTTAACCCGGTTCCTGAAATAGCCTATGGCAGTGCTTCCCAACCTTGCCAACTTGAAGATATCTGGACTTCAACTCCCAGAATTCCCCAGCCAGCATTCGCTGGCTGGGGAATTCTGGGAGTTAAAGTCCAGATATCTTCAAGTTGGCAAGGTTGGGAAACACTGGCCTATGAGACCGCCTCGCTTGGCGTGAAGCGGGAAATGATCCCCGGGGGATGGAGTGGCTTGGCGACTTAAAATAGTTTTTAAATGGTGGGGGGGGCAGACACTTAGGCTGTATGGGCCCCCAAAATTCCTGATGGTGGTCCTGCATGTGTTACATTCACTAATCTAAAATGTGTTACTATATTTCACTGGAAAGACATTGGCTTTTATTCCTGCTTGCTTCAATGAGAGAATTCTCTTCAATTATGTGGTTTTCAGAGGCTTATAATAACATTTTCTCATGTTCAGTCCAATCAGGATGCCACTATTGTGGTGCAGACTCAATTATCAAGTTGTCTGATAACATCTCTCACATAATTATAGGGTATATATAACTATATCCATTTCAGTCTCTGGCATCCAAGAAACATAACATTTTATCATTTATCATCTCATTGTGCAGTGGTTAAAGTGCCGTACTGCTACTTGTGCTGACTGCCGGCCGCTGCAATTTGGCAGTTCAAATCCCACCAGGCTCAATGTTAACTCAGCCTTCCATCTTTCCGAGGTGGGTAAAATGAGGATCCAAATCATTGCGGGCAATATGCTGACTCTGTAATCGGCTGTAAAGCACTGTAAAGCGGTATATAATTTTAAGTGCTGTTGCTATTGTTATCTGGATCCTTGCCAAGCTTTGTTTTTAAATTTTACCTGGGTGGTTTTAGGGATACCTTAGTAAGTATAATAAATGTTTTTTTTTTCAAAGCGAAGATAAAATGCTATCTTATTTAAAGGAGACAAAAATTAGATCTTTTATTCAAAATCCACTATTGGATCTTGGGAGATGGGCAATTTTCAGTTGTCTCCAATATTACATGGTTAGATCAACCAATAAGGTACTGACTGCTCAGCTGCAGGCAATCTTGGAAGAAACACATCTTATGGACTCATTTCAGAGTGGTCTATGGCTTTGGGAAATTGCCTTGATGATCCTAATAGATTATATTTAGGAAACCATGTTGTTCCTTCCTGACCCTCAGCTGCTTTTAGCACCATTTACCAAGATATCTTTCTGGATTCTATGAGAGTTGGGAGCAGAAAGCCCCATTTTGCAATGTATTGCATCTTTGGTAAACTGCATTGATTGATAACAGTTGCTGTTACATACACTTATAAGGAATCTTCTAAGAACTACTCTGTCTCCAGTCTACGTGGAGCCCCTTGGCAAGATCATCAGGGGGACTGGAGCTGGAAACTAAAGAGTTTATGCACTGGAAACAACTTCCTAGTGTGTCCAATCAAGAATATTACGTATTGTATTGTATTGTATTGCATTGCATTGCATTTATTGCATTGCATTGCATTGCATTGCATTGCATTGCATTGCATTGCATTGCATTGCATTGTATTAGTAAAGTATTCAATGAAGGTTATGGCTCCCATGAACACCTGCCTGGTATTGGATAAGTTTAGTTTAGTTTAGTTTAGTTTATTTAGATTTGTATGCCGCCCTTCTCCGAAGACTCGGGGCGGCTAGGAAAAATATAACAATACAATGAGATTATATTTTCCAAGAAAGAGCAGGTATGCAATTTAGCAGTGCTTCAAAGGCCTTGATCTCTCTGGTTTCCCACTGCAAAAAAATAGCCAGGAGGACCTTTCACCTCTGATCTGACACTTTGCAGTTGCTTCCTTTTTATGAACAGCATTAAAATTAGTGTGAGAATGTGCTGTTGTAACTCAAGATTATTGCAGTTGTACATGAGAAATGTTTGTCTCTCTAGTCCTGAAAGTTTTCTTAGTTCAGAACTCAATAGTTAAATTAGTCTTTGGAAGAATTGAAAGCAACTAATATAATGTGCTAAAAACATTGCTTTGGTGGCTTATTTGTTCCTGAGTGGAATAAAAAATGCTCTGCTAAGCCCGTATAAGACTTGGATCTTAAAAAAATATCTATAACTTCCATCTCCACTATCATTCACTGAGAGCTTATATTGCTTATTTGTACCCTATGACAATCATTAAGTGTTGTACCTCATGGATCCTTGACAAATGTATCTTTTTTTAAATGTACACTGAGAGCATTTGCACTAAAGACAAATTCCTTGTGTGTCCAATCACACTTGGACAATAAAGGATTCTGTTCTGTTCTGTTGAGTTGCCTACAGTTGTCAGGGAATTATGAAACTTTCTCTTTAGTCCTTTGTCTCTGCTGTAGTGAGGGGTTAACCTGTTTCCCCTTTCAATAAGGCTCTAAAACCAATAAAACAAACCTTTTATTTTAATCGATTTTAATATCTCAACGATGAAAAAGCACTGAGGAGTCTTGGCAATCAACAGTACAATAACTTTAATCAAAATTATTTACTTCCAGCTAGAATTTATTTTTTGCTGCTAGGAAAAGGGAGGAGGGAAGGAGTTAACATTAGAGGGTAAATCTTTTTTGGCCCAAAAAACTTATTTTATGGGATCTCCAACTTGAAATGCATGAATATGAAGAAGCAAAACTCCCACACTGCCGATAGAGACTCCAGTTTGCAGGAAGGTTTTGACTGTTCCACCCAATGGATTTTACAAGTATAATTGGGCATTTGTGTATGTATCTGGGTCTACATGTGTCTTTGGGATATCTTTGGAAATCTCCTTTGGGGGTGGTTCTAAAAACAGATTTGATGAGCTCCTGTTCTTTAAAAAGAAACTCCCACAACATTGCAGGTTATTTTCAATGTGTGAGTACAATCAGGAAACTGGTTTGTAATTGCTAGTTACTTAGAGTTCAAGTGAAGGACAGTTTCTCCAAATAAAGCAGCAAATGTCATTCAGGATTTCGAAGGGATATACCTAATACTTTGCATTCCAAAAACAAACCATTTTGCCTGCTATAATTTTATGGATGTAAAATCCAGAATTTGATACAAACCTTTGGTACTCTATCTTTTTCTTTCTTTTTTTAACAGCCCTGATACGAGGAGAAATGGCTGTCCTTCAAAATGCCCAGTCATTTCCATGTTGCTTTTGTTGGAAATAACATTCAAACCAACTTAACAATGAAAAAAGTAAATACGAAATATATAAAATGCAGAGTGTGTTAGGTGTTAGAAGTAAGCTGTTCTACCCTTGCACAGAGGACAAACGTGGAGATGGAGGATATCCAACTAATATCCCAGAGATATGAGCAGTACTTCAAATAATCAGACCACATACATTAACTATATAAATATTATTTACATTAGGCAAATACCATAGTAATAGTCCTAGTGGTTCAGAAAGAAAGCAATCAATATTCTCAATACATGTACAATGAAAGTCTTACTCAATACATATATAGACCAACATTAGAACACATAGTTCTTACTACACAGTAGTCCTTGCAATAGAATAGTTAGATAGACAAACCACTATCTCACTAGGAAGAGAGTCTCAAAAGTCTAGGTTCCAAGAGAGACGCTGCTAACTCCCTCTTATAGCTGATTGCAACACCAGTTCTTAAAGCAGTAATGTGCTAATGTGCTAATAGGATGGATATATGTTTATCCCAGGCATGTTTAAATTCAGTTACTGTGGATTTACCAACCACGTCTCCTGAAAGTTTGTTCCAAGCATCTACTACTCTTTCAGTAAAATAATATTTAAGAATTGCTTCAATACTGAAGAATGCTAAATTGCACAAGACTGACTTAGATGGCATAGACTGTGGATGTTCCAGATATTAAAAAATTATTACCATTAAAGAACCTTCATCGGTGTAAGTGAATTGTACTAGAAGTTACCAAAGTCAGAATGGATGTATGTAGAAAAGAAGCTGGGTGGAACCAATTTATACCCCACAAATTGCTAGGATAGCAATCATCTGAAATTGGTTTAAAGTATATTTGGCACATTCATGGAACATATCCCTATTAATTCCCTTTATCAAGGCTACAGGAATGGACTCCAGCTGGGTTCTCACCGTGAAAAGTATTAATCTATATCTCTACTTGAGCACATATCTTCCATGCATTCATTTTAAAGAAAAGATGGACAATATTCCTAATAAGTAACAATGCTATCTTGTCATCACAATTATTTTTTAAAATGGGTTATATCATGTCCCCCTCATAGGGATTCTGTGGAAAAGCATAAGCTAGCATGATATGTTAAACAAAAGAGTGGCATCTGTGCAAAGTGTCAGGCTGGAGCCATTATAGTTGGGGTCTTTGGCCTGCCACACTTTATAGTCTTGTAATGTGCATTCTCTAGTGTGGGAAGATGGAAGAGGGAACTGCATGAGAGCTGTATATATGTAGCGATAACAAATTATTTCTAGATAGTCAAGGTCATCCTTTGTCTTCACACTCCTGTACCTGCATTGAAGGAGATGGTTGAATCCTGCCTAGTTGGCAGTTGGAGATTGGTCAACGTGATGGACTTAGGTGAGTGGGGACAAAGGCTTGAATTTTCAGCTGGGTGGAGAAACCCCAGGGACTTCAGATTCTCCCAGATGTGCCAACATGGCTCTGGTAATAAATTGGAAACTTTGAGGATAATAATAAAAACTAAATTAGAACTTTGCTTCAGACTCTGATTTAATTTTGATGCTATTTGGAACCATGACAGTTAGAACCTAATATAAATGTGCAATGGAATATGCAATAAAATAAAATAAAAGTGTGTGTGTGTGTGTCTGTGTGTGTCTGTGTGTCTGTGTGTGTCTGTGTGACAATGCAGGCAGTTCTTCTGTTCTTTTCAACCCTATGGAATGCTGGAAATATATTATGTCCTAGGGCAGGGGTCCCCAAACTTGGCAACTTTAGAATTTCTGGGAGTTGAAGTCCACAAGTCTTAAAGTTACCAAGCTTGAAGACCTCTGTTCTAGGGGTTAGTACTCTGTCTGCCTGTTTTTCTGTCTGTCAGAAGAATAATGCTTCAAAACCTAAACAAAATGGGACCAGAGAGGAGCAGGAGCAGCAGGCAAAAGAAATTCAAGACTAAAAAATGGAGCAAATCATGTGGAAGGAAAAAAATGCAGGAAAAAAATTCCCTGAGTAATCCCTAAGCATTTCTTGGGCAATAGCTCAGCATGCTGCGATATCCTCCATTCTAAGTGACATGACCCAGAATAGATAGTTCACCTTATGCTTTCCAGAACATACATATATAAATGGAGACAGACGCAATATATTAATTTTGTTACACAGAAAATGCAGAGATGTCCTATGGCCACTGTTCAAAAAGAAGTCTGGAGGAATTCCAGAAGCTATCTTCGGCATTATTTCCCTATTTTGTTGGTATTGATTTCTATCCTGTAGAGAAATAACCTTAATATTTGAGCTGCTGAAGTGGTAATGGACAGAATATTGTAATTCATCTTCTATAAGCTAATGCCTTTCACAAGTATTTGTCTTTATTACTTTCCAGTAAGCATGGAGGATCTTAGGGGTGGAAGACTTAAATGCATATAACAACTTTACTTATATTAGTGGGATTGTGATGGTTCCATATTCTCAACTCGGATGCTCACAACAGAGTTTATTCTGTTACACATATTCCTTTCAAAAAGCAATTTATTCCCATACTGAAAAAGTATCACAGGAAAAAGCAGTTCCAGACCATTCCAAGGAAACATATGTATATTTCCAATGTCATCCAAGTGTAAAGTCAATTCCATTTAGATGACCTCCCAGGTAGCAAAATTTCTTGCAGTGGCAAAGCAAAACATTTACCAATGCCTGTAGCTGCTTCCCTTCTTCAACAGAAAAACATGTAAAAGAATGCAGATTGCAAATTCAATCCAGCCTCACAGGTTTTATGTCTTTCATGTCACATTTCTGTTGATCTTCTGGCTCCAAATTAATGTTTACGTTGCCATTCATTAACTCCTGTCCTATGTTGTGATTTTTACTTTTGCAGCATTGGCAAAGTCTCCTAGAATTTTCTACTAAGCTGATGCAGAGATTAATGATCAGGGCTAACCAGGCCATCCCAAAGAGGATCCACAGAGATACCACGTTCTTATACCAGCCTGGGTAAGTACGCGTAGGGTTCATGCCTGCAAGGAAGAAAAGTGGCACAGTTTTAATAGATGCATAAAGAAATATAGGATGCAATTTCAAAGATTATTGGATAATAAGAAAACAAAAGCTGTGCTTAAGCTATGAAAAACGCAAGAGTAGACAAGTCACCACTTAGGTCAGCAACAAAGCCAAAAGAATATGCTGTGAGTACAAAATAAACCCTGAGACAACTGCAGCTGAGTGAAATCAGTGGTGAAAATCTCCGCAGGTCTCCACCAGTTTGCTGCGCATGCACGTATAGTGTACACCAGATGCCCTCTACCCACACATGCTCAGTGCACACCATATGCATGATGCGCATGCATGCACACTAGATGCACACTTTTGGATTTCCTACTCCTTTTTTTACTTTTTAAAGCATTTTAATTGCCAGTTCTAAAGAACTGCTAGTTTAAAATGCTTAAAAAGGTTTTTTTAAAGTTCTGACGATCAGCTGTGCGACACGCAATCGTTGGAACTCTTCTCTTTTTTACCTTTTAAAAGCATTTTTAACTACTAGTTCTGGAGAACTGGTACTTTAAAAAATGCTTAAGAAGTTAAAAAAAGTTCTGACGATCAGCTGTATGACACACAGCATTTTTTACTACCGGTTCAGGTGAACCGTCCCAGACTAGTGGCTCATATATATACAGCTGATCATCAGAACTTTTTTAAATTTCTTAAGCATTTTTTAAAATAAATAAACAAACAAACAAACAAACTTACTTATTTATTTATTTATTTATTTATTAGATTTGTATGCTGCCCCTCTCTGTAGACTCGGGACGACTCACAACAGCAATAGAACAATTCATAACAAATCTAATAATTTTAAAACATTTTAGAAACTCCATTATTAATCAGACATATATACAAACATACCATACATAAATTGTATAGGCCTGGGGGAGATATCTCAATTCCCCCATGCCTGGCGGCAGAGGTGGGTTTTAAGGAGTTTACAGAAGGCAAGGAGGGTGGGGGCAGTTCTAATCTCCGGAGGGAGCCGGTTCCAGAGAGTCGGGGCCACCACAGAGAAGGCTCTTCCCTTGGGACCCGCCAAATGACATATGTTTGTGCACATTAATATTAAAACAAGTAACAGGCATTCCACTATGTCAACCCTGCAAGGTAAAGCAGACTTGAACACCAAAATCATGAAACTAATTTTATTACAGACTTATAGTAACAGAATCTTGCAACTCTGAATGTGTCTCTCCACCCTGCCATTATCTGCAAGGGCCCAATCCAGTAGTTCTAAATCTGGGTTCTAAATCCAGTCGCTACTGGTTTGCGCTCGTGCTCGACACTTCTGCACATGCAAAAAAGCATCCCGGGAGGGTGGGTGGAGCTTTCTGCCACGGCTACTGCTTTGCTGAACTGGGCCAAATCAGGAAAAACCCACCGCTGGTCCATTTTGAAATGCTTTTGCACATTCCATTCCTGCTTTAGACTCACTCAGATTTGCCTTAGCTGTTGCATCTCCTCCTTATTTCTGTAGCCTATTTATACGTTAAATGGATAGTTACATTTCAGGCTTTCCTGACTTCCACAGGAGATATAATACATGTGTTCTAAATAAAAAAACATGCTTTCTCTCCTTTTCTCCTAATGCCCTCTCTGTTTTGGAGGGGCAGGAGAGAGATAGCATCCATGACTAGGGATAGATACTTGCTGAGGTTGTGGGTTCATTCTCTGAGCTTGTGGGTTAGTTTCCAAATGTTTCATTACCAGGCTAGGTAACATCTTCAGAGAATTTAGGATGTATCAGTGTTCTTCTGTTTATAAAGGCTTCAGGTGTGAGTGTGTCAAGTGAGGATCTTTGATGGTCTTGGGTCAAAGAAGAACACTGACATCCCCTAAACACCACTGACTATATTACATAGCCTGCTGATGGAATATTCGGAAACCAATCCACAAGCTTGGAGAACAAATTTCCATCCTCAGCCTACAACCGAGCTACAGATGTTCGCCACTATTGCAAAAATTGCTGTCATCATAATAGCCATCCAGAGTGATTGCGAGTGGGCAGTACAGTGGTACCTCTACTTACAAACTTAATTTGTTCTGTGACCAGGTTCTTAAGTAGTAAAGTTTGTAAGAAGAAGCAATTTTTCCCATAGGAATCAATGTAAAAGCAAATAATGTGTGCGATTGGAGAAACCACAGGGAGGATAGAGGCCCTGTTTCCTCCAAGGAGATTCCTAGAGAGACCCCATGGAGGCTTCTCCTTGCCTTTTCCGGTCCTGTTTACTTCCAGCAGATTCCTAGAGAGGCCCCGCAGAGGCTTCTCCCCACCTTTTCTGGCCCTCTTTCCTCCCAGGAAATTCCTAGAGAGGCCCCACGGAGGCTTCTCCCTGCCTTTTTCGGTTACAGTTTCAGAGGCTTGGGTTTGTAAGTGGAAAATGGTTCTTGGGAAGAGGCAAAAAAATCTTGAACACCCGGTTCTTATCTAGAAAACTTTGTAAGTAGAGGCGTTCTTAGGTAGAGGTACCTAGAAAAGGGGCGGCATACAAATCGAATATATGATGATTATGATTATTATCATTATTATCATTATCATCATTATTATTATTACCACTGTATGCTTTTTTTTTACTACAATAGTGACCATATTTATATTTTACATTGCCATCATGTGATTTCTTTGGTTCTGGTTTAGCATGCAGAAAATCTAGCTACATAGTTTATGATACAGAACAGGAAATCAGTGCCATTTGTACCTTAATGACCATAGTTAATAGTTAATGGTTTAGTTAATAGTTAATAATAATAATCACATCCTTTCTCCAGAAACAACATTTCAATAACTTGAAGAAAGTAAGGAACACCCCTGGGGTGAAGGTTAAAATAAGCTCCTGATGACATCATTGCAGAGCAGCCTACACAATTCCAATTTAAGATTGTTTTTCTTCCACAAAGTTGTGAAAGTGAGAGTAAAGATTAAAAGTGCTTTGGAAGAAGAGCCTGATAAATGAGATTTCCATGCAGTTTATTGTGTTTTACGTCTCATGAGGGTGCAACTATCTATATTACTTTCCATTGTATAATTGCTATTGTACTGGAATAAAAGTGGCTACCAACTAAGTCCACATTCTAGATTGTTGTGCATACCTTCCAATTTCAACACTCATTAAACCAAGCTGCTTTGCTACCAACATAAATGAATTCCGGATGTAATCAATGTAAAACACATCACATATCAGAATTCTTTTAAACCATTTATTTCGGGGAAGAATCACGAGCAAGACAACCATCATGTAACAGTTTAGAAAAATAATGTGGGATTCCCATTGAAGCTGTGGTTACACAAGAATAAAGTCTCCGCGGCCTGCACTGGTTGCCAATCAGTTTCCGGTCACAATTCAAAGTGTTGGTAATGACCTATAAAGCCCTACATGGCATCGGACCAGAATATCTACGGGACCGCCTTCTGCCGCATGAATCCCAGCGACCGATAAGGTCCCACAGAGTTGGCCTTCTCTGGGTCCCGTCAACTAAACAATGTCGTCTGGCGGGCCCCAGGGGAAGAGCCTTCTTTGTGGAAGCCCCGGCCCTCTGGAATCAACTCCCCCCGGAGATTAGAACCGCCCCCACCCTCCTTGCCTTTCGTAACTTATTAAAGACCCACCTATGTCGCCAGGCATGGGGGAACTGAGATATCCCCCAGACTTACTCATGGTATGATTGTGTTGTGTTGTATTCCAATGTTAGTATGTTTGTGTGTATGTCTGCTTTAACAATGGGTTTTTTAAAAATGTTTTTAAATTATTAGATTTATCTTGAATTGTTTTATTGTTGTTGTGAGCCGCCCCAAGTCTACGGAGAGGGGCGGCATACAAATCTAATAAATAAATAAATAAATAAATAAATAAGTTTCTTGTTGCATGGAGAAGGCAGTTGTTTCCCCACAACTGACCAGACACAACTTCTCTCAAAAGGGAAGGGTACCTCCACCAAGCAACTTATCTGGAAAAATAATTATACCCTAAGCGAACTGTGTAAACAAGCAAATAGAGGATTTTTTTTCTTGAGAATTTCACATTCAAGAAGGACATACCTTTTCATTGGTAAAAAAGCAAATGTTTGCATGTCATTCTTAAAATAGAATGAACTGTGATTTTATTTACTGAACTTAAACTTGAGAAGGCGTGATTTTGTCCATGACCATGTTTTCCTTTGAGTTACTAGGAAACTTGTAAATCTATCCACCCCTCAAACAAATAAAGTTTTAACTGGTAAAAGATACTTACCAATGACATAATCTCCAAAGCCTATTGTACTTAAAGTTATGAAGGAATAGTAGAACCCTTCTTCATAAGTCCAGCCTTCTATGGCACTAAACAACAAAGGTGGTAATAAAAGAAATAATAAAAGGCCAGCACCCAGGGCACAGGTCCAGGTCAAGACAACTGCTCCCCTCTAGGCAAGCAATAAAGAAACAGAAAATATAGGTTAGATCAGACAAGAAGCATGATCTAGATTACAACTTTCATTAAACTTTCATTAAGCTTTAAAAACCTACCTTTGTTGGTGGGCATGGGGGCCGTGAGTGATGAGACTGTCTCTGGCCAATACGAGATATGATTGGATTGGATGAATGTGTGTGAGCGTTTATGGGGTCTTTTAAAATGTTTTAGTAAATTTTCATATTTTTATAGTTATTAGATTTTTTATACAGTGGGGAAAAAAGCATTTAGTCAGACACTAGTTGTGCAAGTTCTCACACTTAAAAAGATGATTTTTGTTAAAAATCAGACAATGTGATTTTCTGGATGCGTTTTCTCATGCTGTCTTTCATGGTTGAGGTCTACCTATAGAAACATAGAAGACTGACGGCAGAAAAAGACCTCATGGTCCATCTAGTCTGCCCTTATACTATTTCCTTTATTTTATTTTACAATGGATATACTGTATGTTTATCCCAGGCATGTTTAAATTCAGTTACTGTGGATTTACCAACCACGTCTGCTGGAAGTTTGTTCCAAGGATCTACTACTCTTTCAGTAAAATAATATTTTCTCATGTTGCTTTTGATTTCCCCCCCAATTAACTTCAGAAATGATGTCAATTACAGGCCTCTCTCATCTTTTTAAGTGTGAGAACTTGCACAACTGGTGTCTGACTAAATACTTTGCCCCCCCCCACTCTATATTGCCATATTTAATGTTGTATGCCGCCCTGAGTTGTCTTGAGAAGGGCGGCATAGAAATATAATAAATAAATGCATTAATTAATTTAAAAAGATACTGGGAAAAATGCACATTGAATGAATCTACAGCAGAGGTATGTAATATTATTAAATTTCTGAGGATGTCAAGAGACAATCTGCTTTCTGGTAACAGAGAATAATTATTCAGGACAGATTCCCTCTTTCTTTGATCACCCAGCATAGTGCTGAAACTTTCCTTCTTCTAGGGAAAATTGTCCTGAACAGATTTAGGAGACATTTGGAAGATAAAGGGTCATTGCATTAGAGTCCTTGCATAATACTGTGTTTAGCCCATTCAACGTGGGCCAAAGAACATTTTGATTCAAGTTCAATATGTGCTATCTGAACTTACTGATCTTTTTTTTTTATGCAACATTCCAATTTCTTAAATGATGATTTACAGCAGCTAAAATGGAGATGTGAATTAAGCACAATAATGCAGGTCAGTTTTCCTAGGTTTGTAAAATCAGTTTCGCATGCTAGCTCAAACAGGAAAGTGGTTGCTGTTAGTTTATTCATGCAAATACTAGATTTTGATTTGAATCTGCTGAGTGAACCAACATTAGTCCAGAAATCTCAGTTTCACACATTGTGAAAGATCAGGAATCCATGGGAGAAAGCAGGAAAAGGCAGATTGCCCTGACCTTCATTGCTTACTGTATATATTTAGACTTATTAAGGTACTCTCAATTAAAATTAAAATTAAAATTCAAACCTTTATTGTCAATGCACATGTATACAATGAAACTGAATGAGCTTCCCTTGGTACAGGCCATCCAAGAACAAAGAATACATCTTAATAAATCAATCAATAAAAAAAGAAATCCCTAAACCCAAACAAGTAATAAACTAACACACATTTCCACATACATACATACATAATATTATACTACATCGGTATATACATGTTGCACTGTAAGTCTATCTCATTAAGCCTTATTTTGCTGTTATGTTTAAAAGTCTGACAGCCCATGGATAAAAGTAATTTTTCAGCCTACTCGTTTGGCTGGCTATGCTTCTAGATCTCCTGCCCAATGGTAGGAGAATAAAGAAATGCTGTCCAAGTTGTGTATCATCCCTAAGGATTTTCCTCACTCTGCTGATACAGCGGGACCTGGTGATTTCATCCAGTGAGGTTAGGGGGAAGCCCGTGATTTTTTGTGCTGTGCTCATCACCCTCTGTAATAACTTTCTGTCCGCAGCTGTTAAGCCAGTGTACCATACCATGACATAACATGTGATGGTGCTTTCTATCATGGACTGGTAAAAGAAGTCATCAGTCATTGTTCCACCTGATTTTTCCACAAGACCCTAAGGAAATAGTCTCTGTTGAGCCTGTCTAACCACCTGGGACGTTATTTTTCCAGGTGATATCTTGGCTAAGGTGCACTCCCAGGAATTTGAATGAGGAGACCACATACATTCCCCCTTCATGTAGAGTGGGGTAGGTTCCTCTGTCTCTGCTTCCGGAAGTCCAACACCATATCCTTTGTCTTGCTGGTGTTTAGATGCAAGTTGGTTTCTGAGCACCATGTAGATAACTTCTGACCTTCTTCCCTGTATGCTGATTCGTCCCCTCTTCGCCTCTGGATCTTGGATTTAGATCCAATATGAACTCAAGACTCAGTCAGATTTGCAAAGTATCTAATGTTTAGCCTACCTAGGACTGCCTACCTGTGCTACACAAATCATAATGACTATAATTACAAAAAGTTCAAACTTTCTGGGACTGAGTATCTTTCTGCTAAAAACATCAGGGCATTTGGGAAGGCCCTTTGATGATTCCTCTAAAACAGGGTGTCAAATTCACTTTATCACTCTGGTGTCCCATCTGATGTATTGGGACTCCCGCACTCCCCACTCTGCTAAATTGAGTGTGGCCATAGCCAGCGCATGATGCATCCAGTCTACAGGACGGGAGTTTGACAGCCCTGCTCTAAAAACTGTCATGTGAAAATGTTAACATACACCTTTCCACATTCTCTTGTGTCATCAGAGCAACATTTCGCCTGTGTTTCCATGATTGCTGGGACTATTTGGGTTACTTATGGAGAATGGCTGGTGATAAGTTGTCTGGGTTTAAAAGAAGCCATTTGATCCCTTCAAATTTTCTAGCTTTGGATTTGATCAGCCACTGACTCAGTAACCTCAACTTTACAGACAAGAAACTGAACATTCTTCTTCTCAAAGTTTTCCAGAGAACTTGAAAGCTGCTTAAGCTAAGTTTAAAAGATGATTAATAAGGTATGGCCACAAAAATGCATTGAAAAAAAATTCTCACAAATGAGACACCATCAGTTTTAGAATAGAAATGTTTAAAATTCTCTAGCTTCCACTTGCATTAGCAAAACCACATTTCGCATCAAAAATGGATATGTACACATTGTCCATTTCTTTCTCCATCAAGGTAAGAGGATCCTTCTGGAATTTTTCTGACCCCACTAATGTCGACACATTTATAAGTTGATAAAATCACCCAAAGCATGTTTTCCATTAACTTAATACATTTTTACTAAGCATTTGTAAATGTTAAAGTTCTGGATTATGATTCCTTCCAGAGGCAGTCACTGATGCAGAGAATAAGATTGAAATTGGGCTGTATCTGCTATTTCTGGGTGGAAGTTGATGTTGATAAAGTAGTCAGTTATAAGTAAAGCCTAGACTTACACAATTTTTCAAGAATACTAAAAATGCTATTTTACCATTGCTATATTCAGGGAGGGAACAGGAGTGTATATGTGCGTCATATTTTCTGGATATTTGGAGATAGAGATAGTGGTAGATAACCTGAGGAATGTGAGGCTTGTCCAGACATAATATAAGAACAAAACATAGAAGGGGAAAGGCAAGTGATGACGAACCAACGTTTTGCTGACAGAAGACAGAAAACTGAAAGCAAAATCTTCTGTTTAATACTGACTTATTTTTCCGTGGAATTATACCCAAATGCTTGTATTATATTTTGGTGAGGCCTCTTTTATGCCTCACCTAATACATTTTACCCTTAAAATGGGGTATTTCTGCACAAAATTGACAGGTTTTGCATAATGGTTAATACTGCAATACAACAGCAATTCCAAAATGTTCTAAAGTATCTGGAAAGAAAAAAAAATCTTACCCCATCTCTCCTCCACTCTGCTAGCTAAGGAAACATGAGTTAAATCAGTGTTTTTCAACCAGTGTGCCGCAGAACACTAGTGTGCCGTGAGACATGGTCAGGTGTGCCGTGGGGAAATTAAACAGGGGTCCCCAAACTACTGTTCCTGCCAGGACATCCCTTTTGTGTTCATCGAAACAGGCCCAGGTTTCATACTGAGTATAAATACATTTGGAAACTATATTATTAATTATATGTATAATATGTACTATGTTAGAGTGTCATTTTGTGTCATTTTGGTTGGTGGTGTGCCCCAGGATTTTGTAAATGTAAAAAATGTACCGCGGTTCAAAAAAGGTTGAAAATCACTGAGTTAAATAATATTTTCGCCCTCCTGCCCTTGTTGTTGTTGTTGTTGTTGTTGTTGTTATTATTATTATTATTATTATTATTATTATTATTATTATTATTAATTAGATTTGTATGCCACCCCTCTCCATTATGAACTCCCTAGAGGCATGCAACTGGCTATTGTGGAAACAGTCTACAAAATCTCTTCTTATTCTTTTTCTTCATTTAAAAGCATACTCCCAAGGCACTTTTTAAAAAGTGTGCACTTATTATGCTTATTCATCTCGCTTACACAAAGTTTGTTATGGTCTTCCTGCTGTTTAGGATTGCAGAGCCAGTAACTCCCTGGGGCTTGCTAGGTCTATAAACGTAAACAAACATATATAGAGAGATAAGTAAGCCTAATTTGTTTCAATACAAATTTGTTTCAAATAAACACATTGTAATAGGCCATTTAAACATGAAGATAAGTAAAGATTTACATCTGAAGTTTCAAATTAAGAGGAGCAACACAACAGAAAGATATGATTATCTAGATAGCTTTTGTTGCTACACCATAGCTCTGCCTACAACAAATTTAAGTTAAACCAGTTACCGTATGTCAGTGGCATTTTCATTGACATTCTTCCTTTTTTAAAAAATGGCATTAGTAAATTGTCCAGGCTGGCCAGTGACCCATAATAATTTATTGTTTTAGTCTTACTGTTAAGAATTGATCAGAATTACTTTTGTGTGAAATGGGTGGCTCAGATTAAATAAACAGATAAATATGAATACCTAGATCTCTTACCTGCCACTGGAACCTCACATCCAGATAGAAAGCACATAGATGTACCCCTGAGAGCATCAGCTGTCCAATCCTATTCAGAAGGATAAGGTTTAAGGGAATCCCAAAGAGGGCAAAGAAGATGCAGAGCACTTGTGAAACTGTCGTATTGGGGCTTAAGTTGCCATAGCCTGAAAGGAGAAGAATAGTATAACACGAATCAACATGATAATGTAGCTGTAATCTATGTCCATGGTATTTGGCAAAAATGTTATCTGTAGGATTTGCAGAAAGACTTTGCAGTATTTCAGCTTAATAAGATTGTTGTCCAACAAATAAGAAAATGAGAAGCCACACAATAAAAGCCAAGACATCAATCAGAAGATTCAAATACAGTGGTAGCTCTACTTAAGAACTTAATTTATTCCATGACCAGGTTCTTAAGTAGAAAAGTTTGTAAGTAGAAGCATTTTTTCCCATAGGAATCAATGTAAAAGCAAATAATGTGTGCAAGCTCATTGGGAAAGAAATAAAAGCTCGGAATTTGGGTGGGAGGAAGAGGAGGAAGAAGAGGAGGACAGTCTCTGCCGAAGGAAGAAGGTGAGGTGAGAGGAATTTTAAAAAAATCCAAATTTTAAGGCTTAAAAAAAAGAGGGATTCCGAGGTGGCGAGGAGGAGCACGCGCCTTCCATACACCCAGCACGAGGCTGCCTCCCATACACTGCACCAGAGAGAGAAATCCAGGCGGGCGAGAGGGGGGAACCTCCCACTCCTTTGACCAAAAGGCTGCTGCTGCTGCTACCTGCTTCCTCTTCTTTCTCATGCTGAAGGACTCTCCTCTTCTCTCACTCACTCACTTTGTAGCCAGCGCCTTTCCTTCACTGTGGTGACTCCTTGGTTTGGTGGAAGCCGAGTTGATTCGATTTGGGCAAAGCACCCCCTTTTGCCTTTCCACACCCAGATGCTCTGGGAGGCAACCTCGCACTGGGTGTGTAGGAGGCAGCGCGAGGGAGTCACCACAGTGAAGTGGTTTATTCCCTTTCCAAGCACCCAAAGAAAGGAAAGTGCTTCGTTCACTCTGGGTGCTGGCAAAGGTTTATCCCCTCTCCAGAGAAAGGGAAATGCTTTGTTCGCTCTGGACTACCAAAGCCTCCATAAGCGCCAACGAAAGGCTCCTCTGACAGCCCAGAAAAACTTGAGATGCCTGGGGGGGGGGGAATGGCAGGAAACTGGCTGGGCCTTTGTGCCACTCTCAAATTTCATTGGAAATTTTTCCGGGCTCGGGGTTTTAAGTAGAAAGTGGTTCTTAAGAAGAGACAAAAAAATATTGAACACCCGGTTTTTATCTAGAAAAATTCTTAAGTAGAGGCGTTCTTAAGTAGAGGTACCACTGTATATGAAAAAAAGAGTAGTTGTATGGAAGAATTTAATATTCTAATATTAGGATTAGAAATGAGATGAAATATGCTTTACAATAGTAAATGTAAATAGAAATACAACATTACTTCTATTACCAGCTCTATTTTAACAAACACAATGGACAGCAATTTTATATAAAATCAATCTATTATTTCACTGAAAGAGTAGTAGATCCTTGGAACAAACTTCCAGCAGACATGGTTGGTAAATCTACAGTAACTGAATTTAAACATGCCTGGGATAAACATATATCCATCCTAAGATAAGATACAGAAAATAGTATAAGGACAGACTAGATGGACCATGAGGTCTTTTTCTGCCATCAGTCTTCTATGTTTCTATGTTTCTATAAAATCAATCAACCCACCAATCTATTCTCAAAAGCACTTGCAGGCAAGAAAAGCAGCAATGGATGGAAACTAATCAAGGAGAGAACAATCTAGAACTTTCTTGAGAGTGAGAACAATTAACTAGTGGAATGACTTGCATTCATATGGAGTGAGTGCTCCATCACTGGAGGCTTTCAAAGGAGATTGGACAATCATTTATCTAAAATTGTATACGGCCTTGATGGCTAACCTTTTTTTGCTCGGGTGCTGAAAGCTTGTGTGCACACACTATTGCGCCTGCGCGACTGCCTACATCCATAATTCAAGGTCTGATGAGGGAGAAAATTGCCTCCCCTGCCCCCAGGAGGCCTTCTGGAGGCCAGAAACAGCCCGTGGGCCTGGTAGGCCTGTTTTTCACTCTTCCCAGGTTCCAGAAGCTTCCCTGGAGCCTGGGAAGGGCAAAAACACCCTCTCCCGGAGGCCCTCCAGAAGCCAAAAATGCCCTCTCAGAGCCTCCATGTGAGCTGAAAATCAGCTGGTTGGTGCGCACATGCGTGCTGGGGCTGAGCTAGGACAATGGCTTGCGTGCCACCTGTGGCACCCGTGCCATAGGTTCACCATCACTGTTATAGGGTCTCCTGCTCAAAGAGGAGGTTGGACTAGAAGGACCTCCAAGATCCCTTCCAAGTCTGTTATTCTATTCCTAAGGAACATCTATTACAATTATCGATGGAATTTGTGTCTCTGAACCTGATCCTAGCATGAGAGGATTCACATAGGCAAGATTCACTGATCTTTATTCACATCATTCACTGATACTTGTTCTGCTCTGGCCTATTTGGATCGGAACAAAGGGAGAATCCACATGCTGAGATTTCAAATAACACACTTTTATATAACAAACAGGATTTATACAAGCAGTCCATTTTGGCAGCTTTCCATGTTAAATTGGATAAGAGATAAACATCTGGGCAGCCGCCAAGAGTCAAAGCTAATTATCACATTCCTCGGTAAGATAAGAGTTATTCAGCTACACATACACACACTCACAATTCTCTAGGTTTTTCTCACACAGCTGCATCTCTACTCAATGAATTTAGAAGAATAATAGCAGGTTGCCAGTGTGGCATTTCTGGAACCCCAAATCTAAGATTGCCACCATTACGAATGTTGAAACACCACACCCCATTACCTAGAAATCCTCCTTTATATCCTGTCTGGGTGTGGTCAACTGTTTCCTAGAGATATACAGTAACTGTCTAGACTTCCTTTCACTTTCTGAATTTTTCCCCATAAAGATATTCCTGTCTGCTTCATGAACTACTGACCCGGGCATCTAATAGGGGCTCCTCTCCCATGTCCCCCTCCTCCTCTGACTCAGACATTACTATCATTGAGGTTTCCACAGTTCCTCAGGTTTCAACTCTACCTCACTCTCACTACCTGACTCGGTTCTCAAGAACACTGGCCTAGGATACCAAGACAGGCCCAGTTCATCCTCCTCAGAATCTGTGACTAACTGACCCAGTTGTGGACTACTCACAACAATACTAAATCATAGTTTAGTGTTACATGGGAATACAACTTCTATTAGTAAAAATGTCACTCAAATCAGTCACCACTGAGTTTCTAGTCTTCTTCAAGCTGGTTTCCTACAATTATGCTGAAATGTAAATGTAAAGACCACCCATCCATCTGGCCTTCCAAAAGAATTTGAAGACCTGGCTCTACCAGCTGATTTGGGCCCCCAATTGGGGAATGGCATCTTGGAGGTAGTTAATGGATTAGCCAGGCCTTACATCTTCTCCATGTGCACTTTGCTCCCTTCCCCTTCATCTTGGTTAATTGAAATTTTAGCTGATTTTAAATGTAAGATTCTTATTTCTTTTAACAGTTTATATGGTATCTTAATTATATGACTGTGCCACTTTTTGAGTCACCTTGGTGAGATGTGTGGCAGAGAGGTTTAATAATAAATAAATAAATAAATACATTTTACATACTCTGGTATAAAACTGATATGGGTCATTCTTTCTCATGTGGACCAGGTGAAATTGAAGCCTTATTTGAAAAGAAACCATCACAAAAATATGTGATAGAACAACATACGGTGATCCCTCGATTTTCGCGATCTCGTTCTTCGCGAAACGCTATATCGCGATTTTTCCCACCCGATGACGTCACTCTCTTCCTTCCTTTCTCATCTTTCTTTCTCTCTCTCTTTCTCTATCTTGCTTCTTCCTCTCTCACACTCTCTTCCTCCCTCTCTCATCTCTTTCTTTCCTTCTCTCTCTTTCTCTATCTCTCCCCCTCTTGCTGGCGGGCGGCGGGTGGGCGGCGGGCGGGCGAGCGGGGGCATCAGCGAGGAAGACCCAGGGAAGGTTCCTTCGGCCGCCCAGCAGCTGATCTGCTGGGCGGCCGCAGCAGCAGTGAGCAGACGAAGATCGGGATTTCCCCGCCGCCCACGCAAAGGGGAAACCCCGATCTTCGTTTGCTCGCTGCTACTGCGCTGCCGAGCAGATCAGCTGCTGGGTGGCCGAAGGAACCTTCCCTGGGTCTTCCCCGCCGCCCATGCAAACTCCACCATCTGCGCATGCGCGGCCATGAAAAAAGGGTGCACATGCGCAGATGGTGTTTTTACTTCCGCAACCCTACATCGTGAAAAATCGATTATTGCGAGGGGTCTTGGAACGGAACCCTCGTGATAATCGAGGGATCACTGTATATGATAGAAAAAATGTGCTCCTTCTAATGATATAAAAATGAAGATGATTGAAGGTGAGGAGTTCTGTTTCTGCACTTTTTTCTATCATATATTTTTGCACTTTTTTCTATCATATATGTTGTTTTTGTGATGGTTTCTTTTCAAATAAGACTACAAAAATCAGTCAAGTAAACACCTGGTCCACTTGACAAAGAATGGCCCATATTAAACTTGAAAGATGTAGCCTACAGAAAATCATTGTGTAGTTTGCCCTCAACTACCAGGAATTTTTTTTTCTAAGGTCTCTATTATAAATGACAAGTTATAAGTAATGCATTTAGGACAGAGACTGAAGGTAAAGCAATGGCCCCCAAACCACAATATTCAATATAATCCTAATTATTACTGACAATCTAAACCATCTGGCTTAATGGCATGCTATTTATTCTTGTCAGTTCTGAAAATTGTTACAACAGGAGCAAGCACTTATGAATTGGTAAGGCAGTATTTGCCAGCTGTTCATAAATTTATGGAAGGGCCTCCATTTTAAAAAGATTTCCTTTTATTAACCAAACTCACATAAATTTGTTTCAAAAGAAAAATTGAGCAGCATTTCTACTTTAGAATCCATAGTAGCCAAATATTTTTTTAAATCAGGTCTATTCTTGAAAGGGATGAGTGTCTTTTAGAAAAATAGAAATATTGCTACAGAAAGAAACAATAGTAGAAAATTAAAAAATAAATTAAAATAATGGTTTGTTGTAAGTACTGATTTGAGAATAGTTTGGGATGAAAATAAAGCTTTCATTAGAGATTATTTTATATAATAGTGAGATCAAAAGAAGAGGCAAGAGAAAACAAACTATTTTGAATGATAGGAAAAAGAAGAATTACAGAAACATAGAAGTCTGACGGCAGAAAAAGACCTCATGGTCCATCTAGTCTGCCCTTATACTATTTTCTGTATTTTATCTTAGGATGGATATATGTTTATCCCAGGCATGTTTAAATTCAGTTACTGTGGATTTATCTACCATGCCTTCTGGAAGTTTGTTCCAAGGATCTACTACTCTTTCAGTAAAATAATATTTTCTCCTGTTGCTTTTGATCTTTCCCCCAACTAACTTCAGATTGTGTCCCCTTGTTCTTGTGTTCACTTTCCTATTAAAAACACTTCCCTCCTGGACCTTATTTAACCCTTTAACATATTTAAATGTTTCGATCATGTCCCCCCTTTTCCTTCTGTCCTCCAGACTATACAGATTGAATTCATTAAGTCTTTCCTGATACGTTTTATGCCTAAGACCTTCCACCATTCTTGTAGCCCGTCTTTGGACCCATTCAATTTTGTCAATATCTTTTTGTAGGTGAGGTCTCCAGAACTGAACACAGTATTCCAAATGTGGTCTCACCAGCACTCCATATAGCGCGATCATAATCTCCCTCTTCCTGCTTGTTGTACCTCTAGCTATGCAGCCAAGCATCCTACTTGCTTTCCCTGGAAAGAAGACTTCTTTGATCATAGAAAAGAATCCTATAGATGCCATACTTTAGAATACTAATTTTCATGATTGAATTCTTCTCTATACCACAAATTCCATGTGGAAGGGGAAAAGCTGAGCTGGGTTATAGCCTAGCTTCATCCAAGTTGCTAGATTTACTTGTATTGTGAAGTAACAATACAAGATTTTGTAAAATCTGAACAAGATTATTTTACTATCAATTTCCACCTGTGGCCCAATAACATTTAGTTCCATTTTAAACATCCTGAAAGTATTTTAAACGAAGCTCTCTAGAAGGGTGAAATTCAGAAGGCCTGTACTACTATACCACAAGTATGATTTTCTTTGATCAGTTTCGTTTATATTGGCATGTACTTTTGTTAGCACAAGGGGTGAAAATAGCAAGCTCTGTACTAAAAGCACAATTATGACATCAATCCACAATGCACAAATAGAAGCTGTTCTAAAATTGGATTATGTGGGGAAAGGATATGGTGTACTTAGAAAAGAAGTTTCGAAAGCAGCCTAAGGATGTAAAAAGAAGGTACATAGAGGATCCCGTAGCTCAGACCGATATAATCAGCCTATTCTCTTAAACACCCAAAGAAGAAGAAGCAACGGACTGAAATTAATCAAGAAGAAAATCAATCTAGACCTGAGGAGAAATTTCCTGACAGAACAATTAGTCAGTAGAACTTCTTGCCTCCAGAAGTTATAGATCAGACCTGGGCAAGGGACGGCCCGTGGGCCGCATCCGGCCCACCCGCTGTCTGTGACGGGGCCGCCTGCTATCTGTGACCAGTATGTGGAGGTCGGGGTCCACTCCAGTGCGAGGATGAAAGAGCTCACTGCATCTGCTGGGACTCCTCCGGTTCCTGCTTTCCTGATGAATCATGAGGAAAGCAAAAACCGGAGGAGTCCTGGCAGATGCATCCTCGCACTGGAGTGGACCCCGACCTCCTACCAAGAATGACCAAGCACAGAAACTACACAAAAACTCCAGCGCAGTGACTGTGGTGCACCGTGTTGCCGTAAAGCAAACAATTAGGGGTCTATAGAGTGGGTCTGAGTGTTTAGGTCAGGCCAGGGTCTGGGTCTTTAGAGTATTGGGTAGAACTGAGTTAATTATATTAGTCCGGCCCTCTAAAACCATCCCAATTTCTCATGCAGCCCCATGGCAAAATTAATTGCCCACTCCTGTTATAGATGCTCCAATACTGGGAGTTTTTAAGAAAAAGATTGGACAGCCATTTGTCTGAAATAGTATAGGATCTCCTGCTTGAATAGGGGGCTGGGGTAGAAGGACCTTGAAGGTCCCTTCCAACTCTATCTTTCTAATCTCTTGTTTGAAAGAAAATCAAAATTGTAATTGAAGTGTCATTGGAAGTTATAATAAAATGACCTGTCAATCACAAATTTCATTTTCTTTCAAACAAGAGATTAGAATGACACTGAAAATCCTAAATATTGTTTATTAACAAGAGTTAAGTTACATTGCACTCCAAAATTAAAAAGAATTTCCTCCCTGAATCTAAAATTTGAACTGGAGAATAATTATATCAATGGTAATCAGCAGTATAAGCTTTATGCCTCAGGACCAAAGACTGGTGGAAAACTGAGAGTGATGGTTGATGCCATTTGCACAAAGTTTCCCAGAATGTTCTAGGAACCAGCAAAGGCATGGCTAGATTTGATAGCCCTGTAGGCTGCATCAGAAGAACGTTTACACATTTTCTACATACACAAACAACTAAACTTTGAAAGAAGTAAATTCAGCTTTTGAACGATGTGGGAGTAAGAATGGATTTCCAGAGAAAAATTGCAGGCTACAGGAACCAGGAGCAGTACTCAGGTGACCCTGAGGATACAGATTCCATTCCATTCTATTCCATTCCATTCCATTCTATTCTATTCGTTTTCATCCCACTTAGGATTGTATGATTGTAACTTGTTGCTTGTATCCTAAGATTTTTATTAATATTGATTGTTTCTTCATTGCTTATTTGACCCCTATGACAATCATTAAGTGTTGCACCACATGATTCTTGACAAATGTGTCTTTTTCTTTTATGTACGCTGAGAGCATATGCACCAAGAGAAATTCCTTGTGTGTTCAATCACACTTGGCCAATAAAATTCTATTCTATTCTACTCTATTCTACTCTATTCTATTTTATTCTATTCGTTCAATTTTTTTAAAAAAATAGTCTTTATTAATTATTTACACTAAAAAAAAGACAAGACAAATACAATACAGAAAAAAGAAAGAAAATAAAGAAAAAAGAAGAAACAAAACAAAACAAAACAAACAAACATATTTGTCAACCTGCAAGTTGGCCTTGTTTGTACAGCTTTCACTATTGTTTTCTATATTTATATATTTACATGAGTCTTGGCTGTGTATAGCTCACACTTATATCCAGTATTTTATAGTAAAGGAACAAAAAAGAGTAACAAGATGGCTAGTAAATAACATATTTGATTGTAATGTGATTATTTAAAGTTTTAAATAGTTTTTTTGGTCAACCCAATTATACCATCTTTCCCACGTCTGGTAGAATTCTGTATTTTCTTTTTGTTGAATTTCCATTGTCAATTTATCCATTTCAGCAATTTCATAGATTTTATTTATTATATTTAAGATTGATGGAATATTACTTAGTTTCCAGTTTTGCGCAAATGTGATTCTAGCGGCAGTAATCATGTGTATTATTAGATATCTGTCCTCCTTTGCCTGATAATTCCGAGCACATATAGCTCTGGTTTTAATGGAATTTGTAAATTTGTTATTTGCTCTAAAAGACTTTTCATTTTAGTCCAATATTTTTTGGCCTTTGGGCAAATATTCTTTCAATTTTTTATGCCGCTCAACTTTCTAGAGACTCTAGGCAGCTCACAATCAAAAATATAAAACATCCAAATAATACTAAAACCTCTAAAAAGAGTTTGAAAACAATTTAAATACAACCGTTAAACCCATGCATATCATTTATGGTCAGTTCTCAATGGTTACCACCATCGAGATAAACTTCCAAGTGTTTCAATGACCGTCTAAAAGGATGCAAATGACCAGAATATAAATAATTCCATTCCCCACTATCCTGTCAGAGATGAAGAAGATTCTTGGATGAGAAACAAAATGTCTTCAAATTAAAAAACAAGAATGTCCAGTTGTCTGAAAAAGTACCTTTGGGACAACCATGATCTGTATGACTGAGAATCTCTACAGATTTTCAACTAAACTTCAATCTTATTTTAGAGATGCAATCGGTAGGATTAATATAATGGTTTTAGCCAGTGAAGGGCTGCAAAAATGTTTACTACCACATGGGCATGGCTTATTTTGTGGGTGTTGCTTGCCAGCCATGTGACCAGGTGGGAATGGCTTGATGATCCTGTGACCGGGGGTGGCTTAAAGGTCATGTGACTGGCTTAAAGGTGGCCATCACTCACGTCAAGGGTTTGGGTTAGGGTTAGGGCGCCTGGCCTCTCCTCGCCTAAAAGAGATACAATTTCCTTATCTATTTACTTTTTACTGAACACCCAAAATATACTATTTAATTCTATGTATATATGCCATGTGTGTACATGCATATTACACATAGGCACACAAAAATATACATTATCTACTTTATAAACTGTATGTGTATGTAAACACACACACATGCACAGCTCTTCTAAAATTATACACATTCAACCTCATTTACTGCAATAGGAAAAACATACCCAGAGCCTAGAAGGGGAAAAAAGGAAAAACGAAAATCAAAATATTTCTACTGGTACTGCACACCTGACCAAAATTTTACTACCGGTTCTGCGTACCTGACCGTACCCGGAGCCCATCACTGGTTTTACCCCACTAATCTCAACTGTTCAAAATCAGCAGATATTGGAAAGACCATGTATGATTATAGATTTGATTCCTGGAACACTAATGACTAAATACTAAGCATTCCCATTGATCCTGTGCTGCCATCTAGTGTCTTCAAAGTGATAATCATTGCATCAGACCCAAATGTAAAACATCGCTTTATACAAATTACGATCCAATCTTTCTTTTAAGTGCATGTTCTCAAATGGATTTTTTACTAAAACTTTGATGAAACAACCTGGAAGAGTCAGGCATTTTTCTTCTGTTTAATGTTTCTCTCCAATTTTGTTAATGTCACAAAAAAGAAGGGATAGAGATGTTCAACCTTTGACAAATATGATGAAAAGAGCCAGGTATATTATTACATTTCCAAAATTTCATTGATTCATTCTTAAATTTTTTTGCTATTCTCCCTGGAGACATATGCCACCTATAAAACATCTTCTACATATTTTCTTTAAAATTTGTAGCCATTGTCATCTTATAATTCCTTTCCCATAGTTGCTGCTACATATTCATATTGATTGTATGTCCTATATGTCTCATCCATTTTACCATTGTATCTTTAACTTGCTCAAATTTTAATTCAACAGATTAAAAAATAGATATAAAATTTCTTCATCAAATTGTCCTCTGTTGCTGTTATTATTTTGTCCAATTTTGCTTTTTTCAAATTTATTCCTCTAGCCCTGGTTTCAAGGGATCCTGTGGAGTATAAGATACATAGTTGAGAGAATCTACGTTTGCAGGAACTTTAATGGGCTTTCTTGATGCCTCAAACTTCAGGGAAGCCAGCAAGTCTGACCCAGACAAGTAAACATTTTAATCTGACTGCGAAATCTGAAAACCATAAGCTAACTGCAATTCTCAGTTGTAAGCTTTAGTAGTAGGTTTTTTTGGGGGGGATATCTTTGCCCTCTCTTATTTTATACTCCCTGTACTTGACAGGGCGCCCACAGTTTTTATGATCAGGGAATTGTTTGGCTTTTCTGAAGACTTTATATGTATATCTCAGTGCAACACCAGCCCACACTTAACAGCTATTTACAATGTCCCATATTCACATGACTACAATTCACATTATTGTTGAAAATCCACGTTTACTTCAGGGGTGACTAACTTGATTTCCCTGAGGGCTGCATCATGGTTGTGTTTGGCCTCTGAGGGTTGGGGGTGATGGGTGGTCAAGGTGGGCATGTCCAGCTCAATGTCATTCCTGTCAGGGATGCCTGTGATGGCCTGAATGCTCCACCAGTGAAAATAGGCTCCCAAACTCTGTTTTCGGGGGCATAGTCTCCTACAACCCTCTGCCAGCGAAAATGGAGCTCCATTTTTGCTGGCAGGGGGTTGCAGTAGGCTGTGGTAGCTGAAAACAAAGCCTGGGAGTCCATTTTCACTGTCAGAAGCATCACAGGTCGCTCCTCCGTTGTTTCCAGGACAGCCCCATGGGTCACATCTAAGTACCCCATAGGCTGAATCTCGCCCCCGGGCCTTGAATTTGGCATTCCCAATTTACTTCTTGTCTCTGGTAAAAAATACCCATAGCAAACAATGGGTTTCCATGATAACTGCAAGATTGACTTTAAGACTGCTATGTTCACTTAACAACTGCCTAAAAAAAAAAGTTTTGGAAAAATCAGGTCAGTCACATGATCCACTGCTTCTCAGGCATCCCAATTTATTGTAGTTACAGACAAAATTATGGTCATAAGTAGTAGTTCTGCATCCAATCTTTACCAATCTGAAATCAAGGTTAGGCACAGTTGATATGATTTTAGCTGTTCCCTGAAAGTATGAATATGGAAACGGCTTAGCAGCTTTCTAATCTCTTTCTCCTTTATTTCAATTTGGGTTGTACTTCAGGGAAGGGGCTGTTAGTACTAGAAACTAGGCATTGCTTCAGCCCCCAAGTTGAGAAGCTATAAAATCTATAATCTTATGTAGGGCCAAGCACAGAATTTTAACTATGATGTGTTACTCCAATAAGTGGATGGGACCAGGGCAATGGAATCAACAAGGATACAATCAAAGCTAAATGCAATTTATTAATTAAATTCATTAATTTAAGCTGTTGAATCCCCATGCATTAATAATTCCTAATTTTCTCTTACAGTAAAAAATCTTTAATTGGATGCTAATTTTTCAGAGGACTCCAGAAGCCACAGCTCCTCTCTCAGAAATGAACTGGCTACAATTACATCTTCTCATTTTCCAAATGTCTTTATTTAAAATCTCCCTTGAAATGCTTGAAAAACTGATTGCTGCTAACCTCTTTAAGGATTTATGTGCTTAATTGGGAGTTGATAGATTTTTAAAACACTGGAATAGCTGTTCTATTGCAGCTTTTAGTTTATATACCCCGACAGGTTTTCTGGGGGGGGGGGATGTTTTGTGCATATATCCTATGCAATTGTGCATGGAAAAAGCATTAGTTTGGAGAAGCATGGAATATGGCCCATGATATGTCTTATTTGAGACAAATGTGCTGCTTAAATGATGATTAATCATTAAGTGCCTATTTAAGCAGAAGGCAGCTGCAGAGTAAGATAACACTGCCATCTTGTGAATCATTTAGTTCACAGCCTAAAATTAAAATGCTATGCATGTTGCTGATTTTTTTCCATTTAAAACCTGCTACACAATATGCCTTTGACGCTCAATTCACACATCTTAAAATAGATCTTTGTAGATAGGCATAGACATTACCATGAGAACACAGGCAAGTCTAGGTGCAGACCTGTTTTTCATTTTACGATATAGGAAGGAGAGAGGGGTAAGGTCTACAGATTGATTCCTATTCACTCTTTTTCTCTTTATTGTGTCTACATGCCTGGATTTCAAATAGGAAACAAACACCAAACAGCACAAAAAGAGCAAGCAGCAGAGTGAGGCAAAAATATATACCCCCGTGTATATCAGATTACCTGTAGCCTGATGTACATGACTTGTGCTGTTCATAATCAGAGAAACTGTATGTATGTGTGTGTGTGCCTGTATTTACATCCGAAAGGTAAAAAGGGCAGAGTAATATGACACAAAGATAGGAATGCCTTACCACCCTAAGCCAGTGTTTCCCAACCTTGGCAACTTGAAGATATCTGGACTTCAACTCCCAGAATTCCCCAGCCAGCATTTGCTGGCTGGGGAATTCTGGGAGTTGAATTCCAAATATCTTCAAGTTGCCAAGGTTGGGAAACACTGCCCTAAGCCATGCCTTTGGTGAACAGTTTGTCCCCTTTAGCCCATGTTCAGGCTATTCATCTATTTAAAGGAGACAAGAGTGCCCAAGGTAATATTTGAAAACCCAGACATGAAAGCACAGACATGGTTATAAACAGAGTTGCCTTTTAAATTTATGAAACAAACATTTTACCCCATGGGTTCTAAAGAAGTCCAAGGCTATGAGTAAAGATCAAACAACCACAATCAAGGATCTGAGTGGGAGCAGCACATTTTGTTCTATCTAGGCATACCTCCCAGAGACCAATAAGAGCTCACAGAGTTGGCCTCCTCCGGGTCCTGTCGACTAAGCAATGCAGGTTCACAGGACCATGGGGGAGGGCCTTCTCTGTGGCTGCCCAGGTTCCATGGAACCAACTTCCGCCCCATGTCCATACTGCTCCCACTCTGCTGGCCTTTCATAAGGCCACAAAGACCTGGCTTTGCCGGCAGGCCTGGGAGCCATAAATTTATATCCTTGATGGCCAACTCTATGAATGGTCTGCACATGCATAACTGCCTTTTAAAATAACTTTTTAATGGGGTTTTAGTTTTAGATAATGTTTACTTTTAGATAATGTTCAACTTCTGTTTTTATACTGTATTTTTATTATTGTTGTAAGTTGCCCTGAGTCTTTCGGGATTGGGCGGCATAGAATTCGAATAAATAAAATAAATAAATAAATAACTATTGTGGGTCAGTCCTTGGTCTGAGGGTTGATGACCTCTGATCTAGGTCACTCCCTATAGGCTTGGATCATAAACTCTTATGTCCAAGATCCTTTAGCAAGTTACTTTCTTTAAAGATTATTACAAAACAGAACTGGATCCAAACAGCTTTTGGTATGATTCGGTGCATGTTGCTAATTACTGGGGTTGTAATCCTGTGAAAGATATCTATAACTGGCATTTGTTTTGAGTGAAATCTTTACTGCTCCTTGCTGGTACTATGTGGAGCACTCTACTTATGCTGTGAACATGGCTAAAATGTGCAGCTTAAAGCAAAGATGTGTTTAGAGTCACAACTGCTTCTTTCAGAGCAGAGATTATTTGTGGATTTGTGAATTATCATTCATTTTGCTAAATTTTCCATCAAATGCAAAACAAAGCAGCAGGAGAAAAACTACAGGAATATTCTAAGACACACTCCAACTTTTCTTCTTCAGTTGTACTTCTCTCTGCTACAGGGCTTAGTTTTGTGCTATAATGATTTCACATCATTTTCGCCATGATTCCTACCGATGGTTGTTACTGTAGAAACAGAGAAAAAGAAGGAGCCAACGAAGTCCCATCTGCCCATACTTGTATTTCCTTTAAGATAAAGTCCACTCTTGTAGGCTTGGATGATAGTCTGTGAAAAAAAAAAATTAAAAAAGAGAAATCATGGATGAGGATTTCTGTCCACAAGATAATCCAAAATTGCATTTCTATCCACACTTTCCTGGAATAAGTTCCACTGAACACAAACTTCAATCTGAATCAAGGCATGAATCAAAACAAAGTTTCCTTTGTAAATTAATTCATCTTCTATGTTTAGCTGGCTTGACAGGAATTTAATATCTTGTCCCAATCCTCCTTTAAAGATTTAGTAGAATCCCTACTATATAATTTTGTAACAATGAATATACGTGAAATTCTAACTTTGAAGGACAACTAACCCTTAAGAGAATGTGCTTTATTTTAAAGTATTCCTTATTGCCCATCCCTCAGAGGAACAGATCTGAAAGCAGCATAAACAGGAAATAAAAGACAAAAACAAAGAATGAACTACTGATATCAGAGCAATTACAATGTGCTGATAAGGGGAAACCCCTTAATTAGCAGATTAAGAAATGAGGGCCCAACCAGAATGGTCTTTTCCTTCGAAAAAATCTTTAGAAAAGGATATCTTCTATGATCTTAATTAATGAATGGACTGGTAGCAACCAGATATTTTCTTCCAAAGAAATGGAGCCCCCATGCCACCTAAGTTTTAAATGCAGCATTTATGTTCTCTATAAAGATAAAAACATGACTGATAAAGAAAGGTTATTTTACAAAGATGTATTAGGACATCTAAAAATAAGACTTCTTTTTCTTGTTTCACTATCTTTTAGTAACACAAAAAGACAAAGAGCTTAGACCCATCACCTACATTTAACTCCAAGGGTTGTTATAGGGATAAAAATGAAGTAAAGTAAGAAACTACTACACTAGACTCTCTTAAACTCCATTGAAATATAAATATAATTTTAAAACCCAGTTCCATTAATTCCCTGTTGGGACTCCGTGGTGACTGGGACAGAGCTGGCATAATGCAAACATGTTAACTGGTTGGTAAATCCACAGTAACTGAATTTAAACATGCCTGGGACAAACATATATCCATCCTAAGATAAAAATACAGGAAACGAAGCAGTGGAAGTGATGTGCCGGTGTCTGGAGGCTGTTGGGGCCTGGATGGGTGCCAACAGACTCAAACTCAACCCGGATAAGACGGAGTGGCTGTGGGTTTTGCCTCCCAAGGACAATTCCATCTGTCCATCCATTACCCTGGGGGTGGAATTATTGACCCCCTCAGAGAGGGTCCGCAACTTGGGCATCCTCCTCGATCCACAGCTCACATTAGAGAACCATCTTTCAGCTGTGGCGAGGGGGGCGTTTGCCCAGGTTCGCCTGGTGCACCAGTTGCGGCCCTATTTGGACCGGGACTCATTGCTTACAGTCACTCATGCCCTCATCACCTCGAGATTCGACTACTGTAATGCTCTCTAATTAGGGCTACCTTTGAAAAGTGTTCGGAAACTTCAGATCGTGCAGAATGCAGCTGTGAGAGCAGTCATGGGCTTACCTAGGTATGCCCATGTTTCACCATCACTCCGCAGTCTGCATTGGCTGCCGATCAATTTCCGGTCACAATTCAAAGTGTTGGATATGACCTTTAAAGCCCTTCATGGCACTGGACCAGTTCATGTGCCAGCAGATATAGTTCCGCGTGCCCCCTGTGGTACCTGTGCCATAGGTTCACCATCACTGCCACAGACATTAGTCTAACTACATGAAAGATATGAACGGGTTTGAGTAGTTTTACAATAATACTGACAATATTTAGGAATAATACAAATAGGAATTTCCGATATGATTTTATATCAAGGCACAATGAAAAATGGATCAGACTAACAAAGAGACTAATTTGAAAAAAACTAAGTTGCAACAATTTGAAAGAGGAATAACAGAATAACAGAGTTGAAAGGGATCTTGGAGAGCTTCTATTCTAACCCACTATTCAGGCAGGAAACCTGATTCCATTTCACAACAAATGATTGTCCAATCTCTTCTTAAAATCTTCCAGTGCTGGAGCATTCATAAGTTCTGGAAGTATGTTGTTCTACTGATTAATTGGTCTTATTCTCCAGAGAGGGGTGGCATACAAATCTAATAAATAAAAAAAAATAAAAAATAAAATAAAATTTCTCCTTAGTTTTAGGTTTATTGTATTTCATTCCTGTTTAGTTTCCATCCAGGAGATGCACTTGAGAGCTAAATGAAATAGTGATACAGATCATCTCACAATGGCAGGATGGTCACCTGTCAAAGTTGCTGCAAGCAGAGGATAAAATAGATTATCTCTAAACTACCTACCAATTTATCACCACCTTTCAAACATACTGTAAATATACTTGAAGATGTCTAAAGCAGTGATTTTCAACCTTTTTTGAGCCGTGGCACATTTTTTACATTTACAAAACCATGGGGCACATTGGGGGGGGGGGGGCGCGCTAAAAAAAGTTTGGACAAAAAAATTCTCTCTCTTTTTCCCTTTCGCTCTATTTCTCTCTCCCTCTTTCTTTCTCTCCCTTCCTCTTTTTTCTCTCTTCCTTCTTTCCTCTTTTTTGCTCTCTTTCTCTCTCCCTACCTCCCTCTATATCTTTCTCTCCCACCTTCCCTCCCTCTCTCTCTCTCTTGCTTTCTTTCTTTCTTGCTCTCTCTCTTGCTTTCTTTCTCTCTTGTTCTCTTTCTCTCTTGCTTTCTTTCCCTCTCTTGCTTGCTTTCTCTCATGTTTTCTTTCTCTCTTGCTCTTTCTTTCTTTCTCTTGCTTTCTTTCTTCTCTCTTGTTTTCTTTCTCTCTTGCTTTCTTTCTCTCTTGTTCTCTTTCTCTCTTGCTTTCTTTCTCTCTGTCTTGCTCTTTCTTTCTCTTGTTTTCTTTCTCTCTTGTTCTCTTTCTCCCTTGCTTTCTTTCTCTCTCTTGCTTTATTTCTCTCTTGCTCTTTCTCTCTGTCTTGCTCTTTCTTTCTCTTGTTTTCTTTCTCTCTTGTTCTCTTTCTCCCTTGCTTTCTTTCTCTCTCTTGCTTTCTTTCTCTCTTGCTCTTTCTCTCTGTCTTGCTCTTTCTTTCTCTTGTTTTCTTTCTCTCTTGTTCTCTTTCTCCCTTGCTTTCTTTCTCTCTCTTGCTTTCTTTCTCTCTTGCTCTCTCTTGCTTTCTTTCTCTCTTGCTCTCTCTCTTGCTTTCTTTCTCTCTTGCTCTCTCTCTTGCTTTCTTGCTTTCTTGCTCTCTCTCTTGCTTTCTTTCTCTCTCTCTTGCTTTCTTTCTTTCTTGCTCTCTCTCCTTCTTGCTTTATCTCTTGTTTTCTTTCTCTCTTGCTCTTTCTTTCTCTTGTTTTCTTTCTCTCTCTGAGCTTCATGGCACACCTGACCATGTCTCACGGCACACTGGTTGAAAAACACTGGTCTAAAGCAATCAGGTATATAGAAACCTGAAATGAATACTTTCATGTATTCCTTACATGCCATTTTTCCAGGTTAGTCTTACAAACTGTATTTTTCGGAGTATAAGACACAGCCTTTTCCCTTTTAAAAGAGGCTGAAAATTTGGGTGCATCTTATAGTCTGAATGTAGCTTTTTGAAGCTTTTTTTCTGCCCTAACGAGGCACTAACAATCTTCCTGGCTTTCAGTCTTTTTCATTGCTACTCCCTCCAAAACATGTTTTTCCAGCACTAAGCAGAGGGTAAAATAATGTGCTGACCAGATTAAGGTAGGCAGATTTTTTTCTTATATTTTCCTTCCCCAAAACTAAGGTGCGTCTTATACTCCAGTGCATCTTATACACCAAAAATACAGTATATTGCAATTGAATGCCTCTATCTTTTTCCAATCTCTGCAGTGATTACTATGGATGATTTGCACTCTGGAACATCTGGCTATTTAATATTTAATAACTCAGAAAATTTCTTCAGTTAGAACTGTTTCATTCCTGTATGTGACCATCTTTTGCCAAATTAGTATTTTAGCCCTGTTTTTATGTTTTATATTTACTGTATATCCCTCATTATTTTTATAAATAATTCAGGATGGCAAACACACGCAATACTTCTTCCTCCTCCTATTTTCCCTAAAACAGGTCCGTGAGATGGGTTAGAGTAGACTGAGGGACTCACCCAAAGGCACCCAGCTGGCTTTCATACCTAAGGCAGGAATAGAACTTATTGTTTATATCTGTAAGTCACCCAGTCACTTACATACTGAGAAGGGAGCACTGTCTAAATTTGATAAATAAATAATAAATAAATAATCCTTCCGCAACAAATCTTACACTTTATCAAGAATACTAAGATGCATAATAGAACTTTAGTTACATTCAACCGAATATGAGATAGAGAACAGAAGCTGTACATACAAGACTTAGGGAGTCCAGCCAACATATGCAGTGTAATCATAATTCCTTTTCATTTACATCGGTATGAAGACAAACAGAAGATCAAAGATAGCTTGTCTAAGGATAAAATCCCAAACAAACTTGGCTAGGAATAAACCCATTGGACTAAGAAAGATTTCCCCCCTCCTGAGACTATAATGCTTGTTATTAATAACATTTGAATCAAAGTTTTTTTTTTAAAGCACCTACAATTGAGAATGGGGTGAGTCAGGCATGCTACTGTTTTGGAGGCAAATGGCAGTTGCCTTTTCCAAGCGAGATTCTGATTTCTTAACCTTATAAAAACATAAAATACTGGTACCAATATATAAGGTAAATATTAATCTTAAATTTATGTTTAAGAACACAGAGAAAAGGCCATACATGTTAATTGCTTATTACAGAGATTAAATCTCAATATCTCGTCCACGCTGCTAATAATAAACTTGAGAAATCCAAGGATCAAGGTTACCTGAAAATATCTTTAGCCTATTAATAAAGTATTTACAATAGCTTCAAAGTCATAAAGTAACCCTAAGAAAATTTCTTTTGAATGCTGTATAAATATGATTTTATGTCTATTCAAGGCTTTTATACACTATTCAAAAGAGACCATAAAAAACTAAAAAGAAAACAAAAAGATCAGAACCCATTCTCTCCAGCATCTTACACCCAGATAATTTGGAATTAATACAAGAAAGACAAGCTTCTAATGCCTGTTCTCATATTACCCAAATCCCTGCTCACAGTCACTAATGCCCTTATCACCTCGAGGTTCGACTACTGCAACACTCTCTATATGGGGCTACCTCTGAAGAGTGTTAGGAAACTCCAGATTGTGCAGAATTCAGCCATGTGAGCAGTCATGGATCTTCCCAGATATGCCCATGTTTCATCAACACTCTGCAGCCTGCATTAGTTTAGTTTCCTGCCGATTAGTTTCCGGACACAATTTAAGGTGTTGGTGATGATCTACAAAACCCTACATGGCCTCGAACCAGAATACGTATGAGACCGCCTTCTGCTGCATAAATCCCAGCGGCCGATTAGGTCCCACAGAGTTGGCCTTCTCCAGGTCCCGTCGACCAGACAATGTCATCTGGCGGGGCCTAGGGGAAGAGCCTACTCTGTGGCGGCCCTGGCCCTCTGGAAACAACTCCCTCCGGAGATTCGAACTGCCCCAGTCCTCCTCGCCTTCTGCAAGAGCCTTAAGATCTATCTATGTTGCCAGGCACAGGGTAACTAGTGTAACCCCCTCTCTGACATTGAAAGTTATGTATGGTTATAATTATGTAGTATCAATTGTTTTTAAGGTAATGGGTTTTAGTTACAATTTTTTTAATTATTAGATTTGTATTTGTATTGTTTTATTGTTGTTGTGAGCTGCCCCGAGTCTTCGGAGACGGGCAGCATACAAGTCTAAAAATTATTATTATGATTATGATGATTATGATGATAATGATGATAATGATGATTATGATAATTATGATGATTGTTATTATTATTATTATTATAAAACTGGAGCCATTGACAAAAAGTGAGGGTTAGGTATTGGCCTATACATAGTACCATACATTGTGTAATAAGTTCTATTATGATTTGTTGATAGTTTAATGGGAACCCAGACACTATGGCCTGTATAACAACATTAAAAAGGATTTAAAATATTGGAGAAGAGACACATGGATCTATGCCTTTTTGATTTGATGATTCAGTAAATCACATTGATTCAATTTTCCAGATCAATTTGGAAGAAAAAGACATCAAATAAATCCAGAGGCATCCAATTTGACTTCACAGTTCAATGATTCAGGGAAAATGGCTTCAAGTCAAATAACTAAACTAAACTTTTATGCAGCGCTATAAAATAATCCAATGTAAAATTAAACAATGTACCCTCATCTTAATGCTGGCCTCTACAATCTAGAGTTATATACCTTTCACCAATAATTCCATAGTTTTCAAAATAGAAAAATCACTCAATCCTATCATCTTTTCCAGGGAAGTTTTCTCAGCTTTAAAACTTAAATGATAGATTGTGTTCACACACAATCCAATTAGCCAGGGTAAAAAAGCTTCTGGTTTAGTTAATTATATAATCATAGAGAGTGGCATACAACTTTAGTTAGTTAATAGTAGTAGAAGTAACAGTAAGGGCAGAATAGGCAAATGTGATGTCTTCAAACTGTACAGCCAGATTGTGGGAAGGGGGAGAATTGTGGTCCAAAATATGTTTAGGCCAGAATTCTCCAATCTATAAGCTTGGAGACCTGTTTCCTAGATCCAGTCCCTATGCCCTACGGTTGGGTCCATGCAATGAGTTTGATGCAGCAATCTCCTTAATCTTTATTTAGGATGTGGTATGCTCTTTTCTCAAGAAGACATCCTTGGATTTAGTCCTGATCAAGTAGTAATATCCATTTGGGATTCTCATATCTAGGGATACTCCAATACTGACTCTCATATGATACTTTTATCTCTTACTTATGGGGGGCATAAATTTACATCTTTGATGACCAACTGTATGAATGGTGTGCATGTGTATGATTGTGTCTGTCCTTTTTATAATAACTTTTTTCACGGGCTTTAGTTTTAAACAACGTTTTAGCCTTAGATAATGTTCGACTTCTTTTTATCGTTTTGTATCTATTTATATTGTTTATATTGTTGATGTAAGCCGCCCTGAGTCCTTTGGGATTGGGCGGCATAGAAGTCAAAATAAACAAACAAACAAATAAATAAATAATATTTGAAAACCAGACATCACTCATTGCAGAGTTGTTGTTGTTGTTGTTGTTGTTGTTATTATTATTATTATTATTTATTAGACTTGTATGCCGACCTCTCCGAAGACTTGGAGCGGTTCACAACAAGTAATACATGAGATACAAATATTAAAAACAATTTTAAAATTGTTTAAAATTGCAGTTGCAGAGTTGCATCTGTCCTGGACCAGGAGGCCCTTTGGAGACAGGGGAAGAGCCTTCTGTGTGGTGGCCCCGACTCTCTGGAACCAACTCCCTCCAGATATCAGAGTTGCCCCCACCCTCCTTGCCTTTCGCAAGCTCCTTAAAACCCACCTCTGTCATCAGGCATGGAGGAATTGAAATTTTCCCTTCCCCCTAGGCTTATAGAATTTATACATGGTATTTATTTATTTATTATTTATTAGTTGGACTTGTATGCCGCCCCTCTCCGAAGACTCGGGGCGGCTCACAACAAGTAAAACAGTCACAACAATGCAATTAATTAAAATATTTAACGATTTAAGAAAAACCCCATGTAATAGCAAACACACTCACAAGCATACCATGTATAAATTAACGTGCCCAGGGGAGATGTTTAGTTTCCCCATGCCTGACGACAAAGGTGGGTCTTAAGGAGTTTTCGGAAGGCAGGAAGAGTAGGGGCAGTTCTAATCTCCGGGGGGAGTTGGTTCCAGAGAGCCGGTGCCGCCACAGAGAAGGCTCTTCCCCTGGGACCCGCCAACCGGCATTGTTTAGTTGACGGGACCCGGAGAAGGCCCACTCTGTGGGACCTAATCGGTCGCTGGGATTCGTGCAGCAGAAGGCGGTCTCGGAGATATTCTGGTCCGATGCCATGACGGGCTTTAAAGGTCATAACCAACACTTTGAATTGTGACCGGAAATTGATCGGCAGCCAATGCAGACTGCGGAGTGATGGTGAGACATGGGCATACCTAGGTAAGCCCATGACTGCTCTCGCAGCTGCATTCTGCACGATCTGAAGTTTCCAAACACTTTTCAAAGGTAGCCCCATGTAGAGAGCATTACAGTAGTCGAACCTCGAGGTGATGAGGGCATGAGTGACTGTGAGCAATGAGTCCCGGTCCAGATAGGGCCGCAACTGGTGCACCAGGCGAACCTGGGCAAACGCCCCCCTCGCCACAGCTGAGAGATGGTTTTCTAATGTAAGCTGTGGGTTGAGGAGGACGCCCAAGTTGCGGACCCTCTCTGAGGGGGTCAATAATTCCCCCCCCCAGGGTGATGGACGGACAGATGGGATTGTCCTTGGGAGGCAGAACCCACAGCCACTCCGTCTTATCCGGGTTGAGTTTGAGTCTGTTGACACCCATCCAGGCCCCAACAGCCTCCAGGCACCGGCACATCACTTCCACCGCTTCGTTGACTGGGCATGGGGTGGAGATGTAAAGCTGGGTATCATCGGCATATTGATGATACCTCACCCCATGTCCTTGGATGATCTCACCCAGCGGTTTCATGTAGATGTTAAATAGCAAGGGGGAGAGGACCGACCCCTGAGGCACCCCACAAGGGAGAGACCTCGGAGCCGACCTCTGACCCCCCACTAACACCGACTGCGATCGGTCAGAGAGGTAGGAGGAGAACCACTGGAGGACAGTGCCTCCCACTCCCAACCCCTCCAACCGGTGCAGAAGGATACCATGGTCGATGGTATCGAAAGCCGCTGAGAGATCGAGGAGCACCAGGACAGAGGATAAACCCCTGTCCCGGGCCCGCCAGAGGTCATCCATCAACGCGACCAAAGCGGTTTCCGTGCTGTAACCGGGCCTGAAACCTGACTGTCGGGGACCTAGATAATCGGCTTCTTCCAAGGACCACTGGAGTGCCACCACCTTCTTGACAAACTTCCCCATAAAGGGAAGGTTGGAGACTGGACGATAGTCATTAAGTACGGCTGGGTCCAGGGAGGGCTTCTTGAGGAGGGGGCGCACGAGCGCTTCTTTATAGAGTGTTGGAAAGACTCCCCTCCCCAAGGAAGCGTTGGTAATCTCCTGGGCCCAGCTCCGTGTCACCTCCCTGCTGGCCGAGACCAACCAGGAGGGACACGGATCCAGTAAACAGGTGGCAGAACTCACAGCTCCGATGGCCTTGTCCACTTCATCAGGTGTCACCAGATCAAACTCTTCCCAGACAGGTGGACAAGTACGTGCCCCAGTCACCTCGACTGACTCGTTGTCAGTCGACTCTGTTTTACAATTGGAGTCGAGGTCGGCCCGGATCTGAGCGACTTTATCAGCGAAAAACGTGTTAAACTCCTCGGCACTACTCTGCAAGGGCTCCCCAACTCCCCCCTGATTAAGAAGGGAGCGGGTCACCCTAAACAGAGCAGCCGGGCGGGATTCCGCTGATGCAATCAAGGCGGCATGGTACGCGCATCTTGCCGCCTTGAGCGCCACTTTGTAAGTCTTAATAAAAGCTCTTACAAGTGTTCGATCAGATTCGGACCTACTCTTCCTCCATCGCTTCTCTAGACGTCTCTTTTGGCGTTTCAACTCCCGGAGCTCCTCGTTGAACCATGGGGCTCTACGGGGTCTAGCGCCGCGGAGAGGTCGCAAAGGCGCAATCCGGTCACGAGCCCCTGCCGCAGCCCTGTTCCAGGCCTCAGCAAGGGACTCCGCCGAACTGTGGACGAGTGTCTCTGGAATAACCCCAAGCGCCGTCTGAAAGCCCTCAGGGTCCATCAGGCGTCTGGGGCGGAACATCTTCATTGGTTCTGCCTCCCTGCAGGGAAGGATTGGAGCCAGGAAGTCAAGCCGTAGCAGAAAATGGTCTGACCATGACAAAGGCAACGCTTCTAAGCCCCTTAGTCTCGGACCATTACTCAATTGCTCGGAAAGGAATACCATGTCAGGTGCGTGCCCTCCCTCGTGAGTCGGACCCTGTACTACTTGAGTCAGGTCCATGGCTGTCATGGTGGCCATGAACTCCTGTGCCAGCCCAGAGGTTTCGCCGAGTGACGGCAGGTTGAAGTCCCCCAGGACAATGAGTCCGGGGAACTCCACCGCCAACACGGCTACCTCCTCGAGTAGCACAGGCAGGGCTTTTGACACGCAGCTGGGAGGCAGGTACGTGAGAAATAAGCCCACCTGAACCCCTAAGTCCAACTTCAGCAAGAGAGACTCGCAACCTGCAATTTCCGGAGCAATGAGTCTACGCAGGCAAAGGCTCTCCCTGGCTATAATAGCCACTCCTCCCCCCCTTCCCTGGGGTCGAGGTTGATGCCATATCTGAAACCCGGCTGGGCAGATTTCAGAGAGAGGGACACCTCCCTCCGGGCCCAGCCAGGTTTCAGTAATACAAGCCAGGTCGGCCTCCTCATCCAGGATCAGATCCTGGATGAGGAGAGCTTTATTTACCACCGACCTGGCATTGAGCAGCAGCAACCTGAGCCCAGGGCCAGAGTTACACTCATCACCAGTACCCAAGATTGGGCTCACAGAGCCGGAACAAGGGACCGTTATTAAGCAACGGTCTCTCGTTCCCCTGGAACGGCTAACTCTGTGGTATGTATGATTGGTTCTTTAAATTGGGGTTTTTAGATTATTTTTAATATTAGATTTGTTTACATTGTCTTTTTATTGTTGTTAGCCACCTCGAGGCTTCATTGTCAGATTCCATTGGGAGCAAAACAGGCCTGCGGCATGTGGATGTCTCCCCCACATCCACCTGCACATTCCTTGGGGCAGGAGCTGGGCCAGAGCTAACCGCAACACTATATAGTATATATACTCAACTTACAAAAATTCATTTAGCGACCAGAGTTATGGCACTGAAAAAAGTGACTTATGATCATTTTCACTACACTTATGACTACTGCAACATTCCCATGGTCATGGGATCAAAATTCAGACACTTGGCAAGTGACTCATATTTATGGCAGCTGCAGTGTCCGAAAATCATGTGATTGCCTTTTCTGATAATCAAAATCAATGGGAAGCCAGATCCACTTAACAAGTGTGTTACTAACTTAATAACTGCAATGATTCGCTTAACAACAGTGGCAAGGAAGGTCGTAAAATGAGGAAAAATGCACTTAACAAATGTCTCCCTTAGCAACAGAAATTATGAGCTGAACTGTAATTGAAAATCGAGGATTACCTATATTTACCCCTTGGGTGAGCATGCTGACTTAGGAAGTACAGTGGTACCTCATGATATGAACTTAATTGGTTCCAGGAGGAGGTTCGTAAGGTGAAAAGTTCATAAGACCAAACGATGTTTCCCATAGGAATCAATGTAAAAGCAAATAATGCGTGCAAATCCTTCAGGAAAATCCCAAACTTTAGAAGGGAGGCGAACAGAGGGCAGGGAGGAGCAGCTAAAGGGGGCGGGTGGAAGAAGCAAGGCTAGGCTAAAGGGTGAGTGGGAAGGAAGAAAGGCAAGGGGGGTGCCCCTTCCTTTTCTTTCTTCAAAAGACACCCTTTCAGTGCCTCTGCTGTTTTCCTACTTTTGTTAATGCAAAGTCTTTCCCCCTCCAAGCCGCCCCTCCCTTTTCTTTCTTCAAAAAAAGGGGGGAAAAAGAAACCCATTCATCCCAGCAGCAGCGGCTTGGGGTTCGTAAGGTGAAAATAGTTCGGAAGAAGAGGCAAAAAAAATCTTAAACACCGGGTTCGTATCTCAAAAAGTTCATTAGAAGAGGCATTCGTAAGATGAGATACCACTGTACTCCACTACTGTTTTTCACTTTCATTGTTAAGGCTTATTTATTTATTTATTTATTTTATTTTTAAAATTCTCAACTTCTTCAAATTTAGTGCCTTAGCCATTGCCCACTCGTCCTTAGCCTGAAGCTGGCTTTACAGATATTTGTATACCCTTTTATTGTTTAGGAAATTTTTAAAGATTCGATTGTTCTTCCAGGGAGCCCCCTTTAATTGGTTCATAGTTGTTATCCTGTTCCGCTGGTCAGCTGTGTTATTCTTAAACATGTATTGTCTTTTTATTTATAAGCTGCAAAGAATTGTCAGGGTGTTGGGTGCTCTTGAAAGTTAATAAATAAAACAAATGAATAAATAAAACTACTTTGTAATGAGTTTCCTTTCCCTCCCTCCTCCCTCCCTTCCTTTTACATTCTGGAGGATGCCTTACATTTAATTCTACTTCCTAGTCCAGTAACTTCATCTATGTCATAAATTTCCTTTTTTATTATATTATTGTTAACTATTGTTAAATCATAGTGAAACACAGAAATCCAAAACAACCAAACAATCAATAACTCATAAAATTTCATTGCAACATTCCTGTGGTGTAACTTCCATCCTGTGCATAGTTATCTCAGTCTAAACTCCACTGAATTTGGTGATATTTCCTCTTGTCTCATACTCACCTTGTAAAACAGACGAAACCTTACAATTAAGGAAATGTCAAATAAAGAAACAAGTTCTGCAAAACCTTTCCATTCCAAGTATTAGAGCGAAGTACAGACTCCACTTTTACAGAAGTGAAAGAAATATCTAAATCTGCTTACTACCTTCAAGCGCCTGATTGCTCCAGTGAAAAACTGATACAAATATATCCAGGGCTGTGCTTACTAACTAAACTATGGTTTGCTCACATACCTGAGTTGCCTAAGTTCACATTAACATGCACCATTATAAATATAATCTCACAGGCTGGGTTTGCACAATGTACTATGTTGCAATTTGGTTGGATGCAATTTGGATCATGCTCCAAAAACGATCTCTTATTAACCTGGGGGTCAGGACCCCTTTGGGAGTCAAACCACCTGCACAGGGGTCACCTAAGAAAAAACAAATTGTCCATGGTGTTAGGAACTAACGCTTCTATTCTGGCGTTAAACCGACCAATCAGGCATTTATAGTGGGGGTGCCCCTCTGACCTACATGCCAATCAGCTTAAAGCTCTGTTGGGAGAATTGGTGCTAGACTTATGGTTGGGGGTCACCACAACATGAGGAACTGTATTAAGGGGTCACAGCATTAGAAAGGTTGAGAACCACTTACTGTACTCTAGATTTGGGCTCTAGACAAAGGCTCTAGATCTGGGGACCTCAGCTTCTTCCTCAATGGCTCTAATCAATTGGAAAGAAAGAACATCTATAGCAGTGTTTCCCAACCTTGGCAACTTGAAGACACTTGGACTTCAACTCCCAGAATTCCCCAGCCAGCAAGTGCTAGCTGGGGAATTCTGGGAGTTGAAGTCCAAATATCTTCAAGTTGCCAAGGTTGGGAAACACTGATCTATAGGATCACATTAACAGGACACCCCCCCCCCCCAAAAAAGCAGACGACTCTACCCCATTTCTGAGAGAGGACAGTCCACTTGAAAGCTTCCAAAGACGAAGCTGCCACAACTTCTGAAGGCAACTTCTGTTCCATTTGGCTGATTGTTCTGCCAGAAAATGTCTCCTTATTTCTACATCAGACAAGCCAGTTCTGCAAGATCCTTTCCTTTCCACCAAAAGGGCTTCAAAAAGCTGAGTCCCAGCCCCATTTCTCGGGCAGAATACATACACTGGGAACACGTGAAGGAAAGGCTGCCTCCAGCTGCACGTGGAGGAGCGCCTTTTAAGTTAAAACTGCCCGGGCTCCTTTTCTTTCCATCCCGCCCCAACCCGCCGGTACCTCCGAGAGCCGCTCCAGAGCCTCCCGTTCCAGGCACGTAAAGTTCACCAGGAGCTCCCATTTCTCCTTCAGGAGCCGCTCCGTCACGTCGCGTTCCAGGGGCGACTCGAGCGCCCAGAATGCGGCGCTGCCCAGCAACAGGTAGGTCAGGTAGAGGAGCAGCAGCAGCGTCGTGGAGGGAAGCCCGCAGCGCCGCTCCGTCGGGGCAGCCTCCTGTGTCGCCATACTCTGGCCGTCAGGAACGGCGGAGGGGTAGAAATGCAGGAGAGAAGCGCAGCCGTGAGGAAAAATTGCGCCCGCGGCCTCCCTTCCGAAGGCTCCGTGCAACAGCGGCGCTTCTCCGCCCGGATTCTTCTCCCTGGGCGGGGCCAAAGCAGCGGCATTCCCGATGCTTTCCCCAAACGGAGCGAATCGTTCGATTTGAGCGGCTAAATTTCTAAGCTTAACTTTTGAGTCTCGGGTGTGTGTGGAAGCCTAACAAGAAAAGAATGCGTGGTTTTGGGCCCCGGGACAAGTACTTTACTTCAGTTTCCCGTACTTTAGTGAGTAAAACTGAAGTAAACCACCTGTGTTGAACGTGCCGCTTGGCCTTGAACGTCTGAGGCGAGGCTTGGCAAGACTCAGTCCCGTAAAACCAGCAGCAGCTATGTCCGGAGGAGGCGCTGACTTTGGGCTTTACTTAGCATTTACTTTATAGTAAGTTTATGTTCGATTGAAATGTGGATGCTACTCAGGCATCACAGCCCTAGCCCCAGAAAGTAGGAGACTGGGAGTTCTAGTCCCACCGTGGGTGCAAAGCTGCCTTCTTAGGTAATTCATAGAAACATAGAAGATTGATGGTCCATCTAGTCTGCCCTTATACTATTTCCTGTATTTTATCTTAGGATGGATATATGTTTATCCCAGGCATGTTTAAATTCAGTTACTGTGGATTTACCAACCACGTCTATTGGAAGTTTGTTCCAAGCATCTACTACTCTTTTGATAAAATATTTTCTCAAGTTGCTTCTGATCTTTCCCCCAACTAACTTCAGATTGTGTCCCCTTGTTCTTGTGTTCACTTTCCTATTAAAAACACTTCCCTCTTGAACCTTATTTAACCCTTTGACATATTTAAATGTTTTGATCATGTCCCCCCTTTTCCTTCTGTCCTCCAGAGTCCAGACTATACAGATTGAGTTCATTAAGTCTTTCCTGATACGTTTTATGCTTAAGACCTTCCACCATTCTTGTAGCCCCTTATATCACTAAGTACTTTTATCTGCTTTAGGTCTTAAAGTGTTAGGGGTTAATAAATCGATAGTGCTTTTCATTCCATGATAATTTATATCACAGACTTTCAGCCCCAGGGAAGAAGCTACAACGTCCTTCCTGTCAACAACTACTTCAGCTTCAACCACAACAACACACAAGCACAAACAGATACAAACTTAAAGTAAACCGCTCCAAACTCAACTGCAGGAAATACGACTTTAGTAACCGAGTAGCTGATGCATGGAACTCACTACTTGACTCTGTAGTATCATCACCTAACCCCCAAAACTTTACCCTAGACTATCCACTGTTGACCTCATCTGATTCCTAAGAGGCCAGTAAGGGGCGTGCATAAGTGCACCAGCATGCCTTCCGTCCCTTGTCCTAATGTTTCTCTCTTACTAGTATCATGTATATAAGCATAGTTATATCTTTGTATACTACTAATACATACTTGACTAACTAACTAACTAACTAACTAACTAACTAACTAACTAACTAACTAAATCAATCAATCAATCAATCAATCAATCAATCAATCAATCAATTAATCAATCTGCTTCATAGTGCTTTTACAGCCCTCTCAAAGTGGTTTACAGAATCAGCATATTGCCCCCAGGAATCTGGGTCCTCCTTTTACCCACCTCGGATGGATGGAAGGCTGAGTGAACCTTGAGCCGGAGGTGAGATTTCAACTGCTGAATTACAGATCTACAGTCAGTTTCAGTGGCCTGCAGTGCTGCACTCTTAATTATTGCACTAACTCTGCTCGAGCCTTTCTGTTTGGGCATGTGTGCATGCATTTTGGGCACTTGGTGTCTAAAAGGTTTGCCATCACTGGTATAGCTTTTCTGAGGATGATGTGTCGGTTTTCCAGAACTTAATTTTCTGAATAGGGAGCTCTTCCAGAAACCAAAAGTGAAAAAAGCTAGTTCTTGTTGTGAATGTTCCTTGTCCACCTCAGGTCATGTCAGATTCTGAAGAGGATGAGCCAGGCCCCTCTGGATACCCTGGGCCAGGGGGTTGCCAGCTGATGCAGAGAGTGAGAGTCAGGGAGAAAGTGACCTAAGTGAACCTGAGGAATCCCTAGGGGGGCTGATATGACAATGGGGGAGTGGTCCTAGTCGGAGGATGAGGAAGACAAGGCAAGAAGAATTGCATAGTAAAAGGTATTAGCTTACAGCCTTACCTCTTTGGGGTGTGATTTCACTTCCAGGCAGTATAAAAGCAAAGGATTTGGGGTATTGGGTGTAGGGTTTCAACGCCGTTCATGGAAGAGGTTTTAGAGTGAGGGGGTGCTTGAAAAAGGCTTCAAAAACATGATTCCTGCCTTGCTAAAATCATTTATTGCTGGATGAAGTTTGTCTGAGATTTTGGTGAGCTGATTTATAATCTTGAATGATAAATGGACTTTGTTGTGTAAGGAATGCCATTAGGCTGAGTTGGTGCTTTTTCCTGACTTTGTTGATGTTTCACTTTGGATAGAGAAATTACCCCCTTTTTCTTGCCATCCAATCTGCTTTACGTTGTGGGTTGCTTTTATCAATAAAGAGTCTGATTTTTACCATGAAATAAGGGACTTTTGAGTCAGTGGGTTCGCTCAGAGAGGCCGTGGACAGAACAGTTCTATAACAGCATTGGGGTTTTACTCTAAGCTAAATCTGAGCAATTCTATCGAGAATCACTCTACTGAGTGTTTTTTTCCCTTAAAATGAGTTTAATCCTCTGAAAATTGCAATATGATTTTTTCTGTCTTCAAATAATTCTTTTAGAAGAGAAGGACTCAAAGTGAACTTACACAATGCTTGTTTTATTCACGCATTTTACTAAACCCATGTTTTGTTTTGCTTTTTAATCATAGTTGAGGAAACTATGGATCATATATAACATTAAGCTATAATTTGTACTTCACCAATGGCAGTAAATTTAAAACAGTTAGCCATATGTGTGAACCAGAAAATTGTCCTGAGCTTTCCATGAAGACTGCTATGTGGGGTCTTCATAGTTTATGGGAGGATATTAGCATAGGAACTCCATCTCCTTTTCCTGATATTAAGTAGTATTCAAAAATAACACTATTATGATCTATTGCAGTAAACAAGTAGAAAAGAATGAGTGAAGGGTAACTTCTTTTCCGCTTACTTTATTAGGCACCCCTAGTAACAAGATTCAAAATAGAAATCCGCAAAAGAAGAATCAATAAGATTGTTACCATGCATGACATCCAGTTGACTTATTAACTAAGACAACAACTCAGTGAGTTCAAAGCTTGTGGTAACCTGTAAGATAAGGAATGTATTCTTCAAAGAAGACATCATTCCTCTATGTACCAATAATACACTGCTCAAAAAAAATAAAGGGAACACTTAAAAAACACAATATAAAGTAAATCAAGTGTCTGTGAAATCAAACTGTCCACTTAGGAAGCAACACTGATTGACAATCAATTTCACATACTGTTGTGCACATTCAGCTTTGTACAGAACAAAGTATTCAATGAGAATATTTCATTCATTCAGATCTAGGATGTGTTATTTGAGCGTTCCCTTTATTTATTTATTTTGAGCAGTATACATATTTTGAGAAGAATATTTTATGTGGAGTTAGACCATGTATAATATTCAGCAACTCGAAAATGTTATAGTCTAACTTGGTGTTAAATTTGGGTCACCACTGGGTCATCGTGTGATGTATCATGACTTTCCCCCCTTTGCTAAACTCGGCATGGGTGTGGCCAGCATATGATGAATCCTGACTACGAATTTGACAGCCCTGGTCTAACTAAATGAAAATGTGAGGACTGATTTTTACAATTGGTGAAAGGCTTCTGATCTAGTGGTGTATATTATCTAATTTATCAAAATGAAGTATCTTAATATGTAATTGAGCATATTGATTAAGCATAGACCAGTTTCTAGGGAGTAACAGCCAAAAGGGGTTCTACCCCCTCCTATTCAGAAGGTACTTTGGTTAGGCAAAATGTGACAAAGATACCTGGATCCGATTAGCTATTGGTTGGCAAAGCAATTCTTACACTCTTAAAGAAATCTGGGATACTAAATGACTGATGACAGCCATAAAATGTGGAATAAAAAATAGAGCAAATGCAGTAACACAACTTCATAATGAACCCAAAAGGACCTTCTTATAGAAATAACACCTACAAATTAATCAATTGAGCTTCATGATATTTTAAAGCAGGAACACATAATTTTTTCCAGGTTAAGGGTTACTTTGAATAATGTGCTGTGGGCTGCCCCACCCCCTGTGTATCTTTTATGTATTGTTTTACAGAAAAAATAAATACAATTTATATTTACATTTAATTAAGATTACAGCAAATCAGTAATGTGAAATCTCTAATAACCCATAGGCAATTCTCAGGGCTCCCCAAATTGTGAACCAAGTCCCAGGCAAAGCACAAAATCATTTAATGTCATTCCGGCATTAAATACTGTATTTTTTGCACTGTAAGATGGTCACGACCATAAGACACACTTAGCTTTTAGAGAGGAAAACAAGAAAAAAAATCTGCCTCTGCTTCTCAGCATCCATTGGTATTCATCTGGCTAGCATCTTTGTAGCAAACAGCAAGCAGTCTGGTCAGTTTCAGCACATTATCACAGCCTAATTTAGCACAAGAGCTAATTGATGGTTGGATCAGCCTCCTGGAATACCACCAATCAGCTGTCCCAGGCTGCGGGGATTGCCACCGCTGCCGCTTGCCACCACTTGCTGCTGATGCTCACTGCCTGCGGCAAGCAGCAGGAACAATCACTGACACCTGATACAGGCTGAAAATGGGGCATATGGAGGCCAAAAATGGGCCATGCAGAGGCCAAAAAGGGGGTGCACGGACACTGAAAATAAAATACATGGAGACCAAAAATAGCTAAAAGGTGGGGGCCAGGAGTGGGTGGGGCTTCAGCAACATTCTCTAAGATGCACAGACATTTCCACCCACTTTTTTGGGGGGGGAAGTGTGCATTATAGTGCAAAACATACAGTATATACTAAGTAATTTTTCCTTCTACCATGCAAAAAATTACATTTTGCAGATAGTTTTCAGCACCACATACATTCTTAAAATATCATATGTTAAAACTTTGTAACACCCCTTATAGGCCCCAAATCTCCAGTGGTGATCAGTGTGTGATTATTATTGAAGCAGTCATCTGACCCTCATTGGAACTCCTTTCTCTTTAATCTGAATTAGATAATAGATCAGAAGATGAAGATTGTAAAAGCCAGATATTGCTGCACCTTGCTTATTTTGAAATAGAGTTAGGACAAGTGTTATCAAAAGACTCGTGTCTACAGATCACCTGAAGTGTCAAAGGTTGAGCTCCTTGTATTAAGTGTTCAAGCTTAATTCCTGGTCATTGCATAGACAAATGCCTCAACCCGCCTAGTAATAATTAGTAGGCCTTCCAAGAAGTATTCTGTAATTTTTTAGATCTTGCTTGTCAGCACTTGTTGAAGCTTCTTGCTTGGAAAGAAATGAAAAACGTTCTACCTTATCAATGCCATATCTCTTGGTACATCTGTTTTTCTTCTTCGTGAAGAGTTCAGTGGATTGTACTTGTAGAAATTCTTTCAATTTGAGTCAGCTCATCTCAGGTAATCCATCATGGTCTCATTCTTCAATTTTTTAAATTTCTTTCCTCCTCAGCAATATACACTTGCAGTCATAGCATCATCTTATGAAGATGCATTTAATGATGCGGTTAAAAAAAATGCAAGCACTACTCTGCAAAATATCAAGATGGTTCTTCTCTCGTTTAACATGAGAAAGAACTTTACTATGTATCTCTGTTTCCGGTTGGTGATATTGGATGGAGTTCTGTCACACAACCTGTTATGGACTGCCTAACTTAGAAGGTTCCTTTTGATGTGTTAGAGAATATTTTTCAATTACCTTCAATTGCTTGTCCAGCTAACACTAGTACATGGGACAGAGAAGAACACCTACTTGCATCAAGCAGCAAAATGTCTGGGCCTCAGACCTGGAGAATGCACAAATGGATGTACAGTGTTCCCTCGATTTTCGCGGGTTCAAACTTCGCGAAAAGTCTATACCACGGTTTGTCAAAAATATTAATTAAAAAATACTTCGCGGTTTTTCCCCCTATACCGTCCAATAACATATGTCATCACCAAACTTTCATCTACCTTTAATAAATATTTTTTTAAAATAAACTTTAATAAATAAACATGGTGAGTAATAATCTAAATGGTTGCTAAGGGAATGGGAAATTGTAATTTAGGGGTTTAAAGTGTTAAAGGAAGGCTTGTGATACTGTTCATAGCCAAAAATAGTGTATTTACTTCCACATCTCTACTTCGCGGAAATTCAGCTTTCGCGGGCAGTCTCGGAATGCATCCCCCGTGAAAATCGAGGGAACACTGTAGTTCTATTTTTCCTCCAATTATTTCAGCTACTAATATAACAATTTGTATATATAAATTGAAATTTTCTAGTTGGGTGCATTGTATTCCTTCTCCCCCAGAATAAGCACCAAGCCTTCTTTTGAAATTAGTATTCTGGGCTTTGAGAATTTTAATATCTGCCTTGGGACCTAGTCAAGGAGAAAATACTGAGAACGTTCAAAGGTTCAGATAGCTTGGAAAAAAAATACTAATCAGAGTCTGCTGACCTTGGAGTGAAGGTACCGAGGAAAATAAGTTAAATTGTTGCTTTTTCTTGTCTTTTTTTAGTCTAATAATAGAAGGAGGCTAGGAGAAGAAAAGCTCGTCATATTGAGATTCAGTAGCTTGTAACCATGCCTTCTCTGAAATTTCTTTCATAAATGGAACTAGTGAAATATGTGCATTCTTTTTCTGCTAGAAAACCTGTTTAACATATATTTGCTTGTTAACCTGTTTAATACTCACTACTTGCTTGAGGGAAATTGGGGTTATCTTGGAAGAAAAAACCCTTGATTTCTTCCAGGAAAATTTTAAAAAGTTACTTTGGAACCCCATGCCCAAAAGCCATCCAATAAGTCTGTTCTAATAATTAGTTCAATGGAAGCTAATTGGATGAATGGAAAGTGTAATAAATTATGCTCTCAGTGAATTTTTCTTCATGCTTTTCATTCAGCAGCTTTTTGCACATAACGTTGTTACTACTTCTTGTGGGGGGGAAATCCCTCTATCCTTTATGAAATTGTTCACTCATTATAGGTGGAAAGCAGTGTATCATATCCACACACCTTGAATGTTCACAGAAGTTCTTCTAAGCTCCTACCTATCAGAGACACTCAGCTGAGAATATGGATCTTGGGTTGTCCAGGATTATCTTCTCCTTTGGAAACAGTAACTTCTATTGTCCCTGGATCTGGCTTTTGCTTATTAAATTGTAGGAATTTCTCCATTAGGTCTGCTCCCAAGTTGACTATCAGAGCAAGCCAGGCTAAACCAAAGACAATCCAAATTGCTGCCAAGCTTCGGTACACTGAAATATAATGTTTGCTAGGATCAGTACCTATGGAAAAAAAACAGAAATGGAAACTTAGTTTCTCATAACTGAATACCAGAAAAAGTATTCTAACAAGCTGAATACAGTGCACACATATACAGGCATACTTCAGAAGCGGAATTGCTTTGGGACATATAGGGAAGTGAATGTAACTCCTCTTCAGACCAGTACTATTTTTTCAGAGTTCTGCAGGAGCTTCCAAAAATTGCAGTTCCTTAAATGATTTATATCAATGACTGCTGTTTTAAAAACTATTGTATTAAAGCAGCTGAGACTTACTTCATAGTTGCATGGAAGCCTGAAAAATATATTGCTGCTTTAAAAATGTGCAGCTTCCAGTTATTCAAAATAGCACTTGACACTATTTTACTTTTGCACATATAGGTAGAACAAACTTAGTGGATTGCCTGTGTAGTTCCCTCCTCCTTTTTAAGGGAGATATTTAATAATGAATATGAGCTGTTTCCTTCTTGATTTGCAACTTCTATTTATTTTATCAGATTGTCACTCAACTTCTTAAATATTGCAACTGGCCACATGGAACCTTCATTGTGTATAGCCCTGTATTGTCCGACCTAGGACCTTTTTCTGATGACCTCAGCAACAGAATCTACTTCCCTTCCGTTCACTCCATCCAGTCTAGCACTACCTCATCCAACTGGCAGAATTGTTTCAGGATCTTGGGCAGGAAAAAAAAATCCATGCATTGGTTTTCTACTTTTTCTGAGATAAAAGTAGTGTACATGAGGGTTATTCTGGATTTCATTATGTGAGTTTAGTTGGAGTGACTTGCCTGAAATCACCCGATGAGCTGCAATTTTTTGGCAAGACATGAATCTTGAGTTCTCCAGTCCAAAACTATAGTGTACTACTCTTCATTCCCCTGCCCTCTGCTTCTACCAATGGAAGATCATAAGGTGACTTCTGCACAAATGCTGCCATTGACTTCTTTCTCTTCCACATGAGCTGAAGGAAGAAGAGACTAGTGTAGAGTTCCATAGCATTTCAGCCTTATCCTTGAAATTATTGTTGGAGAAAAACATTTGTCTATAGAATAGTTTCACATCATGGAAACCTGAAATGCAGGAAGTATGACTCAGGGTAAAAAAAGAGGAAATGCATTTTTTTTTAAAAAAAAACATTTATTTGTTTGTTTGTTTGTTTGTTTATTTATTTGTTTGTTTGTTTGAGTTGAAAGGGACCTTACAGGTCATCAAGTCCAACCCTCTACTTAAGCAGGAAATCCTACAGCACCCCAGTCAAATGACAGTCCAATCTCCTCTTGAAAATGTCCAAAGTTAGGGAGTTCACAACCTCCTCTGGCGTGTTATTTGTGACCTATATAACATGTAATTTGTGACTGATAGTTTTTATGTCAGTCGGAATTGCAATGTCAAATTTCAGGTGAAAAGGAATGTAAATTAGATGCTGTTCAGTGAGTTGCAGCTTGATTTTGTGCAGGACATCCATCTGGAATAGAAAATAGATTCCTTTTCCTTCCAAATAAATATAATTCTGAATGAAAGAAACCACCAATGTTTCTCAGTAGCATTTTCATTTCTTACTCAGCTGCAGTCAGTAACTCAGTTTGGTCCTTTTAAAAGCACTTTGTCCTTATTAAAGCACTCTTGTGTGTAGCATGTCTGGAGCATGGTGTTTTGCACATCTATCTATGCAGATTAATATTACCTATTAATAATAGTAAATTATTTTAAAATTTAGCCTGTCAGTTAAATGTTTGTAGAAAATATGGCAGACACAGTGGGAACTTGCCATTTAAAGAAAACTAAGTCTTTTAAAAAGCTAAAATCTCATGAAAGGTCAGTTTCCTTGCATAAGAACTCACAATATGAGTGAGTTGTGTTTCAAAAATTTAAAAAATGTGCTTGAATTTTTTACTTGCAAGAGATACTTGCCATTTGCACCTTTATCTCTTAAAAAAGGTAAGAACCTGTATTTTTTACTCCTAATGGAATGATTGAATGAATGAACAAAAAAGTACATTGCAAATATAATTTACATGCTATATAAATATCATGGGTTACTCTAGAATTTTTTCTAATCAATGCTGGTGTAATGGGCTGGGTAGGAGTTCTCTTACTTACAGTGCTCAACAACTACTTTTATTATTACCTACTACATAATCTCCAAATCCAATGGTGCTGAGGGTGATAAAGGTGAAGTAGAAGCCTTCTCCATAACTCCAGCCTTCAACATAACTGAAGATCATTGGTGGAAAAACCAGGAAGAGTAAAGTCCCAGCCATCAGAAATAATACCATGGTTAATGTCTGCACCACCTGAGAAACATAAGGATGGAATGCTTATTCAATAGCTGTAAAACTGCCAGCCTGCGGGCCAGATGCGTCATGTGCTGGCCATGCCCATGCCTGGTTTAGCAAAGGGAAGGAAAGTCCTGATTCATCACATGATACCGCCATAATAATGTGAGTTTGACATCCCTGATCTAAAATGTGGTTGAAAACATTCAAAGCTATTCTCTATAGTCCCCAAATGGTGTATAGCTGAGTTCTAGTTGTGAAACTCACACCTGGTCTGTATAGTTATTTTAAAATATTGGTATGACTATTATCATTTCAGAATGCAGTACTTTTTCTATTTGGTTATCAAAGAGCAGAAATAAGTGAAACAGAAGATTACATTCATCCATATGAAAGCCCCAAATCACAATAGAGATTTGCTGGGCTATCCTTGACGTGATGCTTAGTCATATGAAGAAGAAGCCACAATTGGATATATTAAGTTACATTTATGACATTGGTGATAGATTTGATGAAGAATAGACTTATAATTGAAAGGTGTGGGTTGATACCTGATCACTTGTGGGAGCCAACCTTATTGAATTTAAATCCACCTCTGACACTATATAAATTAATGGAGTTTGCAAACCTTTAAACTTACAGTCCAAAAGAGAGGGAAAGTAGTCTTCATGGAGAAAATTGTTAGCTGTCAACTTTCTTACTTAGAGTTTCCTATATATTGAAGTACTACAAGAACAGTTGGGGAAAAGTTAACCCAAGCATTAACATGTATGAGCTCATAATCCCAATTCTCTTCATTTCTTTTCTACAGAAGGTGGAGGTACATCTCTGTCCACAAAATGATAACTATTTTCTGCATAGATTCCTGATGCAGTAGTTATATAGGCAGCCCAAGTCACAGTCTCTTTGCGTTACCACATTAAAACAAATGAGATAATTTAAAATCAAAACATGAAATTGATACCAACATGAAATATCTTTGGTTCAAAGGGGCAGGACTGAGGAAATGTGTCTGTACATTATTAAGCTAAACGTAAAAATTAGAAATCAATGGGAACTGTGGAACAACTTGGAAAGATTGACACTAGAGAAGGTTGATTGATCCCACCGAATAGGATAGCAAAAATGTTCCCCAATGTGTCCCCATTATGTTGGAAATGTAAGAAAGAAATAGGTACCTACTATCATCAATGGTGGATGTGTAGTAAAGTTAAGCTCTATTGGAAAATGATAGAAAGAATTTTAAAAGAAATAGTAATGCAGGATGTAGAAAAAACCCCGGAATTTTACTTACTGGGTATAACTAGTCAGGAATATAAGAAAGAAATTTTATATTTAGTTATACATCTCTTGACAGCGGCCAGGATTGTGTACGCGCAAAACTGGAAAGGGGAAAATATCCCCAAAGAAGAGGTTATCAAGAAAATATTAGATTGCGCTGAAATGGATATGATGACAAGACGGTTAAAAGACCAAGTAGAATCAGAATTTTATGTAGTATGGAATAAAGTGTATATATGGATAAATAATAAAAAGAAGAATGTATGACTTACATTTTGTGTTTTACCTAGGTTATAAATGAAAGTTTTTGTATACAAGATTAAATATAGCTTCTTCTTTTCATTTAAAGTATTAAGTTGATTTAAAGTATTAAAAAGGTATTCTTTTTTTGTATGGAAATTTAACTTCTAAAACAAGCAGGGGTATCGCAACCCCAAATTCATGTTAAATGTATGTTTGTCGGTTTTGTCTTTTTATGAAAATTTTAATAAAGTTTTTTTTTTTAAAAAAAGAGAGAATGTTGATTGCTTAGTAGATAGCCTCTCATCAGAAAACATTGAATGGAGGATACCTAGAATACAGTTGCAACATTGAATACCAGTCACTATATGGTGTTTTCATGAAAATGTGGATGAAATTTCTTATTTGTATGTTGAAACGAAACAGCTTCTTGAATATGGCTTCTTTCCATATATTTCCAAACAATTCTCAATAGTTCTCTCCAAACAGGTACAGGAACAGAAAACTGTTCTTCAGTACTAATGCTAAATATTC